>NW_024037052.1:947800-992035 GCF_015706575.1 Patiria miniata
AGACGGTCCTTCTCTACCATCCAGACTCGCTCCTTAGATCGTCCTTCATACTTCAGCTCTAGATAGTCCTTAGTGCTGTCATACAACATCTGCTGGGTAACGATGTACCTATTAACAGAAGAATGTCCATGACAAGTGATGTATGATGGTTAACAAGGTAGCTGAATAAGGATCACCATTCTACTTTTTTTTACAGAACGGTAAGTGTCTTATTAGTCATTCTAAGATTTTCATTTCATTTTGCGTCGGGGTGATGTAAATCAAATTAGGTTTTGGCCCTTCACCGACATGATAAACACTGTATACTCTCTGTGTTACCTCTCCCGTGAAAGTTGAAAAAAATCACTCCGGTCAAACCCATGACCCTCCTGCTTTCTAGTGCAGATGTCTTACACTTGACCACCGAGCTAAACGGATCAGTTGGCTGGTTCGAATCTGATGTACATAGCAGCGGGTACTACATTAACTATCATAAGATGGTAAGACATCTGCAATAGAAAGCAGGAGGTTGTGGGTTCGAGTCCCACCGGAGTGATTTTTTTCCAACTTTCACTCGGGAGGAAACACACTGAGAATACAGTGTTTTATACATCGGTGATGGACAAACCTAATTTGGTTTTTAGTCAATTGACTCATGTAATTTCAGCAAGCACACAATGGCTGCATATGCCTCCATGTTATTTTGGCAAGATGTGTTGCCACATACTAGTGTGGAAAGACTGTGGTTTCTAAAATAACTAAGATCAAAGTGCTTTACATTATTATTACCCCTGATCATTGGGCCAATGAAACATTGCAAATACAATCTCAGCTTCCTGTGGATATGGATTTATATTCACGAGAAGTCATTTTAGTCATGTTCCCTGACAGTATTTTATAAAACTATTTAATAGGATGGTGCCAGACTATTTTTGCATTCTAGCCTCACTTTCATTTTTATTTTAAATGTGGCTTAAAAACATTAGGGTATGTTTAACAACAATTTAAATTTTCATTAAAGCAGACTGGTATTAATTTGTAATTAATTTTATGTCACTGCTTTAATTTCTCTTTGCAAGTTCCAAATATGAAGATTTTACCTCGCTTTCAATTTAATATAGTCGACTCCTGAATAAAGCCCATACAGCTCGGTGTAGTCATTTCGACGCAAGGTAGCTAAAATCAATCACAATTGCGATCTCTGTTCTCACAGGTACCCATTTATTCCTGGGTGGGGCGAAGCAATGAGTGACAAAGTGTCTTGCCAAAGGGAACATGCACCATAACCCCAGGCTGGACTCGAACCCACAACCTGTAGAATGAGACCAGGGCACTCCACATATTTAAAATGTTTTTGCCAATTCATGCAACAACACAAACACCAGGTAATATAATCTATTTGAAACCCCTGCCCGTTGTCCAAACTGCACACATGTGCATTTATCTTTATTGGTACCTTCAAGGATGTAACTGGGGTCCAAGTTGCTGGAGGGCCCTAAAGGGACCTCAGTTTCTAGTAGGAGGCAGTCTTTGAGCAGAGGGGTCCATGCCCCTCATCCTCCTCCCCTATCATTAGCTATGCCACTGGGCACCTTTGTCAAGTTCATTTAAGATTATAAGGAATCAATGAAGGGAGTTCCTACTTTTCATTGAGGGGTGAATCTTGGAGCGATCTCTCTCAATCACAGTCTGCATCTCTTCCATCCTGACCCTGCGATCCTCCAGCAAGGCTCCGTCTGCTCTCTAGATAGCTCAGCTTGTTCCTTCATCTGAGATTGTAGAGCTTCAATCTGTAGCAACAGACTCTCTGGCTCTGCCTGCTGCTGGTCTGAATCAGGATGGACAGCTTTGGGCTGGGCGCTGTTGGACTGAAATGAGGATTGGAAAATATTGATGGATGGTAACAGGATCAACCTGCTGGCACAGACTCGGACAAAAGAAACCACCATTTTGGAGATGATCTGATCAATTATCGTGATTGAAGCAACTTTACTGGGATAACGTATGTAACTAAACTCACTTCTCAGGGGAGTAACTACAGGTAATTTCATCAGCTGATCAAGGAATTATCAACACACCTACCAAAAGCTGCAACAGATATATATATTTACTATTAATACTATGAAAGTAAGTAAAGTCTGTCATTAGCCAATACATCTCTGGTTTCAAAGGCATGAAACGACCGAGGATATTTTTTTATCCCCCCTGGATAGGATGCCAGTCCATTGCAGGTTACTTCCCAGCTAATATCGGTACCCATTTATACTCCTGGGTGGAGAGAGGCAAGTGGGGGAAGTGGCTTGCCCAAGGACACACATATAACCGGCAACTAGATTCGGACCCCTGACCCTCTGATCATGAGTCACAAACCTTAACCATATTAATGCTTAAACAAAACTTAAAATCCCATAGACCTTATAAATAGTTAATGCGATGCCCACTGCCATGTACCAATACATCAGATTCGAGCCAGCCAACCGATCCCATTAGCTCAGTGGTCAAGTGGTAAAACATCTGCACTAGAAAGCAGGAGGTTGTGGGTTCGAGTCCCAACCGAGTGATTTTTTCCAACTTTTACTCAGGAGGTAACACACTGAGTATTCAGTGTTTATACATCAATGAAGGGCAAAACCTGATTTGACATACATTGTATTAATACTATGATCCACTAGTTTATCTGACCAACAAATACTAAAAATGGGCCTGATATGGTTGGTATGAGATCTGAGGAGTGTTGGCTTTGCAATGTTTTATCAACCACCCTTTGCCTCAACCATACCGGTATGTAATCTCTACCTACCTTTTGTGTTAGCAGTAACTCTGTGTTGTGCATTCCTCCGTGTTCTGTTGTTCTGTGGTCTGCTTGGCACTTCGGCTTTTAAACCCAATATTTCACCCTCTGGAGAAAAAAAAACCAGACAGGCAAGTAAGAAGAAAACATGAGACGTCTTGGAAATTACAGGTTACACCTTCATATACCTTTGAAATCTGATGGACAGTGTGTGCAGATATATAATTGTTTGCCAGAATAAAATGCAATGTTCAAAGTTGGGTCAAAAGTCTTCTAATGCCCGACTGTAATTCATTGTAATAAACCAGTTCTGTATTTCAATGACCTGAGGTCATTTGGGATAACATTGCTGACACGATGTTAGGCGATGTTACGCGCACGACCACTCTGGTGGTAATTTACACACAAGCGTCGCGCACCCGCATTCATGCACCTTTGATCGTTCTACTATCCCGAATGACCGGTGACCCATATCGTTGTGCACATAAGCAGTTGAAATACCGAACTGGCTTATCCATGGCATTCCTTGAGTTGTTTGCTTGTTTGGAAAAGGATGAGACATTTAGGACAACTTGAAGAACTGTTGACACTTAAAATACCCAATACAAGGGAACTTGACTAGGTTTACTCTTAATAATGTTCAAATGGGGGCAGTTCCGCAGTGTCAGACGTACATTTTGGGCAATTCAACAGTGTATGTAATTGTAGTTATAATCACGGGGTAGATTTTAATTCTGATAAAACATATCAGTTAGTCACTAGTTACTTTGATGAGTCAAAGAAGAAATTATTCATCCAACTTTGTTGCTGTAGTAGAAATTGGCTCAAAACACCGGACGTACTCAGACAAATCAATTTTTTGTATTGTCATCAATTGATTTTCCATTTACAAGTAACAGCCAAACTGTTGAACTTGTTAGGGAATGTACAACATTTGCTTTTGCTGCAATGTTCAAAATAAGTGCATCTGGGGGATTAGTGTGCTATAAAAAATATTGTTAAAGGGCATGTACAACATTTGCTTTTGCTGCAATAATCAGAGATAAATGGATTTGGAGGATTAGTATGTTTTAGCAAATATTGTTAAAATGACTTGTTTCACGTTTTGGGCTTGTAGATGTTGGAAAAACCAAGAAAACCATTCATGTTCTTGTAGTCTGGTTCACAGACCCCATTTAAGATGAAACGGAGAATTTATAGACTTTGGGGGATTGTAAGATCAGAGAGGCAGTCTAGTAGGCTTGTACCCCTTCAAAGGTGTGTAATCAATTGCACAGAAAACACAGAATAACTAATTATGAAAAATTAGGAGTAGTTTTAAAAAAAAAAACAGTTTTCTCCATTTGCTGGTCGGCCGACCAGCGTTGGAAAAATACCATTTTTTTTTTTAAATGTCAGCACACCAGGAGCCACGATTTTACAGGATGCTTTAGGCTGTCATTCCCTAAAGTTGAAAAAAATCACTCCGGTCGAACCCATGACCTCCTGCTTTCTAGTGCAGATGTCTTACCACTTGACCACCGAGCTAACGGGATCAGTTGGCTGGTTCGAATCTGATGTACATAGCAGCGGGTACTACATTAACTATTCATAAGATGGTAAGACATCTGCAATAGAAAGCAGGAGGTCGTGGGTTCGAGTCCCACCGGAGTGATTTTTTTCCAACTTTCACTCGGGAGGAAACACACTGAGAATACAGTGTTTATACATCGGTGATGGACAAAACCTAATTTGGTTTTATTAGTCAATTGACTCATGTAATTTCAGCAAGCACACACTGCATATGCCTCCATGTTATTTTGGCAAGATGTGTTGCCAATATACTAGTGTGGAAAGACTGTGGTTTCTAAAATAACTAAGATCAAAGTGCTTTACATTATTATTACCCCTGATCATTGGGCCAATGAAACATTGCAAATACAATCTCAGCTTCCTGTGGAATATGGATTTTTATTCACGAGGAAGTCATTTTAGTCATGTTCCCTGACAGTATTTTATAAACTATTGAATAGGATGGTGCCAGACTATTTTTGCATTCTAGCCTCACTTTCAATTTTTATTTTAAATGTGGCTTAAAAACATTAGGGTATGTTTAACAACAAATTTAAATTTTCATTAAAGCAGACTGGTATTAATTTGTAATTAATTTTATGTCACTGCTTTAATTTCTCTTTGCAAGTTCCAAATATGAAGATTTTACCTCGCTTTCAATTTAATATAGTCGACTCCTGAATAAAGCCCATACAGCTCGGTGTAGTCATTTCGACGCAAGGTAGCTAAAATCAATCACAATTGCGATCTCTGTTCTCACAGGTACCCATTTACTCCTGGGTGGGGCGAAGCAATGAGTGACAAAGTGTCTTGCCAAAGGGAACATGCACCATAACCCCAGGCTGGACTCGAACCCACAACCTGTAGAATTACCCGCAGACAACGAGTTCAATGCTCCAGACCATGAGGCCAGGGCACTCCACATATTTAGAAATGTTTTGCCAATTCATGCAACAACACAAACACCAGGTAATATAATCTATTTGAAACCCCTGCCCGTTGTCCAAACTGCACACATGTGCATTTATCTTTATTGGTACCTTCAAGGATGTAACTGGGGTCCAAGTTGCTGGAGGGCCCTAAAGGGACCTCAGTTTCTAGTAGGAGGCAGTCTTTGAGCAGAGGGGTCCATGCCCCTCATCCTCCTCCCCTATCATTAGCTATGCCACTGGGCACCTTTGTCAAGTTCATTTAAGATTATAAGGAATCAATGAAGGGAGTTCCTACTTTTCATTGAGGGAGTGAATCTTGGAGCGATCTCTCTCAATCACAGTCTGCATCTCTTCCATCCTGACCCTACGATCCTCCAGCAAGGCTTCCGTCTGCTCTCTAGATAGCTCAGCTTGTTCCTTCATCTGAGATTGTAGAGCTTCAACCTGTAGCAACAGACTCTCTGGCTCTGCCTGCTGCTGGTCTGAATCAGGATGGACAGCTTTGGGCTGGGCGCTGTTGGACTGAAATGAGGATTGGAAAATATTGATGGATGGTAACAGGATCAACCTGCTGGCACAGACTCGGACAAAAGAAACCACCCTTTTGGAGATGATCTGATCAATTATCGTGATTGAAGCAACTTTACTGGGATAACGTATGTAACTAAACTCACTTCTCAGGGGAGTAACTACAGGTAATTTCATCAGCTGATCAAGGAATTATCAACACACCTACCAAAAGCTGCAACAGATATATATATTTACTATTAATACTATGAAAGTAAGTAAAGTCTGTCATTAGCCAATACATCTCTGGTTTCAAAGGCATGAAACGACCGAGGATATTTTTTTATCCCCCCTGGATAGGATGCCAGTCCATTGCAGGTTACTTCCCAGCTAATATCGGTACCCATTTATACTCCTGGGTGGAGAGAGGCAAGTGGGGGTGAAGTGGCTTGCCCAAGGACACACATATAACCGGCAACTAGATTCGGACCCCTGACCCTCTGATCATGAGTCACAAACCTTAACCATATTAATGCTTAAACAAAACTTAAAATCCCATAGACCTTATAAATAGTTAATGCGATGCCCACTGCCATGTACCAATACATCAGATTCGAGCCAGCCAACCGATCCCATTAGCTCAGTGGTCAAGTGGTAAAACATCTGCACTAGAAAGCAGGAGGTTGTGGGTTCGAGTCCCAACCGAGTGATTTTTTCCAACTTTTACTCAGGAGGTAACACACTGAGTATTCAGTGTTTATACATCAATGAAGGGCAAAACCTGATTTGACATACATTGTATTAATACTATGATCCACTAGTTTATCTGACCAACAAATACTAAAAATGGGCCTGATATGGTTGGTATGAGATCTGAGGAGTGTTGGCTTTGCAATGTTTTATCAACCACCCTTTGCCTCAACCATACCGGTATGTAATCTCTACCTACCTTTTGTGTTAGCAGTAACTCTGTGTTGTGCATTCCTCCGTGTTCTGTTGTTCTGTGGTCTGCTTGGCACTTCGGCTTTTAAACCCAATATTTCACCCTCTGGAGAAAAAAAAACCAGACAGGCAAGTAAGAAGAAAACATGAGACGTCTTGGAAATTACAGGTTACACCTTCATATACCTTTGAAATCTGATGGACAGTGTGTGCAGATATATAATTGTTTGCCAGAATAAAATGCAATGTTCAAAGTTGGGTCAAAAGTCTTCTAATGCCCGACTGTAATTCATTGTAATAAACCAGTTCTGTATTTCAATGACCTGAGGTCATTTGGGATAACATTGCTGACACGATGTTAGGCGATGTTACGCGCACGACCACTCTGGTGGTAATTTACACACAAGCGTCGCGCACCCGCATTCATGCACCTTTGATCGTTCTACTATCCCGAATGACCGGTGACCCATATCGTTGTGCACATAAGCAGTTGAAATACCGAACTGGCTTATCCATGGCATTCCTTGAGTTGTTTGCTTGTTTGGAAAAGGATGAGACATTTAGGACAACTTGAAGAACTGTTGACACTTAAAATACCCAATACAAGGGAACTTGACTAGGTTTACTCTTAATAATGTTCAAATGGGGGCAGTTCCGCAGTGTCAGACGTACATTTTGGGCAATTCAACAGTGTATGTAATTGTAGTTATAATCACGGGGTAGATTTTAATTCTGATAAAACATATCAGTTAGTCACTAGTTACTTTGATGAGTCAAAGAAGAAATTATTCATCCAACTTTGTTGCTGTAGTAGAAATTGGCTCAAAACACCGGACGTACTCAGACAAATCAATTTTTTGTATTGTCATCAATTGATTTTCCATTTACAAGTAACAGCCAAACTGTTGAACTTGTTAGGGAATGTACAACATTTGCTTTTGCTGCAATGTTCAAAATAAGTGCATCTGGGGGATTAGTGTGCTATAAAAAATATTGTTAAAGGGCATGTACAACATTTGCTTTTGCTGCAATAATCAGAAATAAATGGATTTGGAGGATTAGTATGTTTTAGCAAATATTGTTAAAATGACTTGTTTCACGTTTTGGGCTTGTAGATGTTGGAAAAACCAAGAAAACCATTCATGTTCTTGTAGTCTGGTTCACAGACCCCATTTAAGATGAAACGGAGAATTTATAGACTTTGGGGGATTGTAAGATCAGAGAGGCAGTCTAGTAGGCTTGTACCCCTTCAAAGGTGTGTAATCAATTGCACAGAAAACACAGAATAACTAATTATGAAAAATTAGGAGTAGTTTTAAAAAAAAAACAGTTTTCTCCATTGCTGGTCGGCCGACCAGCGTTGGAAAAATACCATTTTTTTTTTTTAAATGTCAGCACACCAGGAGCCACGATTTTACAGGATGCTTTAGGCTGTCATTCCCTAAAGTTGAAAAAAATCACTCCGGTCGAACCCATGACCTCCTGCTTTCTAGTGCAGATGTCTTACCACTTGACCACCGAGCTAACGGGATCAGTTGGCTGGTTCGAATCTGATGTACATAGCAGCGGGTACTACATTAACTATTCATAAGATGGTAAGACATCTGCAATAGAAAGCAGGAGGTCGTGGGTTCGAGTCCCACCGGAGTGATTTTTTTCCAACTTTCACTCGGGAGGAAACACACTGAGAATACAGTGTTTATACATCGGTGATGGACAAAACCTAATTTGGTTTTATTAGTCAATTGACTCATGTAATTTCAGCAAGCACACACTGCATATGCCTCCATGTTATTTTGGCAAGATGTGTTGCCAATATACTAGTGTGGAAAGACTGTGGTTTCTAAAATAACTAAGATCAAAGTGCTTTACATTATTATTACCCCTGATCATTGGGCCAATGAAACATTGCAAATACAATCTCAGCTTCCTGTGGAATATGGATTTTTATTCACGAGGAAGTCATTTTAGTCATGTTCCCTGACAGTATTTTATAAACTATTGAATAGGATGGTGCCAGACTATTTTTGCATTCTAGCCTCACTTTCAATTTTTATTTTAAATGTGGCTTAAAAACATTAGGGTATGTTTAACAACAAATTTAAATTTTCATTAAAGCAGACTGGTATTAATTTGTAATTAATTTTATGTCACTGCTTTAATTTCTCTTTGCAAGTTCCAAATATGAAGATTTTACCTCGCTTTCAATTTAATATAGTCGACTCCTGAATAAAGCCCATACAGCTCGGTGTAGTCATTTCGACGCAAGGTAGCTAAAATCAATCACAATTGCGATCTCTGTTCTCACAGGTACCCATTTACTCCTGGGTGGGGCGAAGCAATGAGTGACAAAGTGTCTTGCCAAAGGGAACATGCACCATAACCCCAGGCTGGACTCGAACCCACAACCTGTAGAATTACCCGCAGACAACGAGTTCAATGCTCCAGACCATGAGGCCAGGGCACTCCACATATTTAGAAATGTTTTGCCAATTCATGCAACAACACAAACACCAGGTAATATAATCTATTTGAAACCCCTGCCCGTTGTCCAAACTGCACACATGTGCATTTATCTTTATTGGTACCTTCAAGGATGTAACTGGGGTCCAAGTTGCTGGAGGGCCCTAAAGGGACCTCAGTTTCTAGTAGGAGGCAGTCTTTGAGCAGAGGGGTCCATGCCCCTCATCCTCCTCCCCTATCATTAGCTATGCCACTGGGCACCTTTGTCAAGTTCATTTAAGATTATAAGGAATCAATGAAGGGAGTTCCTACTTTTCATTGAGGGAGTGAATCTTGGAGCGATCTCTCTCAATCACAGTCTGCATCTCTTCCATCCTGACCCTACGATCCTCCAGCAAGGCTTCCGTCTGCTCTCTAGATAGCTCAGCTTGTTCCTTCATCTGAGATTGTAGAGCTTCAACCTGTAGCAACAGACTCTCTGGCTCTGCCTGCTGCTGGTCTGAATCAGGATGGACAGCTTTGGGCTGGGCGCTGTTGGACTGAAATGAGGATTGGAAAATATTGATGGATGGTAACAGGATCAACCTGCTGGCACAGACTCGGACAAAAGAAACCACCCTTTTGGAGATGATCTGATCAATTATCGTGATTGAAGCAACTTTACTGGGATAACGTATGTAACTAAACTCACTTCTCAGGGGAGTAACTACAGGTAATTTCATCAGCTGATCAAGGAATTATCAACACACCTACCAAAAGCTGCAACAGATATATATATTTACTATTAATACTATGAAAGTAAGTAAAGTCTGTCATTAGCCAATACATCTCTGGTTTCAAAGGCATGAAACGACCGAGGATATTTTTTTATCCCCCCTGGATAGGATGCCAGTCCATTGCAGGTTACTTCCCAGCTAATATCGGTACCCATTTATACTCCTGGGTGGAGAGAGGCAAGTGGGGGTGAAGTGGCTTGCCCAAGGACACACATATAACCGGCAACTAGATTCGGACCCCTGACCCTCTGATCATGAGTCACAAACCTTAACCATATTAATGCTTAAACAAAACTTAAAATCCCATAGACCTTATAAATAGTTAATGCGATGCCCACTGCCATGTACCAATACATCAGATTCGAGCCAGCCAACCGATCCCATTAGCTCAGTGGTCAAGTGGTAAAACATCTGCACTAGAAAGCAGGAGGTTGTGGGTTCGAGTCCCAACCGAGTGATTTTTTCCAACTTTTACTCAGGAGGTAACACACTGAGTATTCAGTGTTTATACATCAATGAAGGGCAAAACCTGATTTGACATACATTGTATTAATACTATGATCCACTAGTTTATCTGACCAACAAATACTAAAAATGGGCCTGATATGGTTGGTATGAGATCTGAGGAGTGTTGGCTTTGCAATGTTTTATCAACCACCCTTTGCCTCAACCATACCGGTATGTAATCTCTACCTACCTTTTGTGTTAGCAGTAACTCTGTGTTGTGCATTCCTCCGTGTTCTGTTGTTCTGTGGTCTGCTTGGCACTTCGGCTTTTAAACCCAATATTTCACCCTCTGGAGAAAAAAAAACCAGACAGGCAAGTAAGAAGAAAACATGAGACGTCTTGGAAATTACAGGTTACACCTTCATATACCTTTGAAATCTGATGGACAGTGTGTGCAGATATATAATTGTTTGCCAGAATAAAATGCAATGTTCAAAGTTGGGTCAAAAGTCTTCTAATGCCCGACTGTAATTCATTGTAATAAACCAGTTCTGTATTTCAATGACCTGAGGTCATTTGGGATAACATTGCTGACACGATGTTAGGCGATGTTACGCGCACGACCACTCTGGTGGTAATTTACACACAAGCGTCGCGCACCCGCATTCATGCACCTTTGATCGTTCTACTATCCCGAATGACCGGTGACCCATATCGTTGTGCACATAAGCAGTTGAAATACCGAACTGGCTTATCCATGGCATTCCTTGAGTTGTTTGCTTGTTTGGAAAAGGATGAGACATTTAGGACAACTTGAAGAACTGTTGACACTTAAAATACCCAATACAAGGGAACTTGACTAGGTTTACTCTTAATAATGTTCAAATGGGGGCAGTTCCGCAGTGTCAGACGTACATTTTGGGCAATTCAACAGTGTATGTAATTGTAGTTATAATCACGGGGTAGATTTTAATTCTGATAAAACATATCAGTTAGTCACTAGTTACTTTGATGAGTCAAAGAAGAAATTATTCATCCAACTTTGTTGCTGTAGTAGAAATTGGCTCAAAACACCGGACGTACTCAGACAAATCAATTTTTTGTATTGTCATCAATTGATTTTCCATTTACAAGTAACAGCCAAACTGTTGAACTTGTTAGGGAATGTACAACATTTGCTTTTGCTGTAATGTTCAAAATAAGTGCATCTGGGGGATTAGTGTGCTATAAAAAATATTGTTAAAGGGCATGTACAACATTTGCTTTTGCTGCAATAATCAGAAATAAATGGATTTGGAGGATTAGTATGTTTTAGCAAATATTGTTAAAATGACTTGTTTCACGTTTTGGGCTTGTAGATGTTGGAAAAACCAAGAAAACCATTCATGTTCTTGTAGTCTGGTTCACAGACCCCATTTAAGATGAAACGGAGAATTTATAGACTTTGGGGGATTGTAAGATCAGAGAGGCAGTCTAGTAGGCTTGTACCCCTTCAAAGGTGTGTAATCAATTGCACAGAAAACACAGAATAACTAATTATGAAAAATTAGGAGTAGTTTTAAAAAAAAAACAGTTTTCTCCATTGCTGGTCGGCCGACCAGCGTTGGAAAAATACCATTTTTTTTTTTTAAATGTCAGCACACCAGGAGCCACGATTTTACAGGATGCTTTAGGCTGTCATTCCCTAAAGTTGAAAAAAATCACTCCGGTCGAACCCATGACCTCCTGCTTTCTAGTGCAGATGTCTTACCACTTGACCACCGAGCTAACGGGATCAGTTGGCTGGTTCGAATCTGATGTACATAGCAGCGGGTACTACATTAACTATTCATAAGATGGTAAGACATCTGCAATAGAAAGCAGGAGGTCGTGGGTTCGAGTCCCACCGGAGTGATTTTTTTCCAACTTTCACTCGGGAGGAAACACACTGAGAATACAGTGTTTATACATCGGTGATGGACAAAACCTAATTTGGTTTTATTAGTCAATTGACTCATGTAATTTCAGCAAGCACACACTGCATATGCCTCCATGTTATTTTGGCAAGATGTGTTGCCAATATACCAGTGTGGAAAGACTGTGGTTTCTAAAATAACTAAGATCAAAGTGCTTTACATTATTATTACCCCTGATCATTGGGCCAATGAAACATTGCAAATACAATCTCAGCTTCCTGTGGAATATGGATTTTTATTCACGAGGAAGTCATTTTAGTCATGTTCCCTGACAGTATTTTATAAACTATTGAATAGGATGGTGCCAGACTATTTTTGCATTCTAGCCTCACTTTCAATTTTTATTTTAAATGTGGCTTAAAAACATTAGGGTATGTTTAACAACAAATTTAAATTTTCATTAAAGCAGACTGGTATTAATTTGTAATTAATTTTATGTCACTGCTTTAATTTCTCTTTGCAAGTTCCAAATATGAAGATTTTACCTCGCTTTCAATTTAATATAGTCGACTCCTGAATAAAGCCCATACAGCTCGGTGTAGTCATTTCGACGCAAGGTAGCTAAAATCAATCACAATTGCGATCTCTGTTCTCACAGGTACCCATTTACTCCTGGGTGGGGCGAAGCAATGAGTGACAAAGTGTCTTGCCAAAGGGAACATGCACCATAACCCCAGGCTGGACTCGAACCCACAACCTGTAGAATTACCCGCAGACAACGAGTTCAATGCTCCAGACCATGAGACCAGGGCACTCCACATATTTAGAAATGTTTTGCCAATTCATGCAACAACACAAACACCAGGTAATATAATCTATTTGAAACCCCTGCCCGTTGTCCAAACTGCACACATGTGCATTTATCTTTATTGGTACCTTCAAGGATGTAACTGGGGTCCAAGTTGCTGGAGGGCCCTAAAGGGACCTCAGTTTCTAGTAGGAGGCAGTCTTTGAGCAGAGGGGTCCATGCCCCTCATCCTCCTCCCCTATCATTAGCTATGCCACTGGGCACCTTTGTCAAGTTCATTTAAGATTATAAGGAATCAATGAAGGGAGTTCCTACTTTTCATTGAGGGAGTGAATCTTGGAGCGATCTCTCTCAATCACAGTCTGCATCTCTTCCATCCTGACCCTACGATCCTCCAGCAAGGCTTCCGTCTGCTCTCTAGATAGCTCAGCTTGTTCCTTCATCTGAGATTGTAGAGCTTCAATCTGTAGCAACAGACTCTCTGGCTCTGCCTGCTGCTGGTCTGAATCAGGATGGACAGCTTTGGGCTGGGCGCTGTTGGACTGAAATGAGGATTGGAAAATATTGATGGATGGTAACAGGATCAACCTGCTGGTACAGACTCGGACAAAAGAAACCACCCTTTTGGAGATGATCTGATCAATTATCGTGATTGAAGCAACTTTACTGGGATAACGTATGTAACTAAACTCACTTCTCAGGGGAGTAACTACAGGTAATTTCATCAGCTGATCAAGGAATTATCAACACACCTACCAAAAGCTGCAACAGATATATATATTTACTATTAATACTATGAAAGTAAGTAAAGTCTGTCATTAGCCAATACATCTCCGGTTTCAAAGGCATGAAACGACCGAGGATATTTTTTTATCCCCCCTGGATAGGATGCCAGTCCATTGCAGGTTACTTCCCAGCTAATATCGGTACCTATTTATACTCCTGGGTGGAGAGAGGCAAGTGGGGGTGAAGTGGCTTGCCCAAGGACACACATATAACCGGCAACTAGATTCGGACCCCTGACCCTCTGATCATGAGTCACAAACCTTAACCATATTAATGCTTAAAAAAAAATTAAAATCCCATAGACCTTATAAATAGTTAATGCGATGCCCGCTGCCATGTACCAATACATCAGATTCGAGCCAGCCAACCGATCCCATTAGCTCAGTGGTCAAGTGGTAAAACATCTGCACTAGAAAGCAGGAGGTTGTGGGTTCGAGTCCCAACCGAGTGATTTTTTCCAACTTTTACTCAGGAGGTAACACACTGAGTATTCAGTGTTTATACATCAATGAAGGGCAAAACCTGATTTGACATACATTGTATTAATACTATGATCCACTAGTTTATCTGACCAACAAATACTAAAAATGGGCCTGATATGGTTGGTATGAGATCTGAGGAGTGTTGGCTTTGCAATGTTTTATCAACCACCCTTTGCCTCAACCATACCGGTATGTAATCTCTACCTACCTTTTGTGTTAGCAGTAACTCTGTGTTGTGCATTCCTCCGTGTTCTGTTGTTCTGTGGTCTGCTTGGCACTTCGGCTTTTAAACCCAATATTTCACCCTCTGGAAAAAAAAAACCAGACATTGCTGGTCGGCCGACCAGCGTTGGAAAAATACCATTTTTTTAAAAAATGTCAGCACACCAGGAGCCACGATTTTACAGGATGCTTTAGGCTGTCATTCCCTAAAGTTGAAAAAAATCACTCCGGTCGAACCCATGACCTCCTGCTTTCTAGTGCAGATGTCTTACCACTTGACCACCGAGCTAACGGGATCAGTTGGCTGGTTCGAATCTGATGTACATAGCAGCGGGTACTACATTAACTATTCATAAGATGGCAAGACATCTGCAATAGAAAGCAGGAGGTCGTGGGTTCGAGTCCCACCGGAGTGATTTTTTTCCAACTTTCACTCGGGAGGAAACACACTGAGAATACAGTGTTTATACATCGGTGATGGACAAAACCTAATTTGGTTTTATTAGTCAATTGACTCATGTAATTTCAGCAAGCACACACTGCATATGCCTCCATGTTATTTTGGCAAGATGTGTTGCCAATATACTAGTGTGGAAAGACTGTGGTTTCTAAAATAACTAAGATCAAAGTGCTTTACATTATTATTACCCCTGATCATTGGGCCAATGAAACATTGCAAATACAATCTCAGCTTCCTGTGGAATATGGATTTTTATTCACGAGGAAGTCATTTTAGTCATGTTCCCTGACAGTATTTTATAAACTATTGAATAGGATGGTGCCAGACTATTTTTGCATTCTAGCCTCACTTTCAATTTTTATTTTAAATGTGGCTTAAAAACATTAGGGTATGTTTAACAACAAATTTAAATTTTCATTAAAGCAGACTGGTATTAATTTGTAATTAATTTTATGTCACTGCTTTAATTTCTCTTTGCAAGTTCCAAATATGAAGATTTTACCTCGCTTTCAATTTAATATAGTCGACTCCTGAATAAAGCCCATACAGCTCGGTGTAGTCATTTCGACGCAAGGTAGCTAAAATCAATCACAATTGCGATCTCTGTTCTCACAGGTACCCATTTACTCCTGGGTGGGGCGAAGCAATGAGTGACAAAGTGTCTTGCCAAAGGGAACATGCACCATAACCCCAGGCTGGACTCGAACCCACAACCTGTAGAATTACCCACAGACAACGAGTTCAATGCTCCAGACCATGAGGCCAGGGCACTCCACATATTTAGAAATGTTTTGCCAATTCATGCAACAACACAAACACCAGGTAATATAATCTATTTGAAACCCCTGCCCGTTGTCCAAACTGCACACATGTGCATTTATCTTTATTGGTACCTTCAAGGATGTAACTGGGGTCCAAGTTGCTGGAGGGCCCTAAAGGGACCTCAGTTTCTAGTAGGAGGCAGTCTTTGAGCAGAGGGGTCCATGCCCCTCATCCTCCTCCCCTATCATTAGCTATGCCACTGGGCACCTTTGTCAAGTTCATTTAAGATTATAAGGAATCAATGAAGGGAGTTCCTACTTTTCATTGAGGGAGTGAATCTTGGAGCGATCTCTCTCAATCACAGTCTGCATCTCTTCCATCCTGACCCTACGATCCTCCAGCAAGGCTTCCGTCCGCTCTCTAGATAGCTCAGCTTGTTCCTTCATCTGAGATTGTAGAGCTTCAATCTGTAGCAACAGACTCTCTGGCTCTGCCTGCTGCTGGTCTGAATCAGGATAGACAGCTTTGGGCTGGGCGCTGTTGGACTGAAATGAGGATTGGAAAATATTGATGGATGGTAACAGGATCAACCTGCTGGTACAGACTCGGACAAAAGAAACCACCATTTTGGAGATGATCTGATCAATTATCGTGATTGAAGCAACTTTACTGGGATAACGTATGTAACTAATCTTGGAAAGTTCATGGTATGATGAGGCGGCTTTTTTGCCAAACTCACTTCTCAGGGGAGTAACTACAGGTAATTTCATCAGCTGATCAAGGAATTATCAACACACCTACCAAAAGCTGCAACAGATATATATATTTACTATTAATACTATGAAAGTAAGTAAAGTCTGTCATTAGCCAATACATCTCCGGTTTCAAAGGCATGAAACGACCGAGGATATTTTTTTATCCCCCCTGGATAGGATGCCAGTCCATTGCAGGTTACTTCCCAGCTAATATCGGTACCTATTTATACTCCTGGGTGGAGAGAGGCAAGTGGGGGTGAAGTGGCTTGCCCAAGGACACACATATAACCGGCAACTAGATTCGGACCCCTGACCCTCTGATCATGAGTCACAAACCTTAACCATATTAATGCTTAAAAAAAATTAAAATCCCATAGACCTTATAAATAGTTAATGCGATGCCCGCTGCCATGTACCAATACATCAGATTCGAGCCAGCCAACCGATCCCATTAGCTCAGTGGTCAAGTGGTAAAACATCTGCACTAGAAAGCAGGAGGTTGTGGGTTCGAGTCCCAACAGAGTGATTTTTTCCAACTTTTACTCAGGAGGTAACACACTGAGTATTCAGTGTTTATACATCAATGAAGGGCAAAACCTGATTTGACATACATTGTATTAATACTATGATCCACTAGTTTATCTGACCCACAAATACTAAAAATGGGCCTGATATGGTTGGTATGAGATCTGAGGAGTGTTGGCTTTGCAATGTTTTATCAACCACCCTTTGCCTCAACCATACCGGTATGTAATCTCTACCTACCTTTTGTGTTAGCAGTAACTCTGTGTTGTGCATTCCTCCGTGTTCTGTTGTTCTGTGGTCTGCTTGGCACTCTGGCTTTTAAACCCCAATATTTCACCCTCTGGAAAAAAAAAACCAGACAGGCAAGTAAGAAGAAAACATGAGACGTCTTGGAAATTACAGGTTACACCTTCATATACCTTTGAAATCTGATGGACAGTGTGTGCAGATATATAATTGTTTGCCAGAATAAAATGCAATGTTCAAAGTTGGGTCAAAAGTCTTCTAATGCCCGACTGTAATTCATTGTAATAAACCAGTTCTGTATTTCAATGACCTGAGGTCATTTGGGATAACATTGCTGACACGATGTTAGGCGATGTTACGCGCACGACCACTCTGGTGGTAATTTACACACAAGCGTCGCGCACCCGCATTCATGCGCCTTTGATCGTTCTACTATCCCGAATGACCGGTGACCCATATCGTTGTGCACATAAGCAGTTGAAATACCGAACTGGCTTATCCATGGCATTCCTTGAGTTGTTTGCTTGTTTGGAAAAGGATGAGACATTTAGGACAACTTGAAGAACTGTTGACACTTAAAATACCCAATACAAGGGAACTTGACTAGGTTTACTCTTAATAATGTTTAAATGGGGGCAGTTCCGCAGTGTCAGACGTACATTTTGGGCAATTCAACAGTGTATGTAATTGTAGTTATAATCACGGGGTAGATTTTAATTCTGATAAAACATATCAGTTAGTCACTAGTTACTTTGATGAGTCAAAGAAGAAATTATTCATCCAACTTTGTTGCTGTAGTAGAAATTGGCTCAAAACACCGGACGTACTCAGACAAATCAATTTTTTGTATTGTCATCAATTGATTTTCCATTGACAAGTAACAGCCAAACTGTTGAACTTGTTAGGGAATGTACAACATTTGCTTTTGCTGCAATGTTCAAAATAAGTGCATCTGGGGGATTAGTGTGCTATAAAAAATATTGTTAAAGGGCATGTACAACATTTGCTTTTGCTGCAATAATCAGAAATAAATGGATTTGGAGGATTAGTATGTTTTAGCAAATATTGTTAAAATGACTTGTTTCACGTTTTGGGCTTGTAGATGTTGGAAAAACCAAGAAAACCATTCATGTTCTTGTAGTCTGGTTCACAGACCCCATTTAAGATGAAACGGAGAATTTATAGACTTTGGGGGATTGTAAGATCAGAGAGGCAGTCTAGTAGGCTTGTACCCCTTCAAAGGTGTGTAATCAATTGCACAGAAAACACAGAATAACTAATTATGAAAAATTAGGAGTAGTTTTAAAAAAAAAAAACAGTTTTCTCCATTGCTGGTCGGCCGACCAGCGTTGGAAAAATACCATTTTTTTTAAAAAAATGTCAGCACACCAGGAGCCACGATTTTACAGGATGCTTTAGGCTGTCATTCCCTAACAATCCACTAAGGTATTTAGTGATACTTTGTTCATATCGTTTTGTAATATTTGCCAATGTTGTATCTTCCCTTTAAACTGACCTATTTCACGTTTTGGGTTCGGAAATGCCAGAAAATCTAAGAAATCCAACCATGTTCTTGTGGTCTGGTGACATGAGACGTAAGATGAGACGTAGCACTTTGTACACTTTGAGGAAGTTAGGTCAGAGAATCAGTCTAGCAGGCTTGTACCCCTACACAGATGCGTAATTGATTGCAAAGAAAATGCGGAATGACTAAATATGAAAAGTTAGGAGCAGTTTTTGAAAAAAGCCAGTTTTCTTCAACGATGTTCGGCCGACCAGTGTATGAATAATACAAGGTTTCTTGAAAATGTCAGCACACCAGGAGCCACGATTTTACAGGATGCTTTAGACTGTCATTCACTGACAGTCCAGTAATATATTTCGTCATAATTTGATCATTTCGTTTTTTGATGTTTGCAATGATGTTGTATCTTCCCTTTTAAATAAACTACATGTCAATAAAATACAGATAATATGCTTCAAATTGATATGTATATTTCTTTTGTGGCATTTTGGCCATTAAGAATTGTTGGCATTCAGGTTTATAATTCTGTAGAATTGCCCATGGATGGGCGAGGGAATTGATTAACAAATTTTGGCCAAGGACATTGACAAATATGAGTCTGCAGCCCCGTTGGTAGAGTTGCCAGTGCGGTGTTACACACTGACCTGCATGTGGATGTCTCTTTTGTGGGTGTTTCTGTGTGACAATTGCCCGCGTTGATGGTTCTTTGTGGAAGTATGTCACTTCAGGACCTGATGGGCTTGATAATGATAACAGATGCTGGATTCTGTCAAGTACAAATCAAATCATTGGAAAAGTTCAAGTTAGTACACCTTTGGTAAATCCAAACTAACAGGGTTTGTTTACTTCCATATCACATTATACGTGTAACTGATTGTACATGTGGGGTATTAAAGCAGCACCAACATTCATACATGTTCATGAATGCATCATCTCTAAACATACTTTTGCACTAGTGTGGAACAAATTGCAATTGCTTAGTCTAGACAAGGGTTGTGCAAAATATACCGAATATCCAAATATTTGATCATCCACCGAATATCCGAATAGCATTTTATCAAATTGAATTGTTTTTTTAATGTGAGCAATGACAAAAAAACGTCCATGATGTGATTTTATGAGTTTAAGTTGAGAGATTTGATTTGTTTAGTCAAACGCCACACTTTACGCAGATGGTTTGAGAGTTTTCATGAGGAATGTAAGCCCTAATGTGGATCTTCAATATCTGCCAAATGCCAGGTTGTCAGCTAGCTCAAAATCTATATCGATACATTCCAAATTATTTCAATGTCATTGGATGATTTTTTTGTTCAAATTCAAGTTCCAATATTCAAAGACTAAATTATTGGAAAAATGCACAACATTAATAGAGACCTGTTTTGTGAAGCACACCTAGAGAGAACTTGAAGCTCTACCCAGCCCTGCAAACAATGACCTGTACTCTGCCCGCAAGGTTGTCAGTCCGTCATTGCCAATCAAAGAATCCTCCCCAACAGTCACCATCCATCTGCACAACATACAGATTACAGGTACAATGTATATATACATGTACATGGATTCAATTCAGCCTCAGGACAGGCAGTAGCACTGCTATTGTGACAAGGTTTTTGCAGTCGCTTTGCCAACCAACCTCTTTGTCGACAACCACTTCAACGATTTGCTACTTCACCGAATAACCACTTCGCCTACTTGCCACTCCGTCGAATTACCACTTCGCTGCACGCAAACGCACGTACTAACAAGTTTGTTATGGTGTAAATCAAGGATTTTCTAATGTTTCTCTTCCCTTTCCTTTGTTTATACTCTGAACATTTTTGCATCTGCTCTCATTGGTTTAGTACACGTTTTCTAATCGAACTCGTCTTCCATTTACAATTCATTGATGACGTTGCATGTGTGTGTCCTTGATTTACACCATAAAGAAATGCCTACAGACACGTACATGTATGTATGGAGCCATAAAAATGAGTTACATGAAAAACTTGGGGTTGTTTTACCCCTTCCTATCCAAACCCATATGAGATTCAACTTTTTTCATTCTATAGTCAACTTGAAACAGTACTGAAGGGGATGAAGATTTAAAAAGAAAAAAAAAAAAAGTTTCTGAGAATTAACTGTGTGCGACCAAAAACATGGTCACCGTGTACGGACAGTCAATGATTAATATATTTTATAAATTCCACTTCTTCACTTTCAAAGTGAATTGAGAGGACAATGTCACATAAACCTAGTAAAAGAAGACACAACAAGTATGAAAACCACTTAATATTAAGTACCAGTCAGCTGTTATAATTACCATGAGTTTGTGCATGCGAGCATAATGTGTTAGCAAATACTTTCGGCGAAGTGGTAATTGGGCAAAGCAGTAATTTGGCTAAGTGGTAATTTGGCTGGTTTCGATCCAACTCGGACCCAAACCAAGTCGGACCCAAGCCAACTCGGACCCAGGCCAACTCGGACCCACTACCAACTCGGACCCACGCCAACTCAATCGGACCCACTACCAACTCGGATCCACAACCAACTCGGACCCACTACCAACTCGGACCCATGCATGACCAACTCGGACTCATCTTTTACAATCATTTGACAGCGTTTACAATTATTTGACAATTTCATAAAGTTTGTCCACTTATCATCTGTTAATACAGTGATGTTTTTAAGTATAAACAGTCACCATCCATCTGCACAACATACAGATTACAGGTACATGTACATGGATTCAATTCAGCCTCAGGACAGGCAGTAGCACTGCTATTGTGACAAGGTTTTTGCAGTCGCTTTGCCAACCAACCTCTTTGTCGACAACCACTTCAACGATTTGCTACTTCACCGAATAACCACTTCGCCTACTTGCCACTCCGTCGAATTACCACTTCGCTGAATGACCACTTCGCCGAATTGCACGCAAACGCACGTACTAACAAGTTTGTTATGGTGTAAATCAAGGATTTTCTAATGTTTCTCTTCCCTTTCCTTTGTTTATACTCTGAACATTTTTGCATCTGCTCTCATTGGTTTAGTACACGTTTTCTAATCAAACTCGTCTTCCATTTACAATTCACTGATGATGTTGCATGTGTGTGTCCTTGATTTACACCATAAAGAAATGCCTACAGACACGTACATGTATGTATGGAGCCATAAAAACGAGCTACATGAAAAACTTGGGGTTGTTTTACCCCTTCCTATCCAAACCCATATGAGATTCAACTTTTTTCATTCTATAGTCAACTTGAAACAGTACTGAAGGGGATGAAGATTTAAAAAGAAAAAAAAAAAGTTTCAGAATTAACTGTGTGCGACCAAAAACATGGTCACCGTGTACGGACAGTCAATGATTAATATATTTTATAAATTCCACTTCTGCACTTTCAAAGTGAATGGAGAGGACAATGTCACATAAACCTAGTAATAGAAGACACAACAAGTATGAAAACCACTTAATATTAAGTACCAGTCAGCTGTTATAATTACCATGAGTTTGTGCATGCGAGCATAATGTGTTAGCAAATACTTTCGGCGAAGTGGTAATTGGGCAAAGCAGTAATTTGGCTAAGTGGTAATTTGGCTGGTTTCGATCCAACTCGGACCCAAACCAAGTCGGACCCAAGCCAACTCGGACCCAGGCCAACTCGGACCCACTACCAACTCGGACCCACGCCAACTCAATCGGACCCACTACCAACTCGGATCCACAACCAACTCGGACCCACTACCAACTCAGACCCATGCATGACCAACTCGGACTTTTACAATTATTTGACAATTTCATAAAGTTTGTCCACTTATCATCTGTTAATACAGTGATGCTTTTAAGTATAAATTTTCATTGTAGTTGTCAGGTAAAATATCTGTATTGCAGCAGTTTGTCGTCGTAAAGCGCATTGAAATGCTTTTTTGAAATGCGCTTTAAAAGTGTAATTAATTATTTATTTTTATTATTTGTTTCCATTGAAACATATTGCGCTTTAACCAAAAGTAAAATTTAAAATTAAAGTTTAACCAATTATTCATTTTCATATTTGACATCGTTCACGCCATCTTGCTCAATTTAACAGCAATTCATTTCATTTTTAATTCAAACCACATAAATTCAAAACAGATCTTCATAGAAAAATAAAATTGGAAAGTATGACATTGAAACATAAACACTTTCAAACATGACACGATTAATTCAATAAATATAAGTAAACATTATAAGTCATTCAATAAAATAAATAAAGTATAAAACAAAGTCTATTCTAATTTCTACATGTACATTTGTATATGTATTTAACAAAAAAACCCACATAAACACCATTGCATACACTGCAAGAAAAACGAAGGTTCCATATTGAACAAAAAAGGTTAATCAAAAAAGTAAGTTACACAGATTCGTTAAAAAACCCACAAAACTCAAAGCCAGCATGTGAACTAAAAAAAGATCAACTTATTAAATACCCTACAATTATGAAATGTCAATCATCAAAAAGGAGTATTGGAGCTCTGGGAAGATTATCCTTCAAGGCCTTACAGGTACATTAGCTGTCTGTATGTTCGACTATGATGTTCCATGGGGGAAAAAAGTTAATCAAAAAAGTATAAAAAGTTAAACAGATTCGTAAAAAAAAAAAAAAATTAAACAAACTAACAATTACATGAAATGAAAGGTCTACATGTATTTCAAATTAATAACTTCCTCACTGAACAACATTTTTGTGACATATTGAAATCCTTCATTGAGTGTGATTTAATTTGGTTTATATTATTTGCAGGGTTGTAGTTGAGACCGCATAGTCCGAGACCGAGACCGAGACCAGCCCCTTCAAGGCGGAGACCAATATGGTCCGAGACCGAGACCGAGACCAAGACCGCTGATAATAAATAACAATAGTCGAAATAAAAAAACAAGACACGTTATTATAGTTGAAACTTGTAACCTTTCTATTCACAAAGATTACAGACCAAAATTTTGACCAGTGGCAGTGTTGACAAATTGATACATGACACGTTACTTGAGCAAAAAGTAGTTATACTTAAGAAATATAATGGGCTGCACCCAATCTTGACAAAAGTAAAAGTTAAAGGTAGATGTTTCATCTGTTATAGGAACTCGGATCCTAAACTCCACAGTCACCCCTTGGTTTCAGCTATGACTTCTAACGGATATTTAAAGATGCAATTTTAATTTACATTGTGCCTCTTTTTTTCCTTAAATAAATATAGGACTTAACTTCTAACAAGACTTGTGTACATGTACATGTTTGTAGTTTTTTTTTGCTTTAGAAGCATACTCACCCTCTTTACAGGCTAATCAGAAAGTGCTGCCTTTTTCAGATGTCTAATTTTTGTGAAATTTCATTTTGAAATTTTGATACACAAACGTGTAAAAATGAATCTGGAAATTTCACGAAAAATATACATCTGAAAAAGGCAGCACTTTCTGATTAGCCTATAAAGAAGGTGAGTATACTTCTAAAGCAAAAAAACCCTACAAACTAAGCCTAAATGTGAAAATCAAAATTTGGCTCCGTCGACACGATTTTTGTACATGTGGATGTGTGGCCTATGTTTACGGAGGCAGTCCAGTAAATAGGCCACATTTATGGGGCTAAAGGGGACCAAGACCGAGACCAAGACCGAGACCACAGCTTCCGAGACCGAGACCAAGACCAGCAAAAAGTGGTCTCGAGACCGGTCTCGAGACCTACAACACTGATTATTTGGCACACACCCACAAAAAGCAGATGAAAAAGGAAAACATTGCACATATCCATTTCTTCATGTGAATGAGTAATAAGAGTGCAAAATCAATGTAGTATAATCAAACAACAAAACTAAAAGCCCCATTCTGACCAATATAATTACCGAATATCTTCACTATATAAGCACTATTAAGATGACCTACATGTATAAATATAATCTCTGAAACTAATGATTAAGTCATTGTTGGGTCTGAGTTGGTCGTGCTTGGGTCCGAGTTGGTAGTGGGTCCGAGTTGGTCTTGGGTCCGAGTTGGTAGTGGGTCCGAGTTGGTAGTGGGTCCGAGTTGGCGTGGGTCCAACTTGGCATGGGTCCGACTTGGTTTGGGTCCGAGTTGACCTGATGCCATTTGGCTAAGTGGTTATTCGGCGAAGTGGTAATTCAGCAAAGTGACCAACACCCGTGACAAGCTCAACACACTAATCCAGATCAGCTAATCACTATGATCCATGCAGTGCAGAACATTAGCTGAGAGCCTTAGTCAAGACTTAAAACATCTTCATCAGACAATCCCACGCACCTTTTTCTATCTTCCAGTTCTTGTATCTTCAGGCGGTCATTTTCAGCAAAGAGCCTTAAGACATGATCTCTCTCCTGGAAGAGATAAACCTGCATGTCACTCAGGGCCTTCTGGAGCTCAGCGATTTCTTCCTCACGTTGGCGTAACTCCCATTCAAGCTTATGCTAAACAACAAAGAAAGGGACAAGTATTGTTGTGCTACATGTGACTATGATTTGCAAGTTTATGAGTTGTTCCATTGGAGTAGTGGTAATTTGTACATGTACACACACTGACATAATAATAACCAGAGAAATTTGAAAAAAAAAACAGTATTGTGATTGAAAACATTGGACTATTATTCAAAGTGTTTATTTGAAATCTTATATTTCCCTTTACTTCCTTAATCCAATAACACTTTTACAAAAAGTAACAAATGATGTCACTGTAAAACCTGGTCTTGAAATTGGTTTAAAAAAACCCATTTTCTAACATCTAAGGGGAAAAGATACTATAAAGACCAGGGACAACATTACCCATGCAACTACATGTACGGGGTCTTGACTGATTGATAGATTGCTGTCGTCTTGGATATGTGTCAGAGCAAAACGGGGAATTTTTGTGGGTCATTTTTGGCAGAGTTGGGACAAACTTGACCTATTTAGTTTGTGTACATGTAGGTTACTCAGTATGTAAAGAATGTAAAGAAGCGGAGGCTGATTCCAGAAGTAATGTCATAGATAGAGGGCAGGCTTTTGATTTTTTAAGGGAAATTTGGGGGTAAAATGATGATGACAGAACGGCGACAACAAGCTTCCCAAAAATAAAGATGGCAATCACCACGCAATGTACCGTGCGATCATGTACCATGAGTCTGAGCATGCATGGCGCGCTGAATCGCAAGGCCCAAACAGCACAGTAAATTTTAGTCCAAAATTTGGGACTCTCAATACTGTGTACATGTATGAGAGTCCCAAAACTTAAGGTATCCATATCGTGCAAAAGTTTGTGCTGCATAATAAAACCAGTGTGAATCAAATTTGCAAGCTTCTTACTCACTACAGTTTCTTCAATAATCCCCCAAACTTCTGCCTCGCAAAGTTGCTGTTGTGAGCATTGCATCACCAAAAATTCAGCTTTTAATTCTAATTTTGCAGAGAGTTATCGAAATCCTAGCCCGACTGCGTCTGGCCGTACAGTACTATCGCAAGCTCTGTAGTACGGCCAGACGCCCAATGCTTCCACAGAGACTGAATTTTTTTGGCCGCTGATGTAGCGATTTTGCTACAGATTTCGATCAAGATTATCTTTTCATCCAGGACACAAATTCCAAAGTTAAGGTTCTTAGTCGTAGAGCAACTCATACCTTTTCGAAAAAACGTTCTTTTGTCTCAATATTTTCATCCATCTGGCCAAAAGCCGACTTTTCAGTCATCATCTTCCACAAACATCGTCCCGAAAATGCTCCCCCATGCGATTTCAAAATGGCGGCCGCGCTGTAATGTATGCATTATGCGAGCGCGCTTGGGCAAGATAATGAATATGCATTATTTAGTTCATGACCTCGTGTTTGTATGGCCAGCCGCGCCGAGTGTCCGACAAACGTCATAAACTATGATGCATATTCATTACCTTGCCCAAGCGCACTCGCATAATGCATACATTACAGCGCGGCCGCCATTTTGAAATCGCAAGGGGGAGCATTTTCGGGACGATATTTGTGGAAGATGACTGAAAAGTCGGCTTTTGGCCAGATGGATGAAAATATTGAGACAAAAGAACGTTTTTTCGAAAAGGTATGAGTTGCTCTACGACTAAGAACCTTAACTTTGGAAATTTGTGTCCTGGATGAAAAGATAATCTCGATCGAAATCTGTAGCAAAATCGCTACATCAGCGGCCAAAAAAATTCAGCCTCTGTGGAAGCATTGGGCGTCTGGCCGTACTACAGAGCTTGCGATAGTACTGTACGGCAAGACGCAGTCGGGCTATCGAAATCCATACGTGAGACATCACGTTGATGTGTACTGCAATGCATTGTGCAAAAAGACTCCTCAGCTATAACATTATTATCGTGTAGATAAAACAGCGCCCTCTTGTTGATCTGAGTGAATGCAAAATGTTTCATTTTTTAACAGAGGGCGCTATGTTCATTTGGCCATCGAATAAAAAACAAGTTAGCTGCAAGGCTCTACATACACCGGGGGTCAGACAAGACGACCGTTGAGACAACTCGACTCGGGACAAGTCACCCGTTGAGACAACTCGACCGTTGAGACAACTCGACCGTATGTGCGATAAATGGAAAGACAAGTCGACCGTTGAGACAAGTCGCCTCGCATGTTTTTGGGCCTAGTTTAGGGGATAGTACCGGGGATTTTGACGGCGGCTGATCGCCGTTTGGGAGTTATGACACATAATAGAGCAGAGCCGATATAGCACAGCATGATTGTCCTTGCACATCGTTCGAATTTGCCGGGCCTGTGCGCGCATCTCCGGTCAACCGCGTGGCCGTACCGTGCACGTGCCGTGCACGTTAGCTGTCTCAACGGTCGAGTTGTCCCGAGTCGAGTTGTCTCAACAGCCGACTTGTCCCGAGTCGAGTTGTCTCAACGGTCGACTTGTCTGACATTCCATACACCTACCCAGAATACATTGGGAATCAAACACACATTTCCAGAGCATGGGGATTGACGTTGATGCATGGTTTTTGAACTGCCAAAAACTTGCCTTAAAATTGGATTTAAGGTCTCAAATTTCGCAGGTGACATGCTTGCAACTATATCATTTTAATGTATGTGTTGTGTGGGCATTAATTAGCCTGCCTAATGGTGAGTAAAAAAACGTCAGTAGTAATTTTGCACGTTTTTATGCACTCACGGTCATGACGGTCCCAGTCTGAGTAAATTTGTGAGTAGCCTACCAAAAAGTACCAAATACATTCATTCAAATATGACTGTCTACCCAAAAGTCGGCACAATTGCAGAATACCCCGCCACTCGATCTATCCACCTCGTAGCCGGCTACGAGGTCACGGCTGATTGACCTCAATAAACATTCTCAGCGCTACTTGTATGTACTATGCCGAGTATGCGTCATGCTCCAGGGCGGAGTCCATTGCACTCCCACTTTGTGACCGCGTAGCCACCAACAGGGTAGTTGGTTTGGACTTAGAATTTTTTCAGCAACTCCCATTCCTTTTGTGTTGCTTCGTTCTCAAGCATATTCAAGGGGACTCCCACTCCGTAGCCTCGTAGCCGCCAACAGGGTGGTTGGTTTGGACTTAGAATTTTGTTCAGCAACTCTCATTCATTTTGTGTTGCTTCATTCTCAAATAATGGACCCCCACTCAGGGTAATCCTTACTTTTAGGACACCTCTATTTTTTACGAGTTCTGTTCAAAACTGACTTTTGCAGATGTCTGTCCAGTACCAAAGTGACTTTTGCAGGCTAAAGCAGTCTTTAGAAGTCAAGAAGGTGTCATTGCCAATTGTTCAGATGTGCCAAGAAGTATCAGAATGTCAATTTTGAGTGTCATTTAGTCAACTGTTTTGGTGAGTCTTTCCCTTCCTATATAGGAACGGGGTCCTAAAAGTAAGGATTACCCCACTCAGTATCCGCGTAGCTGGCAATGGACTTGAATTGTTTCTTTTGCAGTGATTCCAACCTCGTAGCCAGTGATTTTAGGGGTGTATTTCCGAGTGGCGGGGTATTCTGCAATTACTCCCAAAAGTCTTCTTTTGATTGTAAAGGTGATTTTTTTAGCAATGAAAAACATTTTTGACTCTAATTTGATCAAAACAAAACAGGGGCCCTCCACTACACGATCGCCGAATTTCCAGTCGGCCAGTCTCCTCCATAGGCCTACACAATCGCGGAAGTGGCGTCAGGTTGTAACTTGCAACATTCTTTCCTAACTAGACATCTAAAAGTGTGGAATTTAACATTTCTAAAAAGTGGTTCAGAAGTATTTACACATCTTATTCTAATCTTAGGAAATGTTATCCTACCTGCTCTGTGGTAAAATGTTCTTAGCAGACATGTTTAACCGGTGACTTTAGGGCGCACTTCCGTTTAAATTTTGCGCTTATCTTATTAAAGTTTAGACAGGTGCCGAGAGGTGCCGATATGCGAAGTAAGGATTGCAAAACAAGTCGTCTGGGGGCCACTTTTTCCTGTCTGTCGACGATAGGACAAAGGGGGCGCTCTTCGCAGGCTGTTCTTTCAGGTCTTTCGGAACCAGTGATCTCCATAATTATGGAGATCAAGTTCGGAACGGCGCAGCCATGCCACAATAACGGTGTCTTCTGCAACTCTGTGCTGTTATTCTATAAAATCAAAGCATTTAGGGTGTTTTTTTCCTCACAGAAGATCCCTAAAAGTTAAGTGACTACACTACCTTAATTTCTGTTGGTTTAGCAATACGATTATTATCGATATGGCGTTTTATGGCATATCAAACATGAATTTAAATACAATTGCATTTGGAAATGTCCTAATAGTCATGCCCTTACATCGTTAGGGTGTAGGTCACTATAGTAGTATGCTACCATATCAAAATATTAAAATGAAAATAGAGCAATCAAATATCTAGACGGATATATTTCGGTAATTTTCGTTACGGTAACTCGCGCTAGTACAGTTAGTCCGCGCATTATTTTGGTGCAAGTTAGACCTAACACATAAGAAACTATTCAAACAAAAATAACTCTTTGTTCGTAGATTATAAACCTTTTCCTGCATCTAAAAACAAAAACTTACAATACCAATTGCACTTTTTGCAAGTGAAAACGAGATGTCTAAAGTAATATAAAATCCACAATTTTAGCCCCACCCCACCCCAAACACAACGGGTTGGGTCAGGGTGACCAATATAGGGTCCGTTGCTCTTCGAGGACGTGTTAACACTGTATAATCAGTATGTTACTTCCTGAGTGAAAGTTGGAAAATATCACTCGGGTGGGACTCAAACCCGCGTCCTCCCGCTTACAATAGTGCAGACGAAATTAATACCAATCAACCACCGAGCTTGCGGGACTGCTGGTCGTGGGGGGGGGGGGGGGTCCGCTCATAAGTCCAACGCCTCATAAGACCGACAAAATGGTATCCCCCAACCAAATAAAGGCCCAAGTCCGACGCCTCATAGGTCCGACGCCTCATCATGGCTCCGACGACACCTCAAAGCTCCGACACTCAGTACGCTTCGTTTTTCCGACGTCGAACTTATGAGGCGTCGGACCTATGAGGCGGAATTGTATGCCTCATATGAGGCGTCGGTCCTATGAGGAGTCCGGACTTACGGCCCCGGTCGGGGAAGGGCAAAACCTATTGATTTACATCACCCCGACGCAAGTTCCATCTCATGAATAGTCAAGTTATTTGCGGTACCATAACCGCCGCTACATGTTCATCGGATTAGAACCAGCCAACCGATTTCACAAGCTCCGTACTGGAAAGTACGAAGTCGTGGGTTCGAGTCCCATGCCCCACCCAAGTGATGTTTTCCAATAACTTTCACTCGTAGGAAACATACTGAGTATAGGCTAACAGTGTTTATACGTTGTTTATACGTCGGCGCAGGGCAAAACCTTTAATGATTCACCGTAGGATTGGGACAACTTTCGGCCGGCCTCGAATAAGCTCCCACGAAGAACCGAGTTAAGTCCGAGGGATATGATACCGAAGTTCATCAGCGGGATTGTCTGATTTTTACAGAACACGGATAGTGCCACTCAATGAGTGTGAATATTTTTTGTACAGTGGCCGCCACTTGTGGCGGCCGCCAGATAATAAGTGGCGGCCGCTGTACAAAAAAAATATTTACACACGTACAGAAAAAAATTATATTCACACTTTTTTATGTTGCGGCCGCCAGATAATAAGTGGCAGCCGCTACATAAAAAGTGTGAATAAAATTAATAACTAAAAATTAAATCATTATGACTTATGTGGCGGCATTATGACTTATGTGGCGGCCGCCACTTATTATCTGGCGGCGTAATAAGTGGCGGCTGCTGTACAAAAAAAATATTCACACTCATTGAGTGGCACTCTCCGTCTTCCGTACTATCCCATTGAGTGGCACTCTCCGTCTTCCGTACTATCCGTCTTCACGGTAACTTTTTAATCTCAATTTACCATTTGGCCGATCGTGAGCAGGGGAGCATTATTGCCGTACCCCCCCCCCCCCATCAAATTAATAGCAATCTGGCTTCGCACCTCTTTTTCCTTTCTTTTCTCCCCTTTTCCCACCTTTTTTTCGTTTTCCGGGGGGGGGGGGCGAGCGCCTCCCCCTTTCTCCCTCCCCTTTGCGACGCCCATGGAGAGGGAGAGGTTAATGGGCGGGGGCCCACTGACGATCGGAGGCGCTGTTCAAAGTAAGTACCTCGCTTGTACCCCGGCCCGCCCTGCAAACAGGACGCTAGGATACTCTGATGAATTCACACTCTGATTGGTTGGATTTTGCGTGACCTGTGATCTGCGCGTCATCACGGTCATGATTCTGCCATAGACATATAATAATATATTATATGTCTATGGATTCTGCAAAGTTTGAAACGCAGCCGTTAAGATTTGACTCATTACTTTTTTTTTTTCCAGCTTAGAGATGTTTGTTTTTCGTTGAAAATGCGTAATAATGTAGGAAGTTCTGTAAAACTGTTCCCGGCACTTTCCGGGCTCCGTTTCGAATTACGAACGGTCGGATTGGATTATGCGACGCTCAAAATTGTGTCCACATGGGCCGCAATGAAACAGAATTGAAATCACATCCAGTATGGAACGTGTGCATTTCTATAGAAAGTTTTCGGGTAGCATTTGCGTACATTGTACGACTGCGGTCTTGAACAGCTGCAGCAAGATGCTTTATACATAGGTCATAGGCCACTTCCTTCACAAGATTCTGTGAAGCTCATCAGAGTGGCCCAGCGTCCTGATTGCAGGGCGGGGGTACGAACGAAGTACGCGATCTTAGACACTATTGAACAATAGGTGGCGTTCTTAGTCGCGGCATATTTTGCCGACGACTTTGCCGCTTGCACGCGGACAGCGGGACGACGATTTCACCACGCGGCGGCGCGGCGGCAGGGGAGGGGGTGACACCCTAAGGTCCCGCCTCTAGCGACGCCAGCGTGATGAGCTCTAGCTTGTAGTTGATTTGGTTGTTTGCTGACTGAGGCTAGTAACCCCATGCAACGACGCTACAAAAAGATATTTCTTGCCTCACTGAATTCGCTTGCGCCGTACTATGCCAACTGTGAAGTTTTAAAAAGTGTGTTATACTGACTGGGGGTCTATGGTTGGTGACATTGTTGATATTTTTGCCTCACCTATTTGAAACATGTTAGGCCTATATTTTATTCTGTGGCGGGAGAAACGTCATTTTGTATATGTAACGGTGTTTTGTCTCCTGTTGACATTTTATCTATTCCGTTGTTTCTCCTTTTTTTTCTTACTTAGGCCTAATTAAGGAAACGAAAGCGCCAGTAACACACAGTTGCTATTTTTGAAGAAATAATCTCAACCACATTTTATCATGTTAACCCTGAACTATAGAAACAAAAAAAACAGGCCAAAGTTGTTAGAAATATTGGTTTGTCCCTCGCCCCTCCCAAAACCTGGATTATATTCTGTGCATTTTGGGCATTCGGTGAAAGTAAAAGATAAAAGAAAGCTCCCAAAATCCAAACACGTATGGGTGCCCAGCAGACATTGGGTGTGTATGTGTTGGGGGGGGGGGTGCGCACTGGACCCGATGAACCCCTCTCCTGATCCTGGTAATAATAAATTGACCAAAGCTTTGCGCGGCTGTAGGGTAGAGTATTGCTCCAATTATTTTCTGTTTCGCCTTTGCTCAGTATCCTTAACACCGAATGTTGAACCGGTGATAAGGCCAAAAAAAAAATAAGTCGGTCTCTGGTCAGCGCGCGCGTCGATTTTAATCATGCGCGTCGATCTTTTTTTTTCCAAAATGTTCCGCGGTAGCTCCAACAGCGCCCTCTATTTCCGCACCTCCTCATTTTTTTTTACCAAAGAGCACCAAGGAATAGGAAATTGCACCAAGGCAAATGATCGAAAGCACCAAGGCAAATTATGGAGGACACCAATGTACTTGAGGACACCAAAAAGCAAAATAGTACCTACCTTGTCTGTACAATCCGAGCTTGAAGAAGAAAAAAAAAAAAAAAAAAAAATCCGCGTGGCCGCGTCAATTCAGGAACTTTGGTCTGACCAGAGACCGATTTTTTTTTTTTTGGCCTAATATGATCATTTTACTTCTCCCGATACCAGGAATTAATGAGCATTATAGAAATCTTCCATGGATCCAACTGCGTCATGGCCCTCGTTATGCATCAGAATGCCCTTCTGTAATTCGCCCATGCATAACTTATTATAGTCTACACTTTGTCCGAGTTATCGAGATCTAAATTCGCAGATGTAAAGTCACATTCCATTAAATGCTGCCAGCCGCGTCTTGGTTTTTCTTTTATGAATCAAATTAAGTGCGTTTTGTTCGGGCAGCAGAAAATAGGCCTGTGGTGTAAACGGGTGACTACACACAGGTGATTCTATGAATAAGCAACGATCGACTATTTCCTCCCCGTAGACGCGTGCGCGGAAGAATCGGGTGCTGTTGTTTTTTTCGTTGAAATATGCAGCCCCTGTCTGTGTAGGATATATACGGAGGTTTTAAGTATTTTTTTCGTAACAGAATCAGTGTTCAAGATGTATTCCTGCTGGTGAGTATTTGGCATGTATGCCTACCTGTGTGTGCTTTGATATTTTCGGTTTGTTGTGTGTGAGTGCGCTTGGGGGTGAGTTTGGGTGTGTGTGTGTTAATATTTTTTTCGGGGGGGGGGGGGGTTGGTTTGGGACACGAACTCCAAACGCGGGAAACGCCATCTTGGATCTGAGTATGAAATCTTTGCTCTACACATGTTTATTATTAAATTTAACAAGTTTTTCAACGAGCATCACTCAGAATTTCCTAAACGCAGTTAAAATACATGTCATTGCAAAAATGTTTAAAAGGCATGAATCTGGGGCTGAAAAACATTTCCAGTTTATTTTGTTGAAAAATACTTTGAAAATGCACTTGACTCTAGCTCCATAGACATTTTACACAATTCAGAAGTGGCGTCTGGATCCTGTCTTTCTGATTTGGACATTGTAAACCAAATACATGTAACATCAATTTAATATATAAAAAAAATACTTTTGAACTGCACTGGAGGAGAATCCATGCAGCTGTGAGCAGAAATTCTGGTAATCCTTACCTTTAGGACCCCGTTGCTACATAAGGTTAAAAGACTCGCCAAAACAACTGAATAAATGACACTCAAAAGTGACATTCTGATATTTCTTGACACAAACGAACAGTTGGCAATGATACCTTCTTGAATATCAGCAGTTTAATTTTGAAGAACGGGGGGCAGGGCTTTGATTTATGAGAGGTTAAAGACGACGATGACAAACAGGAAATATATTTTTAAAAAACAAGATGGCGAACTGCGAAAAACGGTAGGAAAGTCACATTTTCTTTGAACGTGCTTTCAAAATTACAACTAACATGAATTTATCTGAAGAAAAAAGACTGCTTCAGCCTGCAAAAGTCACTTTGGTGCTGGACAGTCATCTGCAAAAGTCAGTTTTGAATAGAACTCTTAAAAATTCGCGTGTCCTTCAAGATAAGTATTACCGAAATTCTGTTTAGGCCTTCATGTTTGGGACATCCCCATAAAAAAAGTGGCTCAAAATTACTGGACTTCCGTATTGTGAGGAAGTTTATTGAACCATTGGTGCAGATCAGTAAATAGGCCCAAAATTGCATACGCCGGCCAAATCACGATTTGCATGCCCTCAAATTCTCCGGTATTAGAGCATTTTTAGGGCCGTGAACTTAAGGATTTGTAAAAAAGAACGATAAAAGCCACGCAGAGAACTGTGAGCTCGTATAAATGTGGAATGTGGATGAAATTAGGCCCTAAAATGGCACTGTTTTGCAATGGAGCGTAGGCGTCCATTTTCAAAATGGCGATGGGCTTCAGGCCTGCTTTTAGGGCTGATCATCTTTGGATGGAATTTTCTCGAAATTGGATACATTGGATACCCCACCCCCCCCCCCACCCCAAAAAAAAATTTGCAAGGAAAATGAAAGATGATAAAACAAGCTTTAATTTGATGTGGTGTCTCAAACATCTTGGAGACGGTTCTCATCAGTATTTGTAATGATTTTGAAAGGTGCGCGTAATTAGGCTATCACTGCATGAGGTCTATGGAAGCTTAATGTCTGCACAATGTGCGCCTATTTGTGGGGCTAGTTTTGGGCACAAACATTCAAGAACAGGTGGCCTTTTACCTCCATGACCAAAAGTATTAGCAAACCCAATTGTTCAAAAATGTTCCGAACAGGTCTAGGTTTGAAAGGCATGCAATATGCTAGTTCACAACTTTGGGACACCCATTAAAACTGCATTAATCAACTGTGCCAAAAGAATTATCTATAGTCATGCCACCAGACTTCTGAAAGGCCAATCTTTGGAAAACCTTGGACATGTACCAGTCTATAGTCTAAGGCTTCAATTAAAGTGAATTGGCTTTACTTGCAGGTGCAAAATGTGAGGAATTTTAAAAAAAAATATTAGACTTCAAACTTGCTGGTGATCTTGCCACTGCTCATGAAATATTTGGAGAATTGTGTCAGCTAAAAAGTGTGCAAAATTGGCCTGAAAATTGTGTTCACCCTTGTTTCAGTTCCGTTCGTCTTCGTTGAATGTTCAAAGATGCAGAGTTTTGACATTTCACTAACACTTTTTGTTTCTTCCCTGTTTTCATTTTTCTGTGTGTGCAGATTGAAGATGAAGGGCACAGAAGTAAGGTCGTCCAAGTGCAGCATTCATCTCCCACAGGTAAATGAGTAATGTTTCTCCTTGCAAAACGTCTCTGTTTTGATGCGCTTCCTTGCATTTGAATGGGCTTGCTGGATTTTAACGTGGAGTAGACCTTGGGTATATATTTGGAGTTTGAGATGGCAAGTTGGACTACAGTACTTGTTGATAAAATGGAAATGTATTGGAGGTTTGATGACAGGACGTGATGTCAGAAAATTTGGATATTGAATTTACAATGTATACTTGCTCTTTTTTTTCTGCCACAGGGAGCTTTTGAATGCTGCGAAGAGAGAAGACGCCGGTTTTCATCGAAGTTTTTGTTAAGTAACTGTAACCTTTTTTCCGTGTGACATCTATCGGGGAGGGAAGGGGGGGGGTAAGGGGGGGGGGGGGTAAGGGGGAGGTGAAACTTGTGTCACCGTCGGTGGAAGCTACCCCTGCCTGGGTCTTTGGTCTGAAATTGGGATCATATCTCCAGCTTGGGATGGAGATATGTCCTCTTTGCAGGTCTTAGCCCCAGGACGACCGTTGTGAAAGTGTGTGTGGTGGGTTGCCGGCTGTTTTGTTGCGTTCTGTTCATGTCTGTCTGTTTCGTCTCCCTATTTGTCCGGGCCCACTGTGTTTCACCCCTTGTTCCAGTTCCGTTCGTCTTCGTTGAATGTTCAAAGATGCAGAGTTTTGACATTTCACTAACACTTTTTGTTTCTTCCCAGTTTTCTCTTTTCTGTGTGTGCAGATTGAAGATGAAGGGCACAGAAGTAAGGTCGTCCAAGTGCAGCATTCATCTCCCACAGGTAAATGAGTAATGTTTCTCCTTGCAAAACGTCTCTGTTTTGATGCGCTTCCTTGCATTTGAATGGGCTTGCTGGATTTTAACGTGGAGGTACCCCTTGGGGTATATCTTTGGAGTTTGAGATGGCAAGTTGGACATACAGTACTTGTTGATAAAATGGAAATGTATTGGAGGTTTGATGACAGGACGTGATGTCAGAAATTTGGATATTGAATTTACAATGTATACTTGCTCTTTTTTTCTGCCACAGGGAGCTTTTGAATGCTGCGAAGAGAGAAGACGCCGGTTTTCATCGAAGTTTTTGTTAAGTAACTGTAACCTTTTTTCCCGTGTGACGTCTATCGGGGAGGGAAGGGGGGGTAAGGGGGAGGTGAAACTTGTGCCACCGGCGGTGGAAGCTACCCCTGCCTGGGTCTTTGGTCTGAAATTGGGATCATATCTCCAGCTTGGGATGGAGATATGTCCTCTTTGCAGGTCTTAGCCCCAGGACGACCGTTGTGAAAGTGTGTTGGTGGGTTGCCGGCTTTTTGTTGCGTTCTGTTCATGTCTGTCTGTTTCGTCTCCCTATTTGTCCGGGCCCACTGTGTTCACCCCTTGTTTCAGTTCCGTTCGTCTTCGTTGAATGTTCAAAGATGCAGAGTTTTGACATTTCACTAACACTTTTTGTTTCTTCCCAGTTTTCTCTTTTCTGTGTGTGCAGATTGAAGATGAAGGGCACAGAAGTAAGGTCGTCCAAGTGCAGCATTCATCTCCCACAGGTAAATGAGTAATGTTTTCTCCTTGCAAAACGTCTCTGTTTTGATGCGCTTCCTTGCATTTGAATGGGCTTGCTGGATTTTAACGTGGAGGTAGACCTTGGGGTATATCTTTGGAGTTTGAGATGGCAAGTTGGACATACAGTACTTGTTGATAAAATGGAAATGTATTGGAGGTTTGATGACAGGACGTGATGTCAGAAAATTGGGATATTGAATTTACAATGTATACTTGCTCTTTTTTTCTGCCACAGGGAGCTTTTGAATGCTGCGAAGAGAGAAGACGCCGGTTTTCATCGAAGTTTTTGTTAAGTAACTGTAACCTTTTTTCCGTGTGACGTCTATCGGGGAGGGAAGGGGGGGGGTAAGGGGGAGGTGAAACTTGTGTCACCGGCGTGGAAGCTACCCCTGCCTGGGTCTTTGGTCTGAAATTGGGATCATATCTCCAGCTTGGGATGGAGATATGTCCTCTTTGCAGGTCTTAGCCCCAGGACGACCGTTGTGAAAGTGTGTGTGGTGGGTTGCCGGCTGTTTTGTTGCGTTCTGTTCATGTCTGTCTGTTTCGTCTCCCTATTTGTCCGGGCCCACTGTGTTCACCCCTTGTTTCAGTTCCGTTTGTCTTCGTTGAATGTTCAAAGATGCAGAGTTTTGACATTTCACTAACACTTTTTGTTTCTTCCCAGTTTTCTCTTTTCTGTGTGTGCAGATTGAAGATGAAGGGCACAGAAGTAAGGTCGTCCAAGTGCAGCATTCATCTCCCAGGTAAATGAGTAATGTTTCTCCTTGCAAAACGTCTCTGTTTTGATGCGCTTCCTTGCATTTGAATGGGCTTGCTGGATTTTAACGTGGAGGTAGACCTTGGGGTATATCTTTGGAGTTTGAGATGGCAAGTTGGACATACAGTACTTGTTGATAAAATGGAAATGTATTGGAGGTTTGATGATGACAGGACGTGATGTCAGAAAATTTGGATATTGAATTTACAATGTATACTTGCTCTTTTTTTCTGCCACAGGGAGCTTTTGAATGCTGCGAAGAGAGAAGACGCCGGTTTTCATCGAAGTTTTTGTTAAGTAACTGTAACCTTTTTTCCGTGTGACGTCTATCGGGGAGGAAGGGGGGGGGGGGGTAAGGGGGAGGTGAAACTTGTGTCACCGGCGGTGGAAGCTACCCCTGCCTGGGTCTTTGGTCTGAAATTGGGATCATATCTCCAGCTTGGGATGGAGATATGTCCTCTTTGCAGGTCTTAGCCCCAGGACGACCGTTGTGAAAGTGTGTGTGGTGGGTTGCCGGCTGTTTTGTTGCGTTCTGTTCATGTCTGTCTGTTTCGTCTCCCTATTTGTCCGGGCCCACTGTGTTCACCCCTTGTTTCAGTTCCGTTTGTCTTCGTTGAATGTTCAAAGATGCAGAGTTTTGACATTTCACTAACACTTTTTGTTTCTTCCCAGTTTTCTCTTTTCTGTGTGTGCAGATTGAAGATGAAGGGCACAGAAGTAAGGTCGTCCAAGTGCAGCATTCATCTCCCACAGGTAAATGAGTAATGTTTCTCCTTGCAAAACGTCTCTGTTTTGATGCGCTTCCTTGCATTTGAATGGGCTTGCTGGATTTTAACGTGGAGGTAGACCTTTGGGTATATCTTTGGAGTTTGAGATGGCAAGTTGGACATACAGTACTTGTTGATAAAATGGAAATGTATTGGAGGTTTGATGACAGGACGTGATGTCAGAAATTTGATATTGAATTTACAATGTATACTTGCTCTTTTTTTCTGCCACAGGGAGCTTTTGAATGCTGCGAAGAGAGAAGACGCCGGTTTTCATCGAAGTTTTGTTAAGTAACTGTAACCTTTTTTCCGTGTGACGTCTATCGGGGAGGGAAGGGGGGGGTAAGGGGGAGGTGAAACTTGTGTCACCGGCGGTGGAAGCTACCCCTGCCTGGGTCTTTGGTCTGAAATTGGGATCATATCTCCAGCTTGGGATGGAGATATGTCCTCTTTGCAGGTCTTAGCCCCAGGACGACCGTTGTGAAAGTGTGTGTGGTGGGTTGCCGGCTGTTTTGTTGCGTTCTCTTCATGTCTGTCTGTTTCGTCTCCCTATTTGTCCGGGCCACTGTGTTCACCCCTTGTTTCAGTTCCGTTTGTCTTCGTTGAATGTTCAAAGATGCAGAGTTTTGACATTTCACTAACACTTTTTGTTTCTTCCCAGTTTTCTCTTTTCTGTGTGTGCAGATTGAAGATGAAGGGCACAGAAGTAAGGTCGTCCAAGTGCAGCATTCATCTCCCACAGGTAAATGAGTAATGTTTCTCCTTGCAAAACGTCTCTGTTTTGATGCGCTTCCTTGCATTTGAATGGGCTTGCTGGATTTTAACGTGGAGGTAGACCTTGGGTATATCTTTGGAGTTTGAGATGGCAAGTTGGACATACAGTACTTGTTGATAAAATGGAAATGTATTGGAGGTTTGATGACAGGACGTGATGTCAGAAAATTGGGATATTGAATTTACAATGTATACTTGCTCTTTTTTTCTGCCACAGGGAGCTTTTGAATGCTGCGAAGAGAGAAGACGCCGGTTTTCATCGAAGTTTTTTGTTAAGTAACTGTAACCTTTTTTTCCGTGTGACGTCTATCGGGGAGGGAAGGGGGGGGTAAGGGGGAGGTGAAACTTGTGTCACCGGCGTGGAAGCTACCCCTGCCTGGGTCTTTGGTCTGAAATTGGGATCATATCTCCAGCTTGGGATGGAGATATGTCCTCTTTGCAGGTCTTAGCCCCAGGACGACCGTTGTGAAAGTGTGTGTGGTGGGTTGCCGGCTGTTTTGTTGCGTTCTGTTCATGTCTGTCTGTTTCGTCTCCCTATTTGTCGGGCCCACTGTGTTCACCCCTTGTTTCAGTTCCGTTCGTCTTCGTTGAATGTTCAAAGATGCAGAGTTTTGACATTTCACTAACACTTTTTGTTTCTTCCCAGTTTTCTCTTTTCTGTGTGTGCAGATTGAAGATGAAGGGCACAGAAGTAAGGTCGTCCAAGTGCAGCATTCATCTCCCACAGGTAAATGAGTAATGTTTCTCCTTGCAAAACGTCTCTGTTTTGATGCGCTTCCTTGCATTTGAATGGGCTTGCTGGATTTAAACGTGGAGGTAGACCTTGGGGTATATCTTTGGAGTTTGAGATGGCAAGTTGGACATACAGTACTTGTTGATAAAATGGAAATGTATTGGAGGTTTGATGACAGGACGTGATGTCAGAAAATTGGGATATTGAATTTACAATGTATACTTGCTCTTTTTTTCTGCCACAGGGAGCTTTTGAATGCTGCGAGAGAGAAGACGCCGGTTTTCATCGAAGTTTTTTGTTAAGTAACTGTAACCTTTTTTCCGTGTGACGTGTATCGGGGAGGGAAGGGGGGGAAGGGGGAGGTGAAACTTGTGTCACCGGCGGTGGAAGCTACCCCTGCCTGGGTCTTTGGTCTGAAATTGGATCATATCTCCAGCTTGGGATGGAGATATGTCCTCTTTGCAGGTCTTAGCCCCAGGACGACCGTTGTGAAAGTGTGTGTGGTGGGTTGCCGGCTGTTTTGTTGCGTTCTGTTCATGTCTGTCTGTTTCGTCTCCCTATTTGTCCGGGCCCACTGTGTTCACCCCTTGTTTCAGTTCCGTTCGTCTTCGTTGAATGTTCAAAGATGCAGAGTTTTGACATTTCACTAACACTTTTTGTTTCTTCCCAGTTTTCTCTTTTCTGTGTGTGCAGATTGAAGATGAGGGCACAGAAGTAAGGTCGTCCAAGTGCAGCATTCATCTCCCACAGGTAAATGAGTAATGTTTCTCCTTGCAAAACGTCTCTGTTTTGATGCGCTTCCTTGCATTTGAATGGGCTTGCTGGATTTTAAACGTGGAGGTAGACCTTGGGGTATATCTTTGGAGTTTGAGATGGCAAGTTGGACATACAGTACTTGTTGATAAAATGGAAATGTATTGGAGGTTTGATGACAGGACGTGATGTCAGAAAATTGGGATATTGAATTTACAATGTATACTTGCTCTTTTTTTCTGCCACAGGGAGCTTTTGAATGCTGCGAAGAGAGAAGACGCCGGTTTTCATCGAAGTTTTTGTTAAGTAACTGTAACCTTTTTTCCGTGTGACGTCTATCGGGGAGGAAGGGGGGGGGGGTAAGGGAGGGTGAAACTTGTGTCACCGGCGGTGGAAGCTACCCCTGCCTGGGTCTTTGGTCTGAAATTGGGATCATATCTCCAGCTTGGGATGGAGATATGTCCTCTTTGCAGGTCTTAGCCCCAGGACGACCGTTGTGAAAGTGTGTTGTGGTGGGTTGCCGGCTGTTTTGTTGCGTTCTGTTCATGTCTGTCTGTTTCGTCTCCCTATTTGTCCGGCCCACTGTGTTCACCCTTGTTTCAGTTCCGTTCGTCTTCGTTGAATGTTCAAAGATGCAGAGTTTTGACATTTCACTAACACTTTTTGTTTCTTCCCAGTTTTCTCTTTTCTGTGTGTGCAGATTGAAGATGAAGGGCACAGAAGTAAGGTCGTCCAAGTGCAGCATTCATCTCCCACAGGTAAATGAGTAATGTTTCTCCTTGCAAAACGTCTCTGTTTGATGCGCTTCCTTGCATTTGAATGGGCTTGCTGGATTTTAACGTGGAGGTAGACCTTGGGGTATATCTTTGGAGTTTGAGATGGCAAGTTGGACATACAGTACTTGTTGATAAAATGGAAATGTATTGGAGGTTTGATGACAGGACGTGATGTCAGAAAATTTGGATATTGAATTTACAATGTATACTTGCTCTTTTTTTCTGCCACAGGGAGCTTTTGAATGCTGCGAAGAGAGAAGACGCCGGTTTTCATCGAAGTTTTTGTTAAGTAACTGTAACCTTTTTTTCCGTGTGACGTCTATCGGGGAGGGAAGGGGGGGGGGGGTAAGGGGGAGGTGAAACTTGTGTCACCGGCGGTGGAAGCTACCCCTGCCTGGGTCTTTGGTCTGAAATTGGGATCATATCTCCAGCTTGGGATGGAGATATGTCCTCTTTGCAGGTCTTAGCCCCAGGACGACCGTTGTTGAAAGTGTGTGTGGTGGGTTTGCCGGCTGTTTTGTTTGCGTTCTGTTCATTCTGTCTGTTTCGTCTCTCCCTATTTGTCCGGGCCCACTGTGTTCACCCCTTGTTTCAGTTCCGTTCGTCTTCGTTGAATGTTCAAAGATGCAGAGTTTGACATTTCACTAACACTTTTTGTTTCTTCCCAGTTTTCTCTTTTCTGTGTGTGCAGATTGAAGATGAAGGGCACAGAAGTAAGGTCGTCCAAGTGCAGCATTCATCTCCCACAGTAAATGAGTAATGTTTCTCCTTGCAAAACGTCTCTGTTTTGATGCGCTTCCTTGCATTTGAATGGCTTGCTGGATTTTAACGTGGAGGTAGACCTTGGGTATATCTTTGGAGTTTGAGATGGCAAGTTGGACATACAGTACTTGTTGATAAAATGGAAATGTATTGGAGGTTTGATGACAGGACGTGATGTCAGAAAATTGGGATTGAATTTACAATGTATACTTGCTCTTTTCTGCCACAGGGAGCTTTTGAATGCTGCGAAGAGAGAAGACGCCGGTTTTCATCGAAGTTTTTGTTAGTAACTGTAACCTTTTTTCCGGTGACGTCTATCGGGGAGGGAAGGGGGGGGGTAAGGGTAGAGGGGAAAACTTGTGTCACCGGCGGTGGAAGCTACCCCTGCCTGGGTCTTTGGTCTGAAATTGGGATCATATCTCCAGCTTGGGATGGATATGTCCTCTTTGCAGGTCTTAGCCCCAGGAGGACGACCGTTGTGAAAGTGTGTGTGGTGGGTTGCCGGCTGTTTTGTTGCGTTCTGTTCATGTCTGTCTGTTTCGTCTCCCTATTTGTCCGGGCCCCACTGTGTTCACCCCTTGTTTCAGTTCCGTTCGTCTTCGTTTAATGTTCAAAGATGCAGAGTTTTGACTTTCACTAACACTTTTTGTTTCTTCCCCAGTTTCTCTTTTCTGTGTGTGCAGATTGAAGATGAGGGCACAGAAGTAAGGTCGTCCAAGTGCAGCATTCATCTCCCACAGGTAAATGAGTAATGTTTCTCCTTGCAAAACGTCTCTGTTTTGATGCGCTTCCTTGCATTTGAATGGGCTTGCTGGATTTTAACGTGGAGGTAGACCTTGGGGTATATCTTTGGAGTTTGAGATGGCAAGTTGGACATACAGTACTTGTTGATAAAATGGAAATGTATTTATTGGAGGTTTGATGACAGGACGTGATGTCAGAAATTTGGATATTGAATTTACAATGTATACTTGCTCTTTTTTTCTGCCACAGGGAGCTTTTGAATGCTGCGAAGAGAGAGAAGACGCCGGTTTTTCATCGAAGTTTTTGTTAAGTAACTGTAACCTTTTTTCCGTGTGACGTCTATCGGGAGGAAGGGGGGTAAGGGGGAGGTGAAACTTGTGTCACCGGCGGTGGAGCTACCCCTGCCTGGGTCTTTGGTCTGAAATTGGGATCATATCTCCAGCTTGGGATGGAGATATGTCCTCTTTGCAGGTCTTAGCCCCAGGACAGCCGTTGTGAAAGTGGTGTGGTGGGTTGCCGCTGTTTTGTTGCGTTCTGTTCATGTCTGTCTGTTTCGTCTCCCTATTTGTCCGGGCCCACTGTGTTCACCCTTGTTTCAGTTCCGTTCGTCTTCGTT
>NW_024037052.1:992535-1041257 GCF_015706575.1 Patiria miniata
TTGAATTTACAATGTATACTTGCTCTTTTTTTCTGCACAGGGAGCTTTTGAATGCTGCGAAGAGAAGAAGACGCCGGTTTTCATCGAAGTTTTTGTTAAGTAACTGTAACCTTTTTTCCGTGTGACTCTATCGGGAGGGAAGGGGGGGTAAGGGGGAGTGAACTTGTGTCACCGGCGGTGGAAGCTACCCCTGCCTGGGTCTTTGGTCTGAAATTGGGATCATATCTCCAGCTGGGATGAGATATGTCCTCTTTGCAGGTCTTAGCCCAGGACGACCGTTTGTGAAAGTGTGTGTGGTGGTTTGCCGGCTGTTTTGTTGCGTTCTGTTCATGTCTGTCTGTTTCGTCTCCCTATTTGTCCGGGCCCACTGTGGTTCACCCCTTGTTTCAGTTCCGTTCGTCTTCGTTGAATGTTCAAAGATGCAGAGTTTACATTTCACTAACACTTTTTGTTTCTTCCCAGTTTTCTCTTTTCTGTGTGTGCAGATTGAAGATGAAGGGCACAGAGTAAGGTCGTCCAAGTGCAGCATTCATCTCCCACAGGTAAATGAGTAATGTTTCTCCTTGCAAAACGTCTCTGTTTTGATGCGCTTCCTTGCATTTGAATGGGCTTGCTGGATTTTACGTGGAGGTAGACCTTGGGGTATATCTTTGGAGTTTGAGATGGCAAGTTGGACATACAGTACTTGTTGATAAAATGGAAATGTATGGAGTTTGATGACAGGACGTGATGTCAGAAAATTTGGATATTGAATTTACATGTATACTTGCTCTTTTTTTCTGCCACAGGGAGCTTTTGAATGCTGCGAAGAGAGAAGACGCCGTTTTCATCGAAGTTTTTGTTAAGTAACTGTAACCTTTTTTCCGTGTGACGTCTATCGGGGAGGAAGGGGGGGTAAGGGGGAGGTGAAACTTGTGTCACCGGCGTGGAAGCTACCCCTGCCTGGGTCTTTGGTCTGAAATTGGGATCATATCTCCAGCTTGGGATGGAGATATGTCCTCTTTGCAGGTCTTAGCCCCAGGACGACCGTTGTGAAAGTGTGTTGGTGGTGGTTGCCGGCTGTTTTGTTGCGTTCTGTTCATGTCTGTCTGTTTCGTCTCCCTATTTGTCCGGGCCCACTGTTTCACCCCTGTTTCAGTTCCGTTCGTTCTTCGTTGAATGTTCAAAGATGCAGAGTTTTGACTTTCACTAACACTTTTTGTTTCTTCCCAGTTTTCTCTTTCTGTGTGTGCAGATTGAAGATGAAGGGCACAGAAGTAAGGTCGTCCAAGTGCAGCATTCATCTCCACAGGTAAATGAGTAATGTTTCTCCTTGCAAAACGTCTCTTTTTTGATGCGCTTCCTTGCATTTGAATGGGCTTGCTGGATTTTAACGTGGAGGTAGACTTGGGTATATCTTTGGAGTTTGAGATGGCAAGTTGGACATACAGTACTTGTTGATAAATGGAAATGTATTGGGTTTGATGACAGGACGTGATGTCAGAAATTTGGATATGAATTTACAATGTATACTTGCTCTTTTTTTCTGCACAGGGAGCTTTGAATGCTGCGAAGAGAGAAGACGCCGGTTTTCATCGAAGTTTTTGTTAAGTAACTGTAACCTTTTTTCCGTGTGACGTCTATCGGGAGGGAAGGGGGGGGTAAGGGGGAGGTGAAACTTGTGTCACGGCCGGTGGAAGATACCCCTGCCTGGGTCTTTGGTCTGAAATTGGATCATATCTCCAGCTTGGGATGGAGATATGTCCTCTTTGCAGGTCTTAGCCCCAGGACGACCGTTGTGAAAGTGTGTGTGGTGGTTGCCGGCTGTTTTGTTGCGTTCTGTTCATGTCTGTCTGTTTCGTCTCCCTATTTGTCCGGCCCACTGTGTTCACCCTTGTTTCAGTTCCGTTCGTCTTCGTTAAAGTTCAAAGATGCAGAGTTTTGACATTTCACTAACACTTTTGTTTCTTCCCAGTTTTTCTCTTTTCTGTGTGTGCAGATTGAAGATGAAGGGCACAGAAGTAAGGTCGTCCCAGTGCAGCATTCATCTCCCACAGGTAAATGAGTTAATGTTTCTCCTTGCAAAACGTCTCTGTTTTTGATGCGCGCTCCTTGCATTTGAATGGGCTTGCTGATTTTAACGTGGAGGTAGACCTTGGGTATATCTTTGGAGTTTGAGATGGCAGTTGGACATACAGTACTTGTGATAATGGAAATGTATTGGAGGTTTGATGACAGGACGTGATGTCAGAAAATTTGGATATTGAATTTACAATGTATACTTGCTCTTTTTTTCTGCCACAGGGAGCTTTTGAATGCTGCGAAGAGAGAAGACGCCGGTTTTCATCGAAGTTTTTGTTAAGTAACTGTAAACTTTTTTCCGTGTGCGTCTATCGGGGAGGAAGGGGGGGGTAACGGGGAGGTGAAACTTGTGTCAACGGCGGTGGAAGCTACCCCTGCCTGGGTCTTTGGTCTGAAATTGGATCATATCTCCAGCTTGGGATGGAGATATGTCCTCTTTGCAGGTCTTAGCCCCAGGACGACCGTTGTGAAAGTGTGTGTGGTGGGTTGCGGCTGTTTTGTTGCGTTCTGTTCATGTCTGTCTGTTTCGTCTCCCTATTTGTCCGGGCCCACTGTGTTCACCCCTTGTTTCAGTTCGTTCGTCTTCGTTGAATGTTCAAAGATGCAGAGTTTTGACATTTCACTAACACTTTTTGTTTCTTCCCAGTTTTCTCTTTTCTGTGTGTGCAGATTGAAGATGAAGGACACAGAAGTAGGTCGTCCAAGTGCAGCATTCATCTCCCACAGGTAAATGAGTAATGTTTCTCCTTGCAAAACGTCTCTGTTTTGATGCGCTTCCTTGCATTTGAATGGGCTTGCTGGATTTAACGTGAGGTAGACCTTGGGGTATATCTTTGGAGTTTGAGATGGCAAGTTGGACATACAGTACTTGTTGATAAAATGAAATGTATGGAGGTTTTGATGACAGGACGTGATGTCAGAAAATTTGGATATTGAATTTACAATGTATACTTGCTCTTTTTTTCTGCCACAGGAGCTTTTGAATGCTGCGAAGAGAGAAGACGCCGTTTTTCATCGAAGTTTTTGTTAAGTAACTGTAACCTTTTTTCCGTGTGACGTCTATCGGGAGTGAAGGGGGGGGTAAGGGGAGGTGAAACTTGTGTCACCGGCGTGGAAAGCTACCCTGCCTGGGTCTTTGGTCTGAAATTGGATCATATCTCCAGCTTGGGATGGAGATATGTCCTCTTTGCAGGTCTTAGCCCCAGGACGACCGTTGTGAAAGTGTGTGTGGTGGGTTGCCGGCTGTTTTGTTGCGTTCTGTTCATGTCTGTCTGTTTCGTCTCCCTATTTGTCCGGGCCCACTGTGTTCACCCCTTGTTTCAGTTCCGTTCGTCTTCGTTGAATGTTCAAAGATGCAGAGTTTTGACATTTCACTAACACTTTTTGTTTCTTCCCAGTTTTCTCTTTTCTGTGTGTGCAGATTGAAGATGAAGGGCACAGAAGTAGGTCGTCCAAGTGCAGCATTCATCTCCCACAGGTAAATGAGTAATGTTTCTCCTTGCAAAACGTCTCTGTTTTGATGCGCTTCCTTGCATTTGAATGGGCTTGCTGGATTTTAACGTGGAGGTAGACCTTGGGGTATATCTTTGGAGTTTGAGATGGCAAGTTGGACATACAGTACTTGTTGATAAAATGGAAATGTATTGGAGGTTTGATGACAGGACGTGATGTCAGAAATTTGGATATTGAATTTACAATGTATACTTGCTCTTTTTTTCTGCCACAGGGAGCTTTTGAATGCTGCGAAGAGAGAAGACGCCGGTTTTCATCGAAGTTTTTGTTAAGTACTGTAACCTTTTTTTCCGTGTGACGTCTATCGGGAGGGAAGGGGGGGAACGTGGAGGTGAAACTTGTGTCACCGGCGGTGGAAGCTACCCCTGCCTGGGTCTTTGGTCTGAAATTGGGATCATATCTCCAGCTTGGGATGGAGATATGTCCTCTTTGCAGGTCTTAGCCCCAGGACGACCGTTGTGAAAGTGTGTGTGGTGGGTTGCCGGCTGTTTTGTTGCGTTCTGTTCATGTCTGTCTGTTTCGTCTCCCTATTTGTCCGGCGCCCACTGTGTTCACCCTTGTTTCAGTTCCGTTCGTCTTCGTTGAATGTTCAAAGATGCAGAGTTTTGACATTTCACTAACACTTTTTGTTTCTTCCCAGTTTTCTCTTTCTGTGTGTGCAGATTGAAGATGAAGGGCACAGAAGTAAGGTCGTCCAAGTGCAGCATTCATCTCCACAGGTAAATGAGTAATGTTTCTCCTTGCAAAACGTCTCTGTTTTGATGCGCTTCCTTGCATTTGAATGGGCTTGCTGGATTTTAACGTGGAGGTAGACCTTGGGGTATATCTTTGGAGTTTGAGATGGCAAGTTGGACATACAGTACTTGTTGATAAAATGGAAATGTATTGGAGGTTTGATGACAGGACGTGATGTCAGAAAATTGGATATTGAATTTACAATGTATACTTGCTCTTTTTTTCTGCCACAGGGAGCTTTTGAATGCTGCGAAGAGAGAAGACGCCGTTTTTCATCGAAGTTTTTGTTAAGTAACTGTAACCTTTTTTCCGTGTGACGTCTATCGGGGAGGGAAGGGGGGGGTAAGGGGGAGGTGAAACTTGTGTCACCGCGGTGGAAAGCTACCCCTGCCTGGGTCTTTGGTCTGAAATTGGGATCATATCTCCAGCTTGGGATGGAGATATGTCCTCTTTGCAGGTCTTAGCCCCAGGACGACCGTTGTGAAAGTGTGTGTGGTGGGTTGCCGGCTGTTTTGTTGCGTTCTGTTCATGTCTGTCTGTTTCGTCTCCCTATTTGTCCGGGCCCACTGTGTTCACCCCTTGTTTCAGTTCCGTTCGTCTTCGTTGAATGTTCAAAGATGCAGAGTTTTGACATTTCACTAACACTTTTTGTTTCTTCCCAGTTTTCTCTTTTCTGTGTGTGCAGATTGAAGATGAAGGGCACAGAAGTAAGGTCGTCCAAGTGCAGCATTCATCTCCCACAGGTAAATGAGTAGGTTAATGTTTCTCCTTGCAAAACGTCTCTGTTTTGATGCGCTTCCTTGCATTTGAATGGGCTTGCTGGATTTTAACGTGGAGGTAGACCTTGGGGTATATCTTTGGAGTTTGAGATGGCAAGTTGGACATACAGTACTTGTTGATAAAATGGAAATGTATTGGAGGTTTGATGACAGGACGTGATGTCAGAAAATTGGGATATTGATTTACAATGTATACTTGCTCTTTTTTTCTGCCACAGGGAGCTTTTGAATGCTGCGAAGAGAGAAGACGCCGTTTTCATCGAAGTTTTTGTTAAGTAACTGTAACCTTTTTTCCGTGTGACGTCTATCGGGAGGAAGGGGGGGTAAGGGGGAGGTGAAACTTGTGTCACCGGCGTGGAAGCTACCCCTGCCTGGGTCTTTGGTCTGAAATTGGGATCATATCTCCAGCTTGGGATGGAGATATGTCCTCTTTGCAGGTCTTAGCCCCAGGACTACCGTTGTGAAAGTGTGTGTGGTGGTTGCGCGTTTGTTGCGTTCTGTTCATGTCTGTCTGTTTCGTCTCCCTATTTGTCCGGGCCCACTGTGTTCACCCCTTGTTTTCAGTTCCGTTCGTCTTCGTTGAATGTTCAAAGATGCAGAGTTTGACATTTCACTAACACTTTTTGTTTCTTCCCAGTTTTCTCTTTTCTGTGTGTGCAGATTGAAGATGAAGGCACAGAAGTAAGGTCGTCCAAGTGCAGCATTCATCTCCCACAGGTAAATGAGTAATGTTTCTCCTTGCAAACGTCTCTGTTTTGATGCGCTTCCTTGCATTTGAATGGCTTGCTGGATTTTAACGTGGAGGTAGACTTGGGGTATATCTTTGGAGTTTGAGATGGCAAGTTGGACATACAGTACTTGTTGATAAAATGGAAATGTATTGGAGGTTTGATGACAGGACGTGATGTCAGAAATTTTTGATATTGAATTTACAATGTATACTTGCTCTTTTTTTCTGCCACAGGAGCTTTTGAATGCTGCGAAGAGAGAAGACGCCGGTTTTCATCGATTTTTGTTAAGTAACTGTAACCTTTTTTCCGTGTGACGTCTATCGGGGAGGGAAGGGGGGGTAAGGGGAGGTGAAACTTGTGTCACCGGCGGTGGAAGCTACCCCTGCCTGGGTCTTTGGTCTGAAATTGGGATCATATCTCCAGCTTGGGATGGAGATATGTCCTCTTTGCAGGTCTTAGCCCCAGGACGACCGTTGTGAAAGTGTGTGTGGTGGGTTGCGGCTGTTTTGTTGCGTTCTGTTCATGTCTGTCTGTTTCGTCTCCCTATTTGTCCGGGCCCACTGTGTTCACCCCTTGTTTCAGTTCCGTTCGTCTTCGTTGAATGTTCAAAGATGCAGAGTTTTGACATTTCACTAACACTTTTTGTTTCTCCCAGTTTTCTCTTTTCTGTGTGTGCAGATTGAAGATGAAGGGCACAGAAGTAAGGTCGTCCAAGTGCAGCATTCATCTCCCACAGGTAAATGAGTAATGTTTCTCCTTGCAAAACGTCTCTGTTTTGATGCGCTTCCTTGCATTGAATGGGCTTGCTGGATTTTAACGTGGAGGTAGACCTTGGGGTATATCTTTGGAGTTTGAGATGCAAGTTGGACATACAGTACTTGTTGATAAAATGGAAATGTATTGGAGGTTTGATGACAGGACGTGATGTCAGAAAATTTGGATATTGAATTTACAATGTATACTTGCTCTTTTTTTCTGCACAGGGAGCTTTTGAATGCTGCGAAGAGAGAAGACGCCGGTTTTCATCGAAGTTTTTGTTAAGTAACTGTAACCTTTTTTCCGTGTGACGTCTATCGGGGAGGGAAGGGGGGGGTAAGGGGAGGTGAAACTTGTGTCACCGGCGGTGGAAGCTACCCCTGCCTGGGTCTTTGGTCTGAAATTGGGATCATATCTCCAGCTTGGGATGGAGATATGTCCTCTTTGCAGTCTTAGCCCCAGGACGACCGTTGTGAAAGTGTGTGTGGTGGGTTGCCGGCTGTTTTGTTGCGTTCTGTTCATGTCTGTCTGTTTCGTCTCCCTATTTGTCCGGGCCCACTGTGTTCACCCTTGTTTCAGTTCCGTTCGTCTTCGTTGAATGTTCAAGATGCAGAGTTTTGACATTTCACTAACACTTTTTGTTTCTTCCCAGTTTTCTCTTTTCTGTGTGTGCAGATTGAAGATGAAGGGCACAGAAGTAAGGTCGTCCAAGTGCAGCATTCATCTCCCACAGGTAAATGAGTAATGTTTCCTTGCAAAACGTCTCTGTTTTGATGCGCTTCCTTGCATTTGAATGGGCTTGCTGGATTTAACGTGGAGGTAGACCTTGGGGTATATCTTTGGAGTTTGAGATGGCAAGTTGGACATACAGTACTTGTTGATAAAATGGAAATGTATTGGAGGTTTGATGACAGGACGTGATGTCAGAAAATTTGGATATTGAATTTACAATGTATACTTGCTCTTTTTTTCTGCCACAGGGAGCTTTTGAATGCTGCGAAGAGAGAGACGCCGGTTTTCATCGAAGTTTTTGTTAAGTAACTGTACCTTTTTTCCGTGTGACGTCTATCGGGGAGGGAAGGGGGGGGTAAAAGGGGAGTGTGAAACTTGTGTCACCGGCGGTGGAAGCTACCCCTGCCTGGGTCTTTGGTCTGAAATTGGGATCATATCTCCAGCTTGGGATGGAGATATGTGTCCTCTTGCAGGTCTTAGCCCCAGGACGACCGTTGTGAAAGTGTGTGTGGTGGGTTGCCGGCTGTTTTGTTGCGTTCTGTTCATGTCTGTCTGTTTCGTCTCCCTATTTGTCCGGGCCCACTGTGTTCACCCCTTGTTTCAGTTCCGTTCGTCTTCGTTGAATGTTCAAAGATGCAGTTTTGACATTTCACTAACACTTTTTTTTCTTCCCAGTTTTCTCTTTTCTGTGTGTGCAGATTGAAGATGAAGGGCACAGAAGTAAGGTCGTCCAAGTGCAGCATTCATCTCCCACAGGTAAATGAGTAATGTTTCTCCTTGCAAAACGTCTCTGTTTTGATGCGCTTCCTTGCATTTGAATGGGCTTGCTGGATTTTAACGTGGAGGTAGACCTTGGGGTATATCTTTGGAGTTTGAGATGGCAAGTTGGACATACAGTACTTGTTGATAAAATGGAAATGTATTGGAGGTTTGATGACAGGACGTGATGTCAGAAATTGGATATTGAATTTACAATGTATACTTGCTCTTTTTTTCTGCCACAGGGAGCTTTTGAATGCTGCGAAGAGAGAAGACGCCGGTTTTCATCGAAGTTTTTTTGTTAAGTAACTGTAACCTTTTTCCGTGTGACGTCTATCGGGGAGGGAAGGGGGGGGTAAGGGGAGGTGAAACTTGTGTCACCGGCGGTGGAAGCTACCCTGCCTGGGTCTTTGGTCTGAAATTGGGATCATATCTCCAGCTTGGGATGGAGATATGTCCTCTTTGCAGGTCTTAGCCAGGACGACCGTTGTGAAAGTGTGTGGGTGGGTTGCCGGCTGTTTTGTTGCGTTCTGTTCATGTCTGTCTGTTTCGTCTCCCTATTTGTCCGGGCCCACTGTGTTCACCCCTGTTTCAGTTCTGTCGTTCGTCTTCGTTGAATGTTCAAAGATGCAGAGTTTTGACATTTCACTAACACTTTTTGTTTCTTCCCAGTTTTCTCTTTTCTGTGTGTGCAGATTGAAGATGAAGGGCACAGAAGTAAGGTCGTCCAAGTGCAGCATTCATCTCCCACAGGTAAATGAGTAATGTTTCTCCTTGCAAAACGTCTCTGTTTTGATGCGCTTCCTTGCATTTGAATGAACTTGCTGATGTTGCTGGTTTTAACGTGGAGGTAGACCTTGGGTATATCTTTGGAGTTTGAGATGGCAAGTTGGACATACAGTACTTGTTGATAAAATGGAAATGTATTGGAGGTTTGATGACAGGACGTGATGTCAGAAAATGGATATTGATTTACAATGTATACTTGCTCTTTTTTTCTGCCACAGGGAGCTTTTGAATGCTGCGAAGAGAGAAACGCCGGTTTTCATCGAAGTTTTTGTTAAGTAACTGTAACCTTTTTTCCGTGTGACGTCTATCGGGGAGGGAAGGGGGGGGTAAGGGGGAGGTGAAACTTGTGTCACCGGCGGTGGAAGCTACCCCTGCCTGGGTCTTTGGTCTGAAATTGGGATCATATCTCCAGCTTGGGATGGAGATATGTCCTCTTTGCAGGTCTTAGCCCCAGACGACCGTTGTGAAAGTGTGTGTGTGTGGTGGGTTGCCGGCTGTTTTGTGCGTTCTGTTCATGTCTGTCTGTTTCGTCTCCCTATTTGTCCGGGCCCACTGTGTTCACCCCTTGTTTCAGTTCCGTCGTCTTCGTTGAATGTTCAAAGATGCAGAGTTTTGACATTTCACTAACACTTTTTGTTTCTTCCCAGTTTTCTCTTTTCTGTGTGTGCAGATTGAAGATGAGGGCACAGAAGTAGGTCGTCCAAGTGCAGCATTCATCTCCCACAGGTAAATGAGTAATGTTTCTCCTTGCAAAACGTCTCTGTTTTGATGCGCTTCCTTGCATTTGAATGGGCTTGCTGGATTTTAACGTGAGGTAGACCTTGGGGGTATATCTTGGAGTTTGAGATGGCAAGTTGGACATACAGTACTTGTTGATAAAATGGAAATGTATTGGAGGTTTGATGACAGGACGTGATGTCAGAAATTTGATATTGAATTTACAATGTATACTTGCTCTTTTTTTCTGCCACAGGGAGCTTTTGAATGCTGCGAAGAGAGAAGACGCCGGTTTTCATCGAAGTTTTTGTTAAGTAACTGTAACCTTTTTTCCGTGTGACGTCTATCGGGAGGGAAGGGGGGTAAGGGGGAGGTGAAACTTGTGTCACCGGCGGTGGAAGCTACCCCTGCCTGGGTCTTTGGTCTGAAATTGGATCATATCTCCAGCTTGGGATGGAGATATGTCCTCTTTGCAGGTCTTAGCCCCAGGACGACCGTTGTGAAAGTGTGTGTGGTGGGTTGCCGGCTGTTTTGTTGCGTTCTGTTCATGTCTGTCTGTTTCGTCTCCCTATTTGTCCGGGCCCACTGTGTTCACCCCTTGTTTCAGTTCCGTTCGTCTTCGTTAAATGTTCAAAGATGCAGAGTTTTGACATTTCACTAACACTTTTTGTTTCTTCCGTTTTCTCTTTTTCTGTGTGTGCAGATTGAAGATGAAGGGCACAGAAGTAAGGTCGTCCAAGTGCAGCATTCATCTCCCACAGGTAAATGAGTAATGTTTCTCCTTGCAAAACGTCTCTGTTTTGATGCGCTTCCTTGCATTTGAATGGGCTTGCTGGATTTTAACGTGGAGGTAGACCTTGGGGTATATCTTTGGAGTTTGAGATGGCAAGTTGGACATACAGTACTTGTTGATAAAATGGAAATGTATTGGAGGTTTGATGACAGGACGTGATGTCAAAAATTTGGATATTGAATTTACAATGTATACTTGCTCTTTTTTTCTGCCACAGGAGCTTTTGAATGCTGCGAGAGAGAAGACGCGGTTTTCATCGAAGTTTTTGTTAAGTAACTGTAACCTTTTTTCCGTGTGACGTCTATCGGGGAGGGAAGGGGGGGTAGGGGGAGGTGAAACTTGTGTCACCGGCGGTGGAAGCTACCCCTGCCTGGGTCTTTGGTCTGAAATTGGGATCATATCTCCAGCTTGGGATGGAGATATGTCCTCTTTGCAGGTCTTAGCCCCAGGACGACCGTTGTGAAAGTGTGTGTGGTGGGGTTTGTTGTTGTTTTGTTGTCGTTCTGTTCATGTCTGTCTTTTCGTCTCCCTATTTGTCCGGGCCCACTGTGTTCACCCCTTGTTTCAGTTCCGTTCGTCTTCGTTGAATGTTCAAAGATGCAGAGTTTTGACATTTCACTAACACTTTTTGTTTCTTCCCAGTTTTCTCTTTTCTGTGTGTGCAGATTGAAGATGAAGGGCACAGAAGTAAGGTCGTCCAAGTGCAGCATTCATCTCCCACAGGTAAATGAGTAATGTTTCTCCTTGCAAACGTCTCTGTTTTGATGCGCTTCCTTGCATTTGAATGGGCTTGCTGGATTTTAACGTGGAGGTAGACCTTGGGTATATCTTTGGAGTTTGAGATGGCAAGTTGGACATACAGTACTTGTTGATAAAATGGAAATGTATTGGAGGTTTGATGACAGGACGTGATGTCAGAAAATTTGGATATTGAATTTACAATGTATACTTGCTCTTTTTTTCTGCCACAGGGAGCTTTTGAATGCTGCGAAGAGAGAAGACGCCGGTTTTCATCGAAGTTTTTTGTTAAGTAACTGTAACCTTTTTTCCGTGTGACGTCTATCGGGGAGGGAAGGGGGGGGTAAGGGGAGGTGAAACTTGTGTCACCGGCGGTGGAAGCTACCCCTGCCTGGGTCTTTGGTCTGAAATTGGGATCATATCTCCAGCTTGGGATGGAGATATGTCCTCTTTGCAGGTCTTAGCCCCAGGACGACCGTTGTGAAAGTGTGTGTGGTGGGTTGCCGGCTGTTTTGTTGCGTTCTGTTCATGTCTGTCTGTTTCGTCTCCCTATTTGTCCGGGCCCACTGTGTTCACCCCTTGTTTCAGTTCCGTTCGTCTTCGTTGAATGTTCAAAGATGCAGAGTTTTGACATTTCACTAACACTTTTTGTTTCTTCCCAGTTTTCTCTTTTCTGTGTGTGCAGATTGAAGATGAAGGGCACAGAAGTAAGGTCGTCCAAGTGCAGCATTCATCTCCCACAGGTAAATGAGTAATGTTTTCTCCTTGCAAAACGTCTCTGTTTTGATGCGCTTCCTTGCATTTGAATGGGCTTGCTGGATTTTAACGTGGAGGTAGACCTTGGGGTATATCTTTGGAGTTTGAGATGGCAAGTTGGACATACAGTACTTGTTGATAAAATGGAAATGTATTGGAGGTTTGATGACAGGACGTGATGTCAGAAATTTGGATATTGAATTTACAATGTATACTTGCTCTTTTTTTCTGCCACAGGGAGCTTTTGAATGCTGCGAAGAGAGAAGACGCCGGTTTTCATCGAAGTTTTGTTAAGTAACTGTAACCTTTTTTCCGTGTGACGTCTATCGGGGAGGGAAGGGGGGGGGGGTAAGGGGGAGGTGAAACTTGTGTCACCGGCGGTGGAAGCTACCCCTGCCTGGTCTTTGGTCTGAAATTGGGATCATATCTCCAGCTTGGGATGGAGATATGTCCTCTTTGCAGGTCTTAGCCCCAGGACGACCGTTGTGAAAGTGTGTGTGGTGGGTTGCCGGCTGTTTTGTTGCGTTCTGTTCATGTCTGTCTGTTTCGTCTCCCTATTTGTCCGGGCCCACTGTGTTCACCCCTTGTTTCAGTTCCGTTCGTCTTCGTTGAATGTTCAAAGATGCAGAGTTTTGACATTTCACTAACACTTTTTGTTTCTTCCCAGTTTTCTCTTTTCTGTGTGTGCAGATTGAAGATGAAGGGCACAGAAGTAAGGTCGTCCAAGTGCAGCATTCATCTCCCACAGGTAAATGAGTAATGTTTCTCCTTGCAAAACGTCTCTGTTTTGATGCGCTTCCTTGCATTTGAATGGGCTTGCTGGATTTTAACGTGGAGGTAGACCTTGGGGTATATCTTTGGAGTTTGAGATGGCAAGTTGGACATACAGTACTTGTTGATAAAATGGAAATGTATTGGAGGTTTGATGACAGGACGTGATGTCAGAAATTGGATATTGAATTTACAATGTATACTTGCTCTTTTTTTCTGCCACAGGGAGCTTTTGAATGCTGCGAAGAGAGAAGACGCCGGTTTTCATCGAAGTTTTTGTTAAGTAACTGTAACCTTTTTTCCGTGTGACGTCTATCGGGGAGGGAAGGGGGGGTAAGGGGGGAGGTGAAACTTGTGTCACCGGCGGTGGAAGCTACCCCTGCCTGGGTCTTTGGTCTGAAATTGGGATCATATCTCCAGCTTGGGATGGAGATATGTCCTCTTTGCAGGTCTTAGCCCCAGGACGACCGTTGTGAAAGTGTGTGTGGTGGGTTGCCGGCTGTTTTGTTGCGTTCTGTTCATGTCTGTCTGTTTCGTCTCCCTATTTGTCCGGGCCCACTGTGTTCACCCCTTGTTTCAGTTCCGTTCGTCTTCGTTGAATGTTCAAAGATGCAGAGTTTTGACATTTCACTAACACTTTTTGTTTCTTCCCAGTTTTCTCTTTTCTGTGTGTGCAGATTGAAGATGAAGGGCACAGAAGTAAGGTCGTCCAAGTGCAGCATTCATCTCCCACAGGTAAATGAGTAATGTTTCTCCTTGCAAAACGTCTCTGTTTTGATGCGCTTCCTTGCATTTGAATGGGCTTGCTGGATTTTAACGTGGAGGTAGACCTTGGGGTATATCTTTGGAGTTTGAGATGGCAAGTTGGACATACAGTACTTGTTGATAAAATGGAAATGTATTGGAGGTTTGATGACAGGACGTGATGTCAGAAAATTTGGATATTGAATTTACAATGTATACTTGCTCTTTTTTTCTGCCACAGGGAGCTTTTGAATGCTGCGAAGAGAGAAGACGCCGGTTTTCATCGAAGTTTTTGTTAAGTAACTGTAACCTTTTTTCCGTGTGACGTCTATCGGGGAGGGAAGGGGGGGTAAGGGGGAGGTGAAACTTGTGTCACCGGCGGTGGAAGCTACCCCTGCCTGGGTCTTTGGTCTGAAATTGGGATCATATCTCCAGCTTGGGATGGAGATATGTCCTCTTTGCAGGTCTTAGCCCCAGGACGACCGTTGTGAAAGTGTGTGTGGTGGGTTGCCGGCTGTTTTGTTGCGTTCTGTTCATGTCTGTCTGTTTCGTCTCCCTATTTGTCCGGGCCCACTGTGTTCACCCCTTGTTTCAGTTCCGTTCGTCTTCGTTGAATGTTCAAAGATGCAGAGTTTTGACATTTCACTAACACTTTTTGTTTCTTCCCAGTTTTCTCTTTTCTGTGTGTGCAGATTGAAGATGAAGGGCACAGAAGTAAGGTCGTCCAAGTGCAGCATTCATCTCCCACAGGTAAATGAGTAATGTTTCTCCTTGCAAAACGTCTCTGTTTTGATGCGCTTCCTTGCATTTGAATGGGCTTGCTGGATTTTAACGTGGAGGTAGACCTTGGGGTATATCTTTGGAGTTTGAGATGGCAAGTTGGACATACAGTACTTGTTGATAAAATGGAAATGTATTGGAGGTTTGATGACAGGACGTGATGTCAGAAAATTTGGATATTGAATTTACAATGTATACTTGCTCTTTTTTTCTGCCACAGGGAGCTTTTGAATGCTGCGAAGAGAGAAGACGCCGGTTTTCATCGAAGTTTTTGTTAAGTAACTGTAACCTTTTTTCCGTGTGACGTCTATCGGGGAGGGAAGGGGGGGGTAAGGGGGAGGTGAAACTTGTGTCACCGGCGGTGGAAGCTACCCCTGCCTGGGTCTTTGGTCTGAAATTGGGATCATATCTCCAGCTTGGGATGGAGATATGTCCTCTTTGCAGGTCTTAGCCCCAGGACGACCGTTGTGAAAGTGTGTGTGGTGGGTTGCCGGCTGTTTTGTTGCGTTCTGTTCATGTCTGTCTGTTTCGTCTCCCTATTTGTCCGGGCCCACTGTGTTCACCCCTTGTTTCAGTTCCGTTCGTCTTCGTTGAATGTTCAAAGATGCAGAGTTTTGACATTTCACTAACACTTTTTGTTTCTTCCCAGTTTTCTCTTTTCTGTGTGTGCAGATTGAAGATGAAGGGCACAGAAGTAAGGTCGTCCAAGTGCAGCATTCATCTCCCACAGGTAAATGAGTAATGTTTCTCCTTGCAAAACGTCTCTGTTTTGATGCGCTTCCTTGCATTTGAATGGGCTTGCTGGATTTTAACGTGGAGGTAGACCTTGGGGTATATCTTTGGAGTTTGAGATGGCAAGTTGGACATACAGTACTTGTTGATAAAATGGAAATGTATTGGAGGTTTGATGACAGGACGTGATGTCAGAAATTTGGATATTGAATTTACAATGTATACTTGCTCTTTTTTTCTGCCACAGGGAGCTTTTGAATGCTGCGAAGAGAGAAGACGCCGGTTTTCATCGAAGTTTTTGTTAAGTAACTGTAACCTTTTTTCCGTGTGACGTCTATCGGGGAGGGAAGGGGGGGGGTAAGGGGGAGGTGAAACTTGTGTCACCGGCGGTGGAAGCTACCCCTGCCTGGGTCTTTGGTCTGAAATTGGGATCATATCTCCAGCTTGGGATGGAGATATGTCCTCTTTGCAGGTCTTAGCCCCAGGACGACCGTTGTGAAAGTGTGTGTGGTGGGTTGCCGGCTGTTTTGTTGCGTTCTGTTCATGTCTGTCTGTTTCGTCTCCCTATTTGTCCGGGCCCACTGTGTTCACCCCTTGTTTCAGTTCCGTTCGTCTTCGTTGAATGTTCAAAGATGCAGAGTTTTGACATTTCACTAACACTTTTTGTTTCTTCCCAGTTTTCTCTTTTCTGTGTGTGCAGATTGAAGATGAAGGGCACAGAAGTAAGGTCGTCCAAGTGCAGCATTCATCTCCCACAGGTAAATGAGTAATGTTTCTCCTTGCAAAACGTCTCTGTTTTGATGCGCTTCCTTGCATTTGAATGGGCTTGCTGGATTTTAACGTGGAGGTAGACCTTGGGGTATATCTTTGGAGTTTGAGATGGCAAGTTGGACATACAGTACTTGTTGATAAAATGGAAATGTATTGGAGGTTTGATGACAGGACGTGATGTCAGAAAATTGGGATATTGAATTTACAATGTATACTTGCTCTTTTTTTCTGCCACAGGGAGCTTTTGAATGCTGCGAAGAGAGAAGACGCCGGTTTTCATCGAAGTTTTTGTTAAGTAACTGTAACCTTTTTTCCGTGTGACGTCTATCGGGGAGGGAAGGGGGGGGGTAAGGGGGAGGTGAAACTTGTGTCACCGGCGGTGGAAGCTACCCCTGCCTGGGTCTTTGGTCTGAAATTGGGATCATATCTCCAGCTTGGGATGGAGATATGTCCTCTTTGCAGGTCTTAGCCCCAGGACGACCGTTGTGAAAGTGTGTGTGGTGGGTTGCCGGCTGTTTTGTTGCGTTCTGTTCATGTCTGTCTGTTTCGTCTCCCTATTTGTCCGGGCCCACTGTGTTCACCCCTTGTTTCAGTTCCGTTCGTCTTCGTTGAATGTTCAAAGATGCAGAGTTTTGACATTTCACTAACACTTTTTGTTTCTTCCCAGTTTTCTCTTTTCTGTGTGTGCAGATTGAAGATGAAGGGCACAGAAGTAAGGTCGTCCAAGTGCAGCATTCATCTCCCACAGGTAAATGAGTAATGTTTCTCCTTGCAAAACGTCTCTGTTTTGATGCGCTTCCTTGCATTTGAATGGGCTTGCTGGATTTTAACGTGGAGGTAGACCTTGGGGTATATCTTTGGAGTTTGAGATGGCAAGTTGGACATACAGTACTTGTTGATAAAATGGAAATGTATTGGAGGTTTGATGACAGGACGTGATGTCAGAAAATTTGGATATTGAATTTACAATGTATACTTGCTCTTTTTTTCTGCCACAGGGAGCTTTTGAATGCTGCGAAGAGAGAAGACGCCGGTTTTCATCGAAGTTTTTGTTAAGTAACTGTAACCTTTTTTCCGTGTGACGTCTATCGGGGAGGGAAGGGGGGGGGGTAAGGGGGAGGTGAAACTTGTGTCACCGGCGGTGGAAGCTACCCCTGCCTGGGTCTTTGGTCTGAAATTGGGATCATATCTCCAGCTTGGGATGGAGATATGTCCTCTTTGCAGGTCTTAGCCCCAGGACGACCGTTGTGAAAGTGTGTGTGGTGGGTTGCCGGCTGTTTTGTTGCGTTCTGTTCATGTCTGTCTGTTTCGTCTCCCTATTTGTCCGGGCCCACTGTGTTCACCCCTTGTTTCAGTTCCGTTCGTCTTCGTTGAATGTTCAAAGATGCAGAGTTTTGACATTTCACTAACACTTTTTGTTTCTTCCCAGTTTTCTCTTTTCTGTGTGTGCAGATTGAAGATGAAGGGCACAGAAGTAAGGTCGTCCAAGTGCAGCATTCATCTCCCACAGGTAAATGAGTAATGTTTCTCCTTGCAAAACGTCTCTGTTTTGATGCGCTTCCTTGCATTTGAATGGGCTTGCTGGATTTTAACGTGGAGGTAGACCTTGGGGTATATCTTTGGAGTTTGAGATGGCAAGTTGGACATACAGTACTTGTTGATAAAATGGAAATGTATTGGAGGTTTGATGACAGGACGTGATGTCAGAAAATTTGGATATTGAATTTACAATGTATACTTGCTCTTTTTTTCTGCCACAGGGAGCTTTTGAATGCTGCGAAGAGAGAAGACGCCGGTTTTCATCGAAGTTTTTGTTAAGTAACTGTAACCTTTTTTCCGTGTGACGTCTATCGGGGAGGGAAGGGGGGGGGTAAGGGGGAGGTGAAACTTGTGTCACCGGCGGTGGAAGCTACCCCTGCCTGGGTCTTTGGTCTGAAATTGGGATCATATCTCCAGCTTGGGATGGAGATATGTCCTCTTTGCAGGTCTTAGCCCCAGGACGACCGTTGTGAAAGTGTGTGTGGTGGGTTGCCGGCTGTTTTGTTGCGTTCTGTTCATGTCTGTCTGTTTCGTCTCCCTATTTGTCCGGGCCCACTGTGTTCACCCCTTGTTTCAGTTCCGTTCGTCTTCGTTGAATGTTCAAAGATGCAGAGTTTTGACATTTCACTAACACTTTTTGTTTCTTCCCAGTTTTCTCTTTTCTGTGTGTGCAGATTGAAGATGAAGGGCACAGAAGTAAGGTCGTCCAAGTGCAGCATTCATCTCCCACAGGTAAATGAGTAATGTTTCTCCTTGCAAAACGTCTCTGTTTTGATGCGCTTCCTTGCATTTGAATGGGCTTGCTGGATTTTAACGTGGAGGTAGACCTTGGGGTATATCTTTGGAGTTTGAGATGGCAAGTTGGACATACAGTACTTGTTGATAAAATGGAAATGTATTGGAGGTTTGATGACAGGACGTGATGTCAGAAAATTTGGATATTGAATTTACAATGTATACTTGCTCTTTTTTTCTGCCACAGGGAGCTTTTGAATGCTGCGAAGAGAGAAGACGCCGGTTTTCATCGAAGTTTTTGTTAAGTAACTGTAACCTTTTTTCCGTGTGACGTCTATCGGGGAGGGAAGGGGGGGGGGTAAGGGGGAGGTGAAACTTGTGTCACCGGCGGTGGAAGCTACCCCTGCCTGGGTCTTTGGTCTGAAATTGGGATCATATCTCCAGCTTGGGATGGAGATATGTCCTCTTTGCAGGTCTTAGCCCCAGGACGACCGTTGTGAAAGTGTGTGTGGTGGGTTGCCGGCTGTTTTGTTGCGTTCTGTTCATGTCTGTCTGTTTCGTCTCCCTATTTGTCCGGGCCCACTGTGTTCACCCCTTGTTTCAGTTCCGTTCGTCTTCGTTGAATGTTCAAAGATGCAGAGTTTTGACATTTCACTAACACTTTTTGTTTCTTCCCAGTTTTCTCTTTTCTGTGTGTGCAGATTGAAGATGAAGGGCACAGAAGTAAGGTCGTCCAAGTGCAGCATTCATCTCCCACAGGTAAATGAGTAATGTTTCTCCTTGCAAAACGTCTCTGTTTTGATGCGCTTCCTTGCATTTGAATGGGCTTGCTGGATTTTAACGTGGAGGTAGACCTTGGGGTATATCTTTGGAGTTTGAGATGGCAAGTTGGACATACAGTACTTGTTGATAAAATGGAAATGTATTGGAGGTTTGATGACAGGACGTGATGTCAGAAAATTGGATATTGAATTTACAATGTATACTTGCTCTTTTTTTCTGCCACAGGGAGCTTTTGAATGCTGCGAAGAGAGAAGACGCCGGTTTTCATCGAAGTTTTTGTTAAGTAACTGTAACCTTTTTTCCGTGTGACGTCTATCGGGGAGGGAAGGGGGGGGTAAGGGGGAGGTGAAACTTGTGTCACCGGCGGTGGAAGCTACCCCTGCCTGGGTCTTTGGTCTGAAATTGGGATCATATCTCCAGCTTGGGATGGAGATATGTCCTCTTTGCAGGTCTTAGCCCCAGGACGACCGTTGTGAAAGTGTGTGTGGTGGGTTGCCGGCTGTTTTGTTGCGTTCTGTTCATGTCTGTCTGTTTCGTCTCCCTATTTGTCCGGGCCCACTGTGTTCACCCCTTGTTTCAGTTCCGTTCGTCTTCGTTGAATGTTCAAAGATGCAGAGTTTTGACATTTCACTAACACTTTTTGTTTCTTCCCAGTTTTCTCTTTTCTGTGTGTGCAGATTGAAGATGAAGGGCACAGAAGTAAGGTCGTCCAAGTGCAGCATTCATCTCCCACAGGTAAATGAGTAATGTTTCTCCTTGCAAAACGTCTCTGTTTTGATGCGCTTCCTTGCATTTGAATGGGCTTGCTGGATTTTAACGTGGAGGTAGACCTTGGGGTATATCTTTGGAGTTTGAGATGGCAAGTTGGACATACAGTACTTGTTGATAAAATGGAAATGTATTGGAGGTTTGATGACAGGACGTGATGTCAGAAAATTGGATATTGAATTTACAATGTATACTTGCTCTTTTTTTCTGCCACAGGGAGCTTTTGAATGCTGCGAAGAGAGAAGACGCCGGTTTTCATCGAAGTTTTTGTTAAGTAACTGTAACCTTTTTTCCGTGTGACGTCTATCGGGGAGGGAAGGGGGGGGGTAAGGGGGAGGTGAAACTTGTGTCACCGGCGGTGGAAGCTACCCCTGCCTGGGTCTTTGGTCTGAAATTGGGATCATATCTCCAGCTTGGGATGGAGATATGTCCTCTTTGCAGGTCTTAGCCCCAGGACGACCGTTGTGAAAGTGTGTGTGGTGGGTTGCCGGCTGTTTTGTTGCGTTCTGTTCATGTCTGTCTGTTTCGTCTCCCTATTTGTCCGGGCCCACTGTGTTCACCCCTTGTTTCAGTTCCGTTCGTCTTCGTTGAATGTTCAAAGATGCAGAGTTTTGACATTTCACTAACACTTTTTGTTTCTTCCCAGTTTTCTCTTTTCTGTGTGTGCAGATTGAAGATGAAGGGCACAGAAGTAAGGTCGTCCAAGTGCAGCATTCATCTCCCACAGGTAAATGAGTAATGTTTCTCCTTGCAAAACGTCTCTGTTTTGATGCGCTTCCTTGCATTTGAATGGGCTTGCTGGATTTTAACGTGGAGGTAGACCTTGGGGTATATCTTTGGAGTTTGAGATGGCAAGTTGGACATACAGTACTTGTTGATAAAATGGAAATGTATTGGAGGTTTGATGACAGGACGTGATGTCAGAAAATTGGATATTGAATTTACAATGTATACTTGCTCTTTTTTTCTGCCACAGGGAGCTTTTGAATGCTGCGAAGAGAGAAGACGCCGGTTTTCATCGAAGTTTTTGTTAAGTAACTGTAACCTTTTTTCCGTGTGACGTCTATCGGGGAGGGAAGGGGGGGGTAAGGGGGAGGTGAAACTTGTGTCACCGGCGGTGGAAGCTACCCCTGCCTGGGTCTTTGGTCTGAAATTGGGATCATATCTCCAGCTTGGGATGGAGATATGTCCTCTTTGCAGGTCTTAGCCCCAGGACGACCGTTGTGAAAGTGTGTGTGGTGGGTTGCCGGCTGTTTTGTTGCGTTCTGTTCATGTCTGTCTGTTTCGTCTCCCTATTTGTCCGGGCCCACTGTGTTCACCCCTTGTTTCAGTTCCGTTCGTCTTCGTTGAATGTTCAAAGATGCAGAGTTTTGACATTTCACTAACACTTTTTGTTTCTTCCCAGTTTTCTCTTTTCTGTGTGTGCAGATTGAAGATGAAGGGCACAGAAGTAAGGTCGTCCAAGTGCAGCATTCATCTCCCACAGGTAAATGAGTAATGTTTCTCCTTGCAAAACGTCTCTGTTTTGATGCGCTTCCTTGCATTTGAATGGGCTTGCTGGATTTTAACGTGGAGGTAGACCTTGGGGTATATCTTTGGAGTTTGAGATGGCAAGTTGGACATACAGTACTTGTTGATAAAATGGAAATGTATTGGAGGTTTGATGACAGGACGTGATGTCAGAAAATTGGATATTGAATTTACAATGTATACTTGCTCTTTTTTTCTGCCACAGGGAGCTTTTGAATGCTGCGAAGAGAGAAGACGCCGGTTTTCATCGAAGTTTTTGTTAAGTAACTGTAACCTTTTTTCCGTGTGACGTCTATCGGGGAGGGAAGGGGGGGGGTAAGGGGGAGGTGAAACTTGTGTCACCGGCGGTGGAAGCTACCCCTGCCTGGGTCTTTGGTCTGAAATTGGGATCATATCTCCAGCTTGGGATGGAGATATGTCCTCTTTGCAGGTCTTAGCCCCAGGACGACCGTTGTGAAAGTGTGTGTGGTGGGTTGCCGGCTGTTTTGTTGCGTTCTGTTCATGTCTGTCTGTTTCGTCTCCCTATTTGTCCGGGCCCACTGTGTTCACCCCTTGTTTCAGTTCCGTTCGTCTTCGTTGAATGTTCAAAGATGCAGAGTTTTGACATTTCACTAACACTTTTTGTTTCTTCCCAGTTTTCTCTTTTCTGTGTGTGCAGATTGAAGATGAAGGGCACAGAAGTAAGGTCGTCCAAGTGCAGCATTCATCTCCCACAGGTAAATGAGTAATGTTTCTCCTTGCAAAACGTCTCTGTTTTGATGCGCTTCCTTGCATTTGAATGGGCTTGCTGGATTTTAACGTGGAGGTAGACCTTGGGGTATATCTTTGGAGTTTGAGATGGCAAGTTGGACATACAGTACTTGTTGATAAAATGGAAATGTATTGGAGGTTTGATGACAGGACGTGATGTCAGAAAATTGGGATATTGAATTTACAATGTATACTTGCTCTTTTTTTCTGCCACAGGGAGCTTTTGAATGCTGCGAAGAGAGAAGACGCCGGTTTTCATCGAAGTTTTTGTTAAGTAACTGTAACCTTTTTTCCGTGTGACGTCTATCGGGGAGGGAAGGGGGGGGGTAAGGGGGAGGTGAAACTTGTGTCACCGGCGGTGGAAGCTACCCCTGCCTGGGTCTTTGGTCTGAAATTGGGATCATATCTCCAGCTTGGGATGGAGATATGTCCTCTTTGCAGGTCTTAGCCCCAGGACGACCGTTGTGAAAGTGTGTGTGGTGGGTTGCCGGCTGTTTTGTTGCGTTCTGTTCATGTCTGTCTGTTTCGTCTCCCTATTTGTCCGGGCCCACTGTGTTCACCCCTTGTTTCAGTTCCGTTCGTCTTCGTTGAATGTTCAAAGATGCAGAGTTTTGACATTTCACTAACACTTTTTGTTTCTTCCCAGTTTTCTCTTTTCTGTGTGTGCAGATTGAAGATGAAGGGCACAGAAGTAAGGTCGTCCAAGTGCAGCATTCATCTCCCACAGGTAAATGAGTAATGTTTCTCCTTGCAAAACGTCTCTGTTTTGATGCGCTTCCTTGCATTTGAATGGGCTTGCTGGATTTTAACGTGGAGGTAGACCTTGGGGTATATCTTTGGAGTTTGAGATGGCAAGTTGGACATACAGTACTTGTTGATAAAATGGAAATGTATTGGAGGTTTGATGACAGGACGTGATGTCAGAAAATTTGGATATTGAATTTACAATGTATACTTGCTCTTTTTTTCTGCCACAGGGAGCTTTTGAATGCTGCGAAGAGAGAAGACGCCGGTTTTCATCGAAGTTTTTGTTAAGTAACTGTAACCTTTTTTCCGTGTGACGTCTATCGGGGAGGGAAGGGGGGGGGTAAGGGGGAGGTGAAACTTGTGTCACCGGCGGTGGAAGCTACCCCTGCCTGGGTCTTTGGTCTGAAATTGGGATCATATCTCCAGCTTGGGATGGAGATATGTCCTCTTTGCAGGTCTTAGCCCCAGGACGACCGTTGTGAAAGTGTGTGTGGTGGGTTGCCGGCTGTTTTGTTGCGTTCTGTTCATGTCTGTCTGTTTCGTCTCCCTATTTGTCCGGGCCCACTGTGTTCACCCCTTGTTTCAGTTCCGTTCGTCTTCGTTGAATGTTCAAAGATGCAGAGTTTTGACATTTCACTAACACTTTTTGTTTCTTCCCAGTTTTCTCTTTTCTGTGTGTGCAGATTGAAGATGAAGGGCACAGAAGTAAGGTCGTCCAAGTGCAGCATTCATCTCCCACAGGTAAATGAGTAATGTTTCTCCTTGCAAAACGTCTCTGTTTTGATGCGCTTCCTTGCATTTGAATGGGCTTGCTGGATTTTAACGTGGAGGTAGACCTTGGGGTATATCTTTGGAGTTTGAGATGGCAAGTTGGACATACAGTACTTGTTGATAAAATGGAAATGTATTGGAGGTTTGATGACAGGACGTGATGTCAGAAAATTGGATATTGAATTTACAATGTATACTTGCTCTTTTTTTCTGCCACAGGGAGCTTTTGAATGCTGCGAAGAGAGAAGACGCCGGTTTTCATCGAAGTTTTTGTTAAGTAACTGTAACCTTTTTTCCGTGTGACGTCTATCGGGGAGGGAAGGGGGGGGTAAGGGGGAGGTGAAACTTGTGTCACCGGCGGTGGAAGCTACCCCTGCCTGGGTCTTTGGTCTGAAATTGGGATCATATCTCCAGCTTGGGATGGAGATATGTCCTCTTTGCAGGTCTTAGCCCCAGGACGACCGTTGTGAAAGTGTGTGTGGTGGGTTGCCGGCTGTTTTGTTGCGTTCTGTTCATGTCTGTCTGTTTCGTCTCCCTATTTGTCCGGGCCCACTGTGTTCACCCCTTGTTTCAGTTCCGTTCGTCTTCGTTGAATGTTCAAAGATGCAGAGTTTTGACATTTCACTAACACTTTTTGTTTCTTCCCAGTTTTCTCTTTTCTGTGTGTGCAGATTGAAGATGAAGGGCACAGAAGTAAGGTCGTCCAAGTGCAGCATTCATCTCCCACAGGTAAATGAGTAATGTTTCTCCTTGCAAAACGTCTCTGTTTTGATGCGCTTCCTTGCATTTGAATGGGCTTGCTGGATTTTAACGTGGAGGTAGACCTTGGGGTATATCTTTGGAGTTTGAGATGGCAAGTTGGACATACAGTACTTGTTGATAAAATGGAAATGTATTGGAGGTTTGATGACAGGACGTGATGTCAGAAAATTGGGATATTGAATTTACAATGTATACTTGCTCTTTTTTTCTGCCACAGGGAGCTTTTGAATGCTGCGAAGAGAGAAGACGCCGGTTTTCATCGAAGTTTTTGTTAAGTAACTGTAACCTTTTTTCCGTGTGACGTCTATCGGGGAGGGAAGGGGGGGGTAAGGGGGAGGTGAAACTTGTGTCACCGGCGGTGGAAGCTACCCCTGCCTGGGTCTTTGGTCTGAAATTGGGATCATATCTCCAGCTTGGGATGGAGATATGTCCTCTTTGCAGGTCTTAGCCCCAGGACGACCGTTGTGAAAGTGTGTGTGGTGGGTTGCCGGCTGTTTTGTTGCGTTCTGTTCATGTCTGTCTGTTTCGTCTCCCTATTTGTCCGGGCCCACTGTGTTCACCCCTTGTTTCAGTTCCGTTCGTCTTCGTTGAATGTTCAAAGATGCAGAGTTTTGACATTTCACTAACACTTTTTGTTTCTTCCCAGTTTTCTCTTTTCTGTGTGTGCAGATTGAAGATGAAGGGCACAGAAGTAAGGTCGTCCAAGTGCAGCATTCATCTCCCACAGGTAAATGAGTAATGTTTCTCCTTGCAAAACGTCTCTGTTTTGATGCGCTTCCTTGCATTTGAATGGGCTTGCTGGATTTTAACGTGGAGGTAGACCTTGGGGTATATCTTTGGAGTTTGAGATGGCAAGTTGGACATACAGTACTTGTTGATAAAATGGAAATGTATTGGAGGTTTGATGACAGGACGTGATGTCAGAAAATTTGGATATTGAATTTACAATGTATACTTGCTCTTTTTTTCTGCCACAGGGAGCTTTTGAATGCTGCGAAGAGAGAAGACGCCGGTTTTCATCGAAGTTTTTGTTAAGTAACTGTAACCTTTTTTCCGTGTGACGTCTATCGGGGAGGGAAGGGGGGGGGGTAAGGGGGAGGTGAAACTTGTGTCACCGGCGGTGGAAGCTACCCCTGCCTGGGTCTTTGGTCTGAAATTGGGATCATATCTCCAGCTTGGGATGGAGATATGTCCTCTTTGCAGGTCTTAGCCCCAGGACGACCGTTGTGAAAGTGTGTGTGGTGGGTTGCCGGCTGTTTTGTTGCGTTCTGTTCATGTCTGTCTGTTTCGTCTCCCTATTTGTCCGGGCCCACTGTGTTCACCCCTTGTTTCAGTTCCGTTCGTCTTCGTTGAATGTTCAAAGATGCAGAGTTTTGACATTTCACTAACACTTTTTGTTTCTTCCCAGTTTTCTCTTTTCTGTGTGTGCAGATTGAAGATGAAGGGCACAGAAGTAAGGTCGTCCAAGTGCAGCATTCATCTCCCACAGGTAAATGAGTAATGTTTCTCCTTGCAAAACGTCTCTGTTTTGATGCGCTTCCTTGCATTTGAATGGGCTTGCTGGATTTTAACGTGGAGGTAGACCTTGGGGTATATCTTTGGAGTTTGAGATGGCAAGTTGGACATACAGTACTTGTTGATAAAATGGAAATGTATTGGAGGTTTGATGACAGGACGTGATGTCAGAAAATTGGGATATTGAATTTACAATGTATACTTGCTCTTTTTTTCTGCCACAGGGAGCTTTTGAATGCTGCGAAGAGAGAAGACGCCGGTTTTCATCGAAGTTTTTGTTAAGTAACTGTAACCTTTTTTCCGTGTGACGTCTATCGGGGAGGGAAGGGGGGGGTAAGGGGGAGGTGAAACTTGTGTCACCGGCGGTGGAAGCTACCCCTGCCTGGGTCTTTGGTCTGAAATTGGGATCATATCTCCAGCTTGGGATGGAGATATGTCCTCTTTGCAGGTCTTAGCCCCAGGACGACCGTTGTGAAAGTGTGTGTGGTGGGTTGCCGGCTGTTTTGTTGCGTTCTGTTCATGTCTGTCTGTTTCGTCTCCCTATTTGTCCGGGCCCACTGTGTTCACCCCTTGTTTCAGTTCCGTTCGTCTTCGTTGAATGTTCAAAGATGCAGAGTTTTGACATTTCACTAACACTTTTTGTTTCTTCCCAGTTTTCTCTTTTCTGTGTGTGCAGATTGAAGATGAAGGGCACAGAAGTAAGGTCGTCCAAGTGCAGCATTCATCTCCCACAGGTAAATGAGTAATGTTTCTCCTTGCAAAACGTCTCTGTTTTGATGCGCTTCCTTGCATTTGAATGGGCTTGCTGGATTTTAACGTGGAGGTAGACCTTGGGGTATATCTTTGGAGTTTGAGATGGCAAGTTGGACATACAGTACTTGTTGATAAAATGGAAATGTATTGGAGGTTTGATGACAGGACGTGATGTCAGAAAATTGGGATATTGAATTTACAATGTATACTTGCTCTTTTTTTCTGCCACAGGGAGCTTTTGAATGCTGCGAAGAGAGAAGACGCCGGTTTTCATCGAAGTTTTTGTTAAGTAACTGTAACCTTTTTTCCGTGTGACGTCTATCGGGGAGGGAAGGGGGGGGGTAAGGGGGAGGTGAAACTTGTGTCACCGGCGGTGGAAGCTACCCCTGCCTGGGTCTTTGGTCTGAAATTGGGATCATATCTCCAGCTTGGGATGGAGATATGTCCTCTTTGCAGGTCTTAGCCCCAGGACGACCGTTGTGAAAGTGTGTGTGGTGGGTTGCCGGCTGTTTTGTTGCGTTCTGTTCATGTCTGTCTGTTTCGTCTCCCTATTTGTCCGGGCCCACTGTGTTCACCCCTTGTTTCAGTTCCGTTCGTCTTCGTTGAATGTTCAAAGATGCAGAGTTTTGACATTTCACTAACACTTTTTGTTTCTTCCCAGTTTTCTCTTTTCTGTGTGTGCAGATTGAAGATGAAGGGCACAGAAGTAAGGTCGTCCAAGTGCAGCATTCATCTCCCACAGGTAAATGAGTAATGTTTCTCCTTGCAAAACGTCTCTGTTTTGATGCGCTTCCTTGCATTTGAATGGGCTTGCTGGATTTTAACGTGGAGGTAGACCTTGGGGTATATCTTTGGAGTTTGAGATGGCAAGTTGGACATACAGTACTTGTTGATAAAATGGAAATGTATTGGAGGTTTGATGACAGGACGTGATGTCAGAAAATTGGGATATTGAATTTACAATGTATACTTGCTCTTTTTTTCTGCCACAGGGAGCTTTTGAATGCTGCGAAGAGAGAAGACGCCGGTTTTCATCGAAGTTTTTGTTAAGTAACTGTAACCTTTTTTCCGTGTGACGTCTATCGGGGAGGGAAGGGGGGGGTAAGGGGGAGGTGAAACTTGTGTCACCGGCGGTGGAAGCTACCCCTGCCTGGGTCTTTGGTCTGAAATTGGGATCATATCTCCAGCTTGGGATGGAGATATGTCCTCTTTGCAGGTCTTAGCCCCAGGACGACCGTTGTGAAAGTGTGTGTGGTGGGTTGCCGGCTGTTTTGTTGCGTTCTGTTCATGTCTGTCTGTTTCGTCTCCCTATTTGTCCGGGCCCACTGTGTTCACCCCTTGTTTCAGTTCCGTTCGTCTTCGTTGAATGTTCAAAGATGCAGAGTTTTGACATTTCACTAACACTTTTTGTTTCTTCCCAGTTTTCTCTTTTCTGTGTGTGCAGATTGAAGATGAAGGGCACAGAAGTAAGGTCGTCCAAGTGCAGCATTCATCTCCCACAGGTAAATGAGTAATGTTTCTCCTTGCAAAACGTCTCTGTTTTGATGCGCTTCCTTGCATTTGAATGGGCTTGCTGGATTTTAACGTGGAGGTAGACCTTGGGGTATATCTTTGGAGTTTGAGATGGCAAGTTGGACATACAGTACTTGTTGATAAAATGGAAATGTATTGGAGGTTTGATGACAGGACGTGATGTCAGAAAATTTGGATATTGAATTTACAATGTATACTTGCTCTTTTTTTCTGCCACAGGGAGCTTTTGAATGCTGCGAAGAGAGAAGACGCCGGTTTTCATCGAAGTTTTTGTTAAGTAACTGTAACCTTTTTTCCGTGTGACGTCTATCGGGGAGGGAAGGGGGGGGGTAAGGGGGAGGTGAAACTTGTGTCACCGGCGGTGGAAGCTACCCCTGCCTGGGTCTTTGGTCTGAAATTGGGATCATATCTCCAGCTTGGGATGGAGATATGTCCTCTTTGCAGGTCTTAGCCCCAGGACGACCGTTGTGAAAGTGTGTGTGGTGGGTTGCCGGCTGTTTTGTTGCGTTCTGTTCATGTCTGTCTGTTTCGTCTCCCTATTTGTCCGGGCCCACTGTGTTCACCCCTTGTTTCAGTTCCGTTCGTCTTCGTTGAATGTTCAAAGATGCAGAGTTTTGACATTTCACTAACACTTTTTGTTTCTTCCCAGTTTTCTCTTTTCTGTGTGTGCAGATTGAAGATGAAGGGCACAGAAGTAAGGTCGTCCAAGTGCAGCATTCATCTCCCACAGGTAAATGAGTAATGTTTCTCCTTGCAAAACGTCTCTGTTTTGATGCGCTTCCTTGCATTTGAATGGGCTTGCTGGATTTTAACGTGGAGGTAGACCTTGGGGTATATCTTTGGAGTTTGAGATGGCAAGTTGGACATACAGTACTTGTTGATAAAATGGAAATGTATTGGAGGTTTGATGACAGGACGTGATGTCAGAAAATTGGATATTGAATTTACAATGTATACTTGCTCTTTTTTTCTGCCACAGGGAGCTTTTGAATGCTGCGAAGAGAGAAGACGCCGGTTTTCATCGAAGTTTTTGTTAAGTAACTGTAACCTTTTTTCCGTGTGACGTCTATCGGGGAGGGAAGGGGGGGGTAAGGGGGAGGTGAAACTTGTGTCACCGGCGGTGGAAGCTACCCCTGCCTGGGTCTTTGGTCTGAAATTGGGATCATATCTCCAGCTTGGGATGGAGATATGTCCTCTTTGCAGGTCTTAGCCCCAGGACGACCGTTGTGAAAGTGTGTGTGGTGGGTTGCCGGCTGTTTTGTTGCGTTCTGTTCATGTCTGTCTGTTTCGTCTCCCTATTTGTCCGGGCCCACTGTGTTCACCCCTTGTTTCAGTTCCGTTCGTCTTCGTTGAATGTTCAAAGATGCAGAGTTTTGACATTTCACTAACACTTTTTGTTTCTTCCCAGTTTTCTCTTTTCTGTGTGTGCAGATTGAAGATGAAGGGCACAGAAGTAAGGTCGTCCAAGTGCAGCATTCATCTCCCACAGGTAAATGAGTAATGTTTCTCCTTGCAAAACGTCTCTGTTTTGATGCGCTTCCTTGCATTTGAATGGGCTTGCTGGATTTTAACGTGGAGGTAGACCTTGGGGTATATCTTTGGAGTTTGAGATGGCAAGTTGGACATACAGTACTTGTTGATAAAATGGAAATGTATTGGAGGTTTGATGACAGGACGTGATGTCAGAAAATTTGGATATTGAATTTACAATGTATACTTGCTCTTTTTTTCTGCCACAGGGAGCTTTTGAATGCTGCGAAGAGAGAAGACGCCGGTTTTCATCGAAGTTTTTGTTAAGTAACTGTAACCTTTTTTCCGTGTGACGTCTATCGGGGAGGGAAGGGGGGGTAAGGGGGAGGTGAAACTTGTGTCACCGGCGGTGGAAGCTACCCCTGCCTGGGTCTTTGGTCTGAAATTGGGATCATATCTCCAGCTTGGGATGGAGATATGTCCTCTTTGCAGGTCTTAGCCCCAGGACGACCGTTGTGAAAGTGTGTGTGGTGGGTTGCCGGCTGTTTTGTTGCGTTCTGTTCATGTCTGTCTGTTTCGTCTCCCTATTTGTCCGGGCCCACTGTGTTCACCCCTTGTTTCAGTTCCGTTCGTCTTCGTTGAATGTTCAAAGATGCAGAGTTTTGACATTTCACTAACACTTTTTGTTTCTTCCCAGTTTTCTCTTTTCTGTGTGTGCAGATTGAAGATGAAGGGCACAGAAGTAAGGTCGTCCAAGTGCAGCATTCATCTCCCACAGGTAAATGAGTAATGTTTCTCCTTGCAAAACGTCTCTGTTTTGATGCGCTTCCTTGCATTTGAATGGGCTTGCTGGATTTTAACGTGGAGGTAGACCTTGGGGTATATCTTTGGAGTTTGAGATGGCAAGTTGGACATACAGTACTTGTTGATAAAATGGAAATGTATTGGAGGTTTGATGACAGGACGTGATGTCAGAAAATTTGGATATTGAATTTACAATGTATACTTGCTCTTTTTTTCTGCCACAGGGAGCTTTTGAATGCTGCGAAGAGAGAAGACGCCGGTTTTCATCGAAGTTTTTGTTAAGTAACTGTAACCTTTTTTCCGTGTGACGTCTATCGGGGAGGGAAGGGGGGGGGGTAAGGGGGAGGTGAAACTTGTGTCACCGGCGGTGGAAGCTACCCCTGCCTGGGTCTTTGGTCTGAAATTGGGATCATATCTCCAGCTTGGGATGGAGATATGTCCTCTTTGCAGGTCTTAGCCCCAGGACGACCGTTGTGAAAGTGTGTGTGGTGGGTTGCCGGCTGTTTTTGTGCGTTCTGTTCATGTCTGTCTGTTTCGTCTCCCTATTTGTCCGGGCCCACTGTGTTCACCCCTTGTTTCAGTTCCGTTCGTCTTCGTTGAATGTTCAAAGATGCAGAGTTTTGACATTTCACTAACACTTTTTGTTTCTTCCCAGTTTTCTCTTTTCTGTGTGTGCAGATTGAAGATGAAGGGCACAGAAGTAAGGTCGTCCAAGTGCAGCATTCATCTCCCACAGGTAAATGAGTAATGTTTCTCCTTGCAAAACGTCTCTGTTTTGATGCGCTTCCTTGCATTTGAATGGGCTTGCTGGATTTTAACGTGGAGGTAGACCTTGGGGTATATCTTTGGAGTTTGAGATGGCAAGTTGGACATACAGTACTTGTTGATAAAATGGAAATGTATTGGAGGTTTGATGACAGGACGTGATGTCAGAAAATTTGGATATTGAATTTACAATGTATACTTGCTCTTTTTTTCTGCCACAGGGAGCTTTTGAATGCTGCGAAGAGAGAAGACGCCGGTTTTCATCGAAGTTTTTGTTAAGTAACTGTAACCTTTTTTCCGTGTGACGTCTATCGGGGAGGGAAGGGGGGGGTAAGGGGGAGGTGAAACTTGTGTCACCGGCGGTGGAAGCTACCCCTGCCTGGGTCTTTGGTCTGAAATTGGGATCATATCTCCAGCTTGGGATGGAGATATGTCCTCTTTGCAGGTCTTAGCCCCAGGACGACCGTTGTGAAAGTGTGTGTGGTGGGTTGCCGGCTGTTTTGTTGCGTTCTGTTCATGTCTGTCTGTTTCGTCTCCCTATTTGTCCGGGCCCACTGTGTTCACCCCTTGTTTCAGTTCCGTTCGTCTTCGTTGAATGTTCAAAGATGCAGAGTTTTGACATTTCACTAACACTTTTTGTTTCTTCCCAGTTTTCTCTTTTCTGTGTGTGCAGATTGAAGATGAAGGGCACAGAAGTAAGGTCGTCCAAGTGCAGCATTCATCTCCCACAGGTAAATGAGTAATGTTTCTCCTTGCAAAACGTCTCTGTTTTGATGCGCTTCCTTGCATTTGAATGGGCTTGCTGGATTTTAACGTGGAGGTAGACCTTGGGGTATATCTTTGGAGTTTGAGATGGCAAGTTGGACATACAGTACTTGTTGATAAAATGGAAATGTATTGGAGGTTTGATGACAGGACGTGATGTCAGAAAATTGGATATTGAATTTACAATGTATACTTGCTCTTTTTTTCTGCCACAGGGAGCTTTTGAATGCTGCGAAGAGAGAAGACGCCGGTTTTCATCGAAGTTTTTGTTAAGTAACTGTAACCTTTTTTCCGTGTGACGTCTATCGGGGAGGGAAGGGGGGGGGGTAAGGGGAGGTGAAACTTGTGTCACCGGCGGTGGAAGCTACCCCTGCCTGGGTCTTTGGTCTGAAATTGGGATCATATCTCCAGCTTGGGATGGAGATATGTCCTCTTTGCAGGTCTTAGCCCCAGGACGACCGTTGTGAAAGTGTGTGTGGTGGGTTGCCGGCTGTTTTGTTGCGTTCTGTTCATGTCTGTCTGTTTCGTCTCCCTATTTGTCCGGGCCCACTGTGTTCACCCCTTGTTTCAGTTCCGTTCGTCTTCGTTGAATGTTCAAAGATGCAGAGTTTTGACATTTCACTAACACTTTTTGTTTCTTCCCAGTTTTCTCTTTTCTGTGTGTGCAGATTGAAGATGAAGGGCACAGAAGTAAGGTCGTCCAAGTGCAGCATTCATCTCCCACAGGTAAATGAGTAATGTTTCTCCTTGCAAAACGTCTCTGTTTTGATGCGCTTCCTTGCATTTGAATGGGCTTGCTGGATTTTAACGTGGAGGTAGACCTTGGGGTATATCTTTGGAGTTTGAGATGGCAAGTTGGACATACAGTACTTGTTGATAAAATGGAAATGTATTGGAGGTTTGATGACAGGACGTGATGTCAGAAAATTGGATATTGAATTTACAATGTATACTTGCTCTTTTTTTCTGCCACAGGGAGCTTTTGAATGCTGCGAAGAGAGAAGACGCCGGTTTTCATCGAAGTTTTTGTTAAGTAACTGTAACCTTTTTTCCGTGTGACGTCTATCGGGGAGGGAAGGGGGGGGGTAAGGGGGAGGTGAAACTTGTGTCACCGGCGGTGGAAGCTACCCCTGCCTGGGTCTTTGGTCTGAAATTGGGATCATATCTCCAGCTTGGGATGGAGATATGTCCTCTTTGCAGGTCTTAGCCCCAGGACGACCGTTGTGAAAGTGTGTGTGGTGGGTTGCCGGCTGTTTTGTTGCGTTCTGTTCATGTCTGTCTGTTTCGTCTCCCTATTTGTCCGGGCCCACTGTGTTCACCCCTTGTTTCAGTTCCGTTCGTCTTCGTTGAATGTTCAAAGATGCAGAGTTTTGACATTTCACTAACACTTTTTGTTTCTTCCCAGTTTTCTCTTTTCTGTGTGTGCAGATTGAAGATGAAGGGCACAGAAGTAAGGTCGTCCAAGTGCAGCATTCATCTCCCACAGGTAAATGAGTAATGTTTCTCCTTGCAAAACGTCTCTGTTTTGATGCGCTTCCTTGCATTTGAATGGGCTTGCTGGATTTTAACGTGGAGGTAGACCTTGGGGTATATCTTTGGAGTTTGAGATGGCAAGTTGGACATACAGTACTTGTTGATAAAATGGAAATGTATTGGAGGTTTGATGACAGGACGTGATGTCAGAAAATTGGGATATTGAATTTACAATGTATACTTGCTCTTTTTTTCTGCCACAGGGAGCTTTTGAATGCTGCGAAGAGAGAAGACGCCGGTTTTCATCGAAGTTTTTGTTAAGTAACTGTAACCTTTTTTCCGTGTGACGTCTATCGGGGAGGGAAGGGGGGTAGGGGGAGGTGAAACTTGTGTCCACCGCGGTGAAGCTACCCCTGCTGGGTCTTTGGTCTGAAATTGGGATCATATCTCCAGCTTGGGATGGAGATATGTCCTCTTTGCAGGTCTTAGGCCCAGGACGACCGTTGTGAAGTGTGTGTGGTGGGTTGCCGGCTGTTTTGTTTGCGTTCTGTTTCATGTCTGTCTGTTTCGTCTCCTATTTGTCCGGGCCCCTGTGTTCACCCCTTGTTTCAGTTCCGTTCGTCTTCGTTGAATGTTCAAAGATGCAGAGTTTTGACATTTCACTAACATTTTTGTTTCTTCCCAGTTTTCTCTTTTCTGTGTGTGCAGATTGAAGATGAAGGGCACAGAAGTAAGGTCGTCCAAGTGCAGCATTCATCTCCCACAGGTAAATGAGTAATGTTTCTCCTTGCAAAACGTCCTCTGTTTTGATGCGCTTCCTTGCATTTGAATGGGCTTGCTGGATTTAACGTGAGGGTAGACCTTGGGGTATATCTTTGGAGTTTGAGATGGCAAGTGGACATACAGTACTTTTTGATAAAATGGAAATGTATTGGAGGTTTGATGACAGGACGTGATGTCAGAAAATTTGGATATTGAATTTACAATGTATACTTGCTCTTTTTTTCTGCCACAGGGAGCTTTTGAATGCTGCGAAGAGAGAAGACGCCGGTTTTCATCGAAGTTTTTGTTAAGTAACTGTAACCTTTTTTCCGTGTGACGTCTATCGGGGAGGGAAGGGGGGGGTAAGGGGGAGGTGAAACTTGTGTCACCGGCGGTGGAAGCTACCCCTGCCTGGGTCTTTGGTCTGAAATTGGGATCATATCTCCAGCTTGGGATGGAGATATGTCCTCTTTGCAGGTCTTAGCCCCAGGACGACCGTTGTGAAAGTGTGTGGTGTGGGTTGCCGGCTGTTTTGTTGCGTTCTGTTCATGTCTGTCTGTTTCGTCTCCCTATTTGTCCGGGCCCACTGTGTTCACCCCTTGTTTCAGTTCCGTTCGTCTTCGTTGAATGTTCAAAGATGCAGAGTTTTGACATTTCACTAACACTTTTTGTTTCTTCCCAGTTTTCTCTTTTCTGTGTGTGCAGATTGAAGATGAAGGGCACAGAAGTAAGGTCGTCCAAGTGCAGCATTCATCTCACAGGTAAATGAGTAATGTTTCTCCTTGCAAAACGTCTCTGTTTTGATGCCTTCTTGCATTTGAAATGGGCTTGCTGGATTTTAACGTGGGGTACCCCTGCCTGGTCTTTGGTCCTGAAATTGGAGCTCTCACTTGGGATGGAGATATGTCCTTCTTTGCAGGTCTTAGCCCCAGGACGACCGTTGTGAAAGTTGTGTGGTGGGTTGCCGGCTGTTTTGTTGCGTTCTGTTCATGTCTGTCTGTTTCGTCTCCCTATTTGTCCGGGCCCACTGTGTTCACCCCTTGTTTCAGTTCCGTTCGTCTTCGTTGAATGTTCAAAGATGCAGAGTTTTGACATTTCACTAACACTTTTTGTTCTTCCCAGTTTTCTCTTTTCTGTGTGTGCAGATTGAAGATGAAGGGCACAGAAGTAAGGTCGTCCAAGTGCAGCATTCATCTCCCACAGGTAAATGAGTAATGTTTCTCCTTGCAAAACGTCTCTGTTTTGATGCGCTTCCTTGCATTTGAATGGGCTTGCTGGATTTTAACGTGGAGGTAGACCTTGGGGTATATCTTTGGAGTTTGAGATGGCAAGTTGGACATACAGTACTTGTTGATAAAATGGAAATGTATTGGAGGTTTGATGACAGGACGTGATGTCAGAAAATTGGGATATTGAATTTACAATGTATACTTGCTCTTTTTTTCTGCCACAGGGAGCTTTTGAATGCTGCGAAGAGAGAAGACGCCGGTTTTCATCGAAGTTTTTGTTAAGTAACTGTAACCTTTTTCCGTGTGACGTCTATCGGGGAGGGAAGGGGGGGGTAAGGGGGAGGTGAAACTTGTGTCACCGGCGGTGGAAGCTACCCCTGCCTGGGTCTTTGGTCTGAAATTGGGATCATATCTCCAGCTTGGGATGGAGATATGTCCTCTTTGCAGGTCTTAGCCCAGGACGACCGTTGTGAAAGTGTGTGTGGTGGGTTGCCGGCTGTTTTGTTGCGTTCTGTTCATGTCTGTCTGTTTCGTCTCCCTATTTGTCCGGGCCCACTGTGTTCACCCCTTGTTTCAGTTCCGTTCGTCTTCGTTGAATGTTCAAAGATGCAGAGTTTTGACATTTCACTAACACTTTTTGTTTCTTCCCAGTTTTCTCTTTTCTGTGTGTGCAGATTGAAGATGAAGGGCACAGAAGTAAGGTCGTCCAAGTGCAGCATTCATCTCCCACAGGTAAATGAGTAATGTTTCTCCTTGCAAAACGTCTCTGTTTTGATGCGCTTCCTTGCATTTGAATGGGCTTGCTGGATTTTAACGTGGAGGTAGACCTTGGGGTATATCTTTGGAGTTTGAGATGGCAAGTTGGACATACAGTACTTGTTGATAAAATGGAAATGTATTGGAGGTTTGATGACAGGACGTGATGTCAGAAAATTTGGATATTGAATTTACAATGTATACTTGCTCTTTTTTTTCTGCCACAGGGAGCTTTTGAATGCTGCGAAGAGAGAAGACGCCGGTTTTCATCGAAGTTTTTGTTAAGTAACTGTAACCTTTTTTCCGTGTGACGTCTATCGGGGAGGGAAGGGGGGGGTAAGGGGGAGGTGAAACTTGTGTCACCGGCGGTGGAAGCTACCCCTGCCTGGGTCTTTGGTCTGAAATTGGGATCATATCTCCAGCTTGGGATGGAGATATGTCCTCTTTGCAGGTCTTAGCCCCAGGACGACCGTTGTGAAAGTGTGTGTGGTGGGTTGCCGGCTGTTTTGTTGCGTTCTGTTCATGTCTGTCTGTTTCGTCTCCCTATTTGTCCGGGCCCACTGTGTTCACCCCTTGTTTCAGTTCCGTTCGTCTTCGTTGAATGTTCAAAGATGCAGAGTTTTGACATTTCACTAACACTTTTTGTTTCTTTCCCAGTTTTCTCTTTTCTGTGTGTGCAGATTGAAGATGAAGGGCACAGAAGTAAGGTCGTCCAAGTGCAGCATTCATCTCCCACAGGTAAATGAGTAATGTTTCTCCTTGCAAAACGTCTCTGTTTGATGCGCTTCCTTGCATTTGAATGGGCTTGCTGGATTTTAACGTGAGGTAGACCTTGGGTATATCTTTGGAGTTTGAGATGGCAAGTTGGACATACAGTACTTGTTGATAAAATGGAAATGTATTGGAGGTTTGATGACAGGACGTGATGTCAGAAAATTGGGATATTGAATTTACAATGTATACTTGCTCTTTTTTTCTGCCACAGGGAGCTTTTGAATGCTGCGAAGAGAGAAGACGCCGGTTTTCATCGAAGTTTTTGTTAAGTAACTGTAACCTTTTTTCCGTGTGACGTCTATCGGGGAGGGAAGGGGGGGGGTAAGGGGGAGGTGAAACTTGTGTCACCGGCGGTGGAAGCTACCCCTGCCTGGGTCTTTGGTCTGAAATTGGGATCATATCTCCAGCTTGGGATGGAGATATGTCCTCTTTGCAGGTCTTAGCCCCAGGACGACCGTTGTGAAAGTGTGTGTGGTGGGTTGCCGGCTGTTTTGTTGCGTTCTGTTCATGTCTGTCTGTTTCGTCTCCCTATTTGTCCGGCCCACTGTGTTCACCCCTTGTTTCAGTTCCGTTCGTCTTCGTTGAATGTTCAAAGATGCAGAGTTTTGACATTTCACTAACACTTTTTGTTTCTTCCCAGTTTTCTCTTTTCTGTGTGTGCAGATTGAAGATGAAGGGCACAGAAGTAAGGTCGTCCAAGTGCAGCATTCATCTCCCACAGGTAAATGAGTAATGTTTCTCCTTGCAAAACGTCTCTGTTTTGATGCGCTTCCTTGCATTTGAATGGGCTTGCTGGATTTTAACGTGGAGGTAGACCTTGGGGTATATCTTTGGAGTTTGAGATGGCAAGTTGGACATACAGTACTTGTTGATAAAATGGAAATGTATTGGAGGTTTGATGACAGGACGTGATGTCAGAAAAATTGGATATTGAATTTACAATGTATACTTGCTCTTTTTTTCTGCCACAGGGAGCTTTTGAATGCTGCGAAGAGAGAAGACGCCGGTTTTCATCGAAGTTTTTGTTAAGTAACTGTAACCTTTTTTCCGTGTGACGTCTATCGGGGGAGGGAGGGGGGTAAGGGGGAGGTGAAACTTGTGTCACCGGCGGTGGAAGCTACCCCTGCCTGGGTCTTTGGTCTGAAATTGGGATCATATCTCCAGCTTGGGATGGAGATATGTCCTCTTTGCAGGTCTTAGCCCCAGGACGACCGTTGTGAAAGTGTGTGTGGTGGGTTGCCGGCTGTTTTGTTGCGTTCTGTTCATGTCTGTCTGTTTCGTCTCCCTATTTGTCCGGCCCACTGTGTTCACCCCTTGTTTCAGTTCCGTTCGTCTTCGTTGAATGTTCAAAGATGCAGAGTTTTGACATTTCACTAACACTTTTTGTTTCTTCCCAGTTTTCTCTTTTTCTGTGTGTGCAGATTGAAGATGAAGGGCACAGAAGTAAGGTCGTCCAAGTGCAGCATTCATCTCCCACAGGTAAATGAGTAATGTTTCTCCTTGCAAAACGTCTCTGTTTTGATGCGCTTCCTTGCATTTGAATGGGCTTGCTGGATTTTAACGTGGAGGTAGACCTTGGGGTATATCTTTGGAGTTTGAGATGGCAAGTTGGACATACAGTACTTGTTGATAAAATGGAAATGTATTGGAGGTTTGATGACAGGACGTGATGTCAGAAAATTTGGATATTGAATTTACAATGTATACTTGCTCTTTTTTTCTGCCACAGGGAGCTTTTGAATGCTGCGAAGAGAGAAGACGCCGGTTTTCATCGAAGTTTTTGTTAGTAACTGTAACCTTTTTTCCGTGTGACGTCTATCGGGGAGGGAAGGGGGGGGGTAAGGGGGAGGTGAAACTTGTGTCACCGGCGGTGGAAGCTACCCCTGCCTGGGTCTTTGGTCTGAAATTGGGATCATATCTCCAGCTTGGGATGGAGATATGTCCTCTTTGCAGGTCTTAGCCCCAGGACGACCGTTGTGAAAGTGTGTGTGGTGGGTTGCCGGCTGTTTTGTTGCGTTCTGTTCATGTCTGTCTGTTTCGTCTCCCTATTTGTCCGGGCCCACTGTGTTCACCCCTTGTTTCAGTTCCGTTCGTCTTCGTTGAATGTTCAAAGATGCAGAGTTTTGACATTTCACTAACACTTTTTGTTTCTTCCCAGTTTTCTCTTTCTGTGTGTGCAGATTGAAGATGAAGGGCACAGAAGTAAGGTCGTCCAAGTGCAGCATTCATCTCCCACAGGTAAATGAGTAATGTTTCTCCTTGCAAAACGTCTCTGTTTTGATGCGCTTCCTTGCATTTGAATGGGCTTGCTGGATTTTAACGTGGAGGTAGACCTTGGGGTATATCTTTGGAGTTTGAGATGGCAAGTTGGACATACAGTACTTGTTGATAAAATGGAAATGTATTGGAGGTTTGATGACAGGACGTGATGTCAGAAAATTGGATATTGAATTTACAATGTATACTTGCTCTTTTTTTCTGCCACAGGGAGCTTTTGAATGCTGCGAAGAGAGAAGACGCGGTTTTCATCGAAGTTTTTGTTAAGTAACTGTAACCTTTTTTCCGTGTGACGTCTATCGGGGAGGGAAGGGGGGGGTAAGGGGGAGGTGAAACTTGTGTCACCGGCGGTGGAAGCTACCCCTGCCTGGGTCTTTGGTCTGAAATTGGGATCATATCTCCAGCTTGGGATGGAGATATGTCCTCTTTGCAGGTCTTAGCCCCAGGACGACCGTTGTGAAAGTGTGTGTGGTGGGTTGCCGGCTGTTTTGTTGCGTTCTGTTCATGTCTGTCTGTTTCGTCTCCCTATTTGTCCGGGCCCACTGTGTTCACCCCTTGTTTCAGTTCCGTTCGTCTTCGTTGAATGTTCAAAGATGCAGAGTTTTGACATTTCACTAACACTTTTTGTTTCTTCCCAGTTTTCTCTTTTCTGTGTGTGCAGATTGAAGATGAAGGGCACAGAAGTAAGGTCGTCCAAGTGCAGCATTCATCTCCCACAGGTAAATGAGTAATGTTTCTCCTTGCAAAACGTCTCTGTTTTGATGCGCTTCCTTGCATTTGAATGGGCTTGCTGGATTTTAACGTGGAGGTAGACCTTGGGTATATCTTTGGAGTTTGAGATGGCAAGTTGGACATACAGTACTTGTTGATAAAATGGAAATGTATTGGAGGTTTGATGACAGGACGTGATGTCAGAAAATTTGGATATTGAATTTACAATGTATACTTGCTCTTTTTTTCTGCCACAGGGAGCTTTTGAATGCTGCGAAGAGAGAAGACGCCGGTTTTCATCGAAGTTTTTGTTAAGTAACTGTAACCTTTTTTCCGTGTGACGTCTATCGGGGAGGGAAGGGGGGGGGTAAGGGGGAGGTGAAACTTGTGTCACCGGCGGTGGAAGCTACCCCTGCCTGGGTCTTTGGTCTGAAATTGGGATCATATCTCCAGCTTGGGATGGAGATATGTCCTCTTTGCAGGTCTTAGCCCCAGGACGACCGTTGTGAAAGTGTGTGTGGTGGGTTGCCGGCTGTTTTGTGTGCGTTCTGTTCATGTCTGTCTGTTTCGTCTCCCTATTTGTCCGGGCCCACTGTGTTCACCCCTTGTTTCAGTTCCGTTCGTCTTCGTTGAATGTTCAAAGATGCAGAGTTTTGACATTTCACTAACACTTTTTGTTTCTTCCCAGTTTTCTCTTTTCTGTGTGTGCAGATTGAAGATGAAGGGCACAGAAGTAAGGTCGTCCAAGTGCAGCATTCATCTCCCACAGGTAAATGAGTAATTTTCTCCTTGCAAAACGTCTCTGTTTTGATGCGCTTCCTTGCATTTGAATGGGCTTGCTGGATTTTAACGTGGAGGTAGACCTTGGGGTATATCTTTGGAGTTTGAGATGGCAAGTTGGACATACAGTACTTGTTGATAAAATGGAAATGTATTGGAGGTTTGATGACAGGACGTGATGTCAGAAAATTGGATATTGAATTTACAATGTATACTTGCTCTTTTTTTCTGCCACAGGGAGCTTTTGAATGCTGCGAAGAGAGAAGACGCCGGTTTTCATCGAAGTTTTTGTTAAGTAACTGTAACCTTTTTCCGTGTGACGTCTATCGGGGAGGGAAGGGGGGGGGTAAGGGGGAGGTGAAACTTGTGTCACCGGCGGTGGAAGCTACCCCTGCCTGGGTCTTTGGTCTGAAATTGGGATCATATCTCCAGCTTGGGATGGAGATATGTCCTCTTTGCAGGTCTTAGCCCCAGGACGACCGTTGTGAAAGTGTGTGTGGTGGGTTGCCGGCTGTTTTGTTGCGTTCTGTTCATGTCTGTCTGTTTCGTCTCCCTATTTGTCCGGGCCCACTGTGTTCCCCCTTGTTTCAGTTCCGTTCGTCTTCGTTGAATGTTCAAAGATGCAGAGTTTTGACATTTCACTAACACTTTTTGTTTCTTCCCAGTTTTCTCTTTTCTGTGTGTGCAGATTGAAGATGAAGGGCACAGAAGTAAGGTCGTCCAAGTGCAGCATTCATCTCCCACAGGTAAATGAGTAATGTTTCTCCTTGCAAAACGTCTCTGTTTTGATGCGCTTCCTTGCATTTGAATGGGCTTGCTGGATTTTAGTGGAGGTAGACCTTGGGGTATATCTTTGGAGTTTGAGATGGCAAGTTGGACATACAGTACTTGTTGATAAAATGGAAATGTATTGGAGGTTTGATGACAGGACGTGATGTCAGAAATTTGGATATTGAATTTACAATGTATACTTGCTCTTTTTTTCTGCCACAGGGAGCTTTTGAATGCTGCGAAGAGAGAAGACGCCGGTTTTCATCGAAGTTTTTGTTAAGTAACTGTAACCTTTTTTCCGTGTGACGTCTATCGGGGAGGGAAGGGGGGGGGTAAGGGGGAGGTGAAACTTGTGTCACCGGCGGTGGAAGCTACCCCTGCCTGGGTCTTTGGTCTGAAATTGGGATCATATCTCCAGCTTGGGATGGAGATATGTCCTCTTTGCAGGTCTTAGCCCCAGGACGACCGTTGTGAAAGTGTGTGTGGTGGTGTTGCCGGCTGTTTGTTGCGTTCTGTTCATGTCTGTCTGTTTCGTCTCCCTATTTGTCCGGGCCCACTGTGTTCACCCTTGTTTCAGTTCCGTTCGTCTTCGTTGAATGTTCAAAGATGCAGAGTTTTGACATTTCACTAACACTTTTTGTTTCTTCCCAGTTTCTCTTTCTGTGTGTGCAGATTGAAGATGAAGGGCACAGAAGTAAGGTCGTCCAAGTGCAGCATTCATCTCCCACAGGTAAATGAGTAATGTTTCTCCTTGCAAAACGTCTCTGTTTTGATGCGCTTCCTTGCATTTGAATGGGCTTGCTGGATTTTAACGTGGAGGTAGACCTTGGGTATATCTTTGGAGTTTGAGATGGCAAGTTGGACATACAGTACTTGTTGATAAAATGGAAATGTATTGGAGGTTTGATGACAGGACGTGATGTCAGAAAATTTGGATATTGAATTTACAATGTATACTTGCTCTTTTTTTCTGCCACAGGGAGCTTTTGAATGCTGCGAAGAGAGAAGACGCCGGTTTTCATCGAAGTTTTTGTTAAGTAACTGTAACCTTTTTTCCGTGTGACGTCTATCGGGAGGGAAGGGGGGGGGTAAGGGGGGTGAAACTTGTGTCACCGGCGGTGGAAGCTACCCCTGCCTGGGTCTTTGGTCTGAAATTGGGATCATATCTCCAGCTTGGGATGGAGATATGTCCTCTTTGCAGGTCTTAGCCCCAGGACGACCGTTGTGAAAGTGTGTGTGGTGGGTTGCCGGCTGTTTTGTTGCGTTTCTGTTCTGTCTGTCTGTTTCGTCTCCCTATTTGTCCGGGCCCACTGTGTTCACCCCTTGTTTCAGTTCCGTTCGTCTTCGTTGAATGTTCAAAGATGCAGAGTTTTGACATTTCACTAACACTTTTGTTTCTTCCCAGTTTTCTCTTTTCTGTGTGTGCAGATTGAAGATGAAGGGCACAGAAGTAAGGTCGTCCAAGTGCAGCATTCATCTCCCACAGGTAAATGAGTAATGTTTCTCCTTGCAAAACGTCTCTGTTTTGATGCGCTTCCTTGCATTTGAATGGGCTTGCTGGATTTTAACGTGGAGGTAGACCTTGGGGTATATCTTTGGAGTTTGAGATGGCAAGTTGGACATACAGTACTTGTTGATAAAATGGAAATGTATTGGAGGTTTGATGACAGGACGTGATGTCAGAAAATTTGGATATTGAATTTACAATGTATACTTGCTCTTTTTTTCTGCCACAGGGAGCTTTTGAATGCTGCGAAGAGAGAAGACGCCGGTTTTCATCGAAGTTTTTGTTAAGTAACTGTAACCTTTTTTCCGTGTGACGTCTATCGGGAGGGAAGGGGGGGTAAGGGGGAGGTGAAACTTGTGTCACCGCGGTGGAAGCTACCCCTGCCTGGGTCTTTGGTCTGAAATTGGGATCATATCTCCAGCTTGGGATGGAGATATGTCCTCTTTGCAGGTCTTAGCCCCAGGACGACCGTTGTGAAAGTGTGTGTGGTGGGTTGCCGGCTGTTTTGTTGCGTTTCTGTTCATGTCTGTCTGTTTCGTCTCCCTATTTGTCCGGGCCCACTGTGTTCACCCCTTGTTTCAGTTCCGTTCGTCTTCGTTGAATGTTCAAAGATGCAGAGTTTTGACATTTCACTAACACTTTTTGTTTCTTCCCAGTTTTCTCTTTTCTGTGTGTGCAGATTGAAGATGAAGGGCACAGAAGTAAGGTCGTCCAAGTGCAGCATTCATCTCCCACAGGTAAATGAGTAATGTTTCTCCTTGCAAAACGTCTCTGTTTTGATGCGCTTCCTTGCATTTGAATGGGCTTGCTGGATTTTAACGTGGAGTAGACCTTGGGGTATATCTTTGGAGTTTGAGATGGCAAGTTGGACATACAGTACTTGTTGATAAAATGGAAATGTATTGGAGGTTTGATGACAGGACGTGATGTCAGAAAATTTGGATATTGAATTTACAATGTATACTTGCTCTTTTTTTCTGCCACAGGGAGCTTTTGAATGCTGCGAAGAGAGAAGACGCCGGTTTTCATCGAAGTTTTTGTTAAGTAACTGTAACCTTTTTTCCGTGTGACGTCTATCGGGGAGGGAAGGGGGGGGTAAGGGGAGGTGAAACTTGTGTCACCGGCGGTGGAAGCTACCCTGCCTGGGTCTTTGGTCTGAAATTGGGATCATATCTCCAGCTTGGGATGGAGATATGTCCTCTTTGCAGGTCTTAGCCCCAGGACGACCGTTGTGAAAGTGTGTGTGGTGGGTTGCCGGCTGTTTTGTTGCGTTCTGTTCATGTCTGTCTGTTTCGTCTCCCTATTTGTCCGGGCCCACTGTGTTCACCCCTTGTTTCAGTTCCGTTCGTCTTCGTTGAATGTTCAAAGATGCAGAGTTTTGACATTTCACTAACACTTTTTTGTTTCTTCCCAGTTTTCTCTTTTCTGTGTGTGCAGATTGAAGATGAAGGGCACAGAAGTAAGGTCGTCCAAGTGCAGCATTCATCTCCCACAGGTAAATGAGTAATGTTTCTCCTTGCAAAACGTCTCTGTTTTGATGCGCTTCCTTGCATTTGAATGGGCTTGCTGGATTTTAACGTGGAGGTAGACCTTGGGTATATCTTTGGAGTTTGAGATGGCAAGTTGGACATACAGTACTTGTTGATAAAATGGAAATGTATTGGAGGTTTGATGACAGGACGTGATGTCAGAAAATTGGGATTTGAATTTACAATGTATACTTGCTCTTTTTTTTCTGCCACAGGGAGCTTTGAATGCTGCGAAGAGAGAAGACGCCGGTTTTTCATCGAAGTTTTTGTTAAGTAACTGTAACCTTTTTTCCGTGTGACGTCTATCGGGGAGGGAAGGGGGGGGGTAAGGGGAGGTGAAACTTGTGTCACGCGGCGGTGGAAGCTACCCTGCCTGGGTCTTTGGTCTGAAATTGGGATCATATCTCCAGCTTGGGATGGAGATATGTCCTCTTTGCAGGTCTTAGCCCAGGACGACCGTTGTGAAAGTGTGTGTGGTGGGTTGCCGGCTGTTTTGTTGCGTTCTGTTCATGTCTGTCTGTTTCGTCTCCCTATTTGTCCGGGCCACTGTGTTCACCCTTGTTTCAGTTCCGTTCGTCTTCGTTGAATGTTCAAAGATGCAGAGTTTTGACATTTCACTAACACTTTTTGTTTCTTCCCAGTTTTCTCTTTTTCTGTGTGTGCAGATTGAAGATGAAGGGCACAGAAGTAAGGTCGTCCAAGTGCAGCATTCATCTCCCACAGGTAAATGAGTAATGTTTCTCCTTGCAAAACGTCTCTGTTTTGATGCGCTTCTTGCATTTGAATGGGCTTGCTGGATTTTAACGTGGAGGTAGACCTTGGGGTATATCTTTGGAGTTTGAGATGGCAAGTTGGACATACAGTACTTGTTGATAAAATGGAATGTATTGGAGGTTTGATGACAGGACGTGATGTCAGAAAATTTGGATATTGAATTTACAATGTATACTTGCTCTTTTTTTCTGCCACAGGGAGCTTTTGAATGCTGCGAAGAGAGAAGACGCCGGTTTTCATCGAAGTTTTTGTTAAGTAACTGTAACCTTTTTTCCGTGTGACGTCTATCGGGGAGGGAAGGGGGGGGGGTAAAGGGGAGGTGAAACTTGTGTCACCGGCGGTGGAAGCTACCCCTGCCTGGGTCTTTGGTCTGAAATTGGGATCATATCTCAGCTTGGGATGGAGATATGTCCTCTTTGCAGGTCTTAGCCCCAGGACGACCGTTGTGAAAGTGTGTGTGGTGGGTTGCCGCTGTTTTGTTGCGTTCTGTTCATGTCTGTCTGTTTCGTCTCCCTATTTGTCCGGCCCACTGTGTTCACCCCTTGTTTCAGTTCCGTTCGTCTTCGTTGAATGTTCAAAGATGCAGAGTTTTGACATTTCACTAACACTTTTTGTTTCTTCCCAGTTTTCTCTTTTCTGTGTGTGCAGATTGAAGATGAAGGGCACAGAAGTAAGGTCGTCCAAGTGCAGCATTCATCTCCCACAGGTAAATGAGTAATGTTTCTCCTTGCAAAACGTCTCTGTTTTGATGCGCTTCCTTGCATTTGAATGGGCTTGCTGGATTTTAACGTGGAGGTAGACCTTGGGGTATATCTTTGGAGTTTGAGATGGCAAGTTGGACATACAGTACTTGTTGATAAAATGGAATGTATTGGAGGTTTGATGACAGGACGTGATGTCAGAATTTGGATATTGAATTTACAATGTATACTTGCTCTTTTTTTCTGCCACAGGGAGCTTTTGAATGCTGCGAGAAGAGAAGACGCCGTTTTCATCGAAGTTTTTGTTAAGTAACTGTAACCTTTTTTCCGTGTGACGTCTATCGGGGAGGGAAGGGGGGGGGTAAGGGGGAGGTGAAACTTGTGTCACCGGCGGTGGAAGCTACCCCTGCCTGGGTCTTTGGTCTGAAATTGGGCATATCTCCAGCTTGGGATGAGATATGTCCTCTTTGCAGGTCTTAGCCCCAGGACGACCGTTGTGAAAGTGTGTGTGGTGGGTTGCCGGCTGTTTTGTTGCGTTCTGTTCATGTCTGTCTGTTTCGTCTCCCTATTTGTCCGGGCCCACTGTGTTCACCCCTTGTTTCAGTTCCGTTCGTCTTCGTTGAATGTTCAAAGATGCAGAGTTTTGACATTTCACTAACACTTTTTGTTTCTTCCCAGTTTTCTCTTTTCTGTGTGTGCAGATTGAAGATGAAGGGCACAGAAGTAGGTCGTCCAAGTGCAGCATTCATCTCCCACAGGTAAATGAGTAATGTTTCTCCTTGCAAAACGTCTCTGTTTTGATGCGCTTCCTTGCATTTGAATGGGCTTGCTGGATTTTAACGTGGAGGTAGACCTTGGGGTATATCTGGAGTTTGAGATGGCAAGTTGGACATACAGTACTTGTTGATAAAATGGAATGTATTGGAGGTTTGATGACAGGACGTGATGTCAGAAAATTGGATATTGAATTTACAATGTATACTTGCTCTTTTTTTTCTGCCACAGGGAGCTTTTGAATGCTGCGAAGAGAGAAGACGCCGGTTTTCATCGAAGTTTTTGTTAAGTAACTGTAACCTTTTTTCCGTGTGACGTCTATCGGGGAGGAAGGGGGGGGGGTAAGGGGGAGGTGAAACTTGTGTCACCGGCGGTGGAAGCTACCCCTGCCTGGGTCTTTGGTCTGAAATTGGGATCATATCTCCAGCTTGGGATGGAGATATGTCCTCTTTGCAGGTCTTAGCCCCAGGACGACCGTTGTGAAAGTGTGTGTGGTGGGTTGCCGGCTGTTTTGTTGCGTTCTGTTCATGTCTGTCTGTTTCGTCTCCCTATTTGTCCGGGCCCACTGTGTTCACCCCTTGTTTCAGTTCGTTCGTCTTCGTTGAATGTTCAAAGATGCAGAGTTTTGACATTTCACTACACTTTTTGTTTCTTCCCAGTTTTCTCTTTTCTGTGTGTGCAGATTGAAGATGAAGGGCACAGAAGTAAGGTCGTCCAAGTGCAGCATTCATCTCCCACAGGTAAATGAGTAATGTTTCTCCTTGCAAAACGTCTCTGTTTTGATGCGCTTCCTTGCATTTGAATGGGCTTGCTGGATTTTAACGTGGAGGTAGACCTTGGGGTATATCTTTGGAGTTTGAGATGGCAAGTTGGACATACAGTACTTGTTGATAAAATGGAAATGTATTGGAGGTTTGATGACAGGACGTGATGTCAGAAAATTGGGATATTGAATTTACAATGTATACTTGCTCTTTTTTTCTGCCACAGGGAGCTTTTGAATGCTGCGAAGAGAGAAGACGCCGGTTTTCATCGAAGTTTTTGTTAAGTAACTGTAACCTTTTTTCCGTGTGACGTCTATCGGGGAGGAAGGGGGGTAAGGGGAGGTGAAACTTGTGTCACCGGCGGTGGAAGCTACCCCTGCCTGGGTCTTTGGTCTGAAATTGGGATCATATCTCCAGCTTGGATGGAGATATGTCTCTTTGCAGGTCTTAGCCCAGGACGACCGTTGTGAAAGTGTGTGTGGTGGGTTGCCGGCTGTTTTGTTGCGTTCTGTTCATGTCTGTCTTTTCGTCTCCCTATTTGTCCGGCCCACTGTGTTCACCCCTTGTTTCAGTTCCGTTCGTCTTCGTTGAATGTTCAAAGATGCAGAGTTTTGACATTTCACTAACACTTTTTGTTTCTTCCCAGTTTTCTCTTTTCTGTGTGTGCAGATTGAAGATGAAGGGCACAGAAGTAAGGTCGTCCAAGTGCAGCATTCATCTCCCACAGGTAAATGAGTAATGTTTCTCCTTGCAAAACGTCTCTGTTTTGATGCGCTTCCTTGCATTTGAATGGGCTTGCTGGATTTTAACGTGGAGGTAGACCTTGGGTGTATCTTTGGAGTTTGAGATGGCAAGTTGGACATAACGTACTTGTTTGATAAAATGGAAATGTATTGGAGTTTGATGACAGGACGTGATGTCAGAAATTTGGATATTGAATTTACAATGTATACTTGCTTCTTTTTTTCTGCCACAGGGAGCTTTTGAATGCTGCGAAGAGAGAAGAAGCCGGTTTTCATCGAAGTTTTTGTTAAGTAACTGTAACCTTTTTTCCGTGTGACGTCTATCGGGGAGGGAAGGGGGGGGTAAGGGGGAGGTGAAACTGTGTCCACCGGCGGTGGAAGCTACCCCTGCCTGGGTCTTTGGTCTGCAATTGGGATCATATCTCCAGCTTTGGATGAGATATGTCCTCTTTGCAGTCTTAGCCCCAGGACGACCGTTGTGAAAGTGTGTGTGGTGGGTTTGCCGGCTGTTTTGTTGCGTTCTGTTTTCATGTCTGTCTGTTTCGTCTCCCTATTTTGGTCCGGCCCACTGTGTTCACCCCTTGTTTCAGTTCCGTTCGTCTTCGTTGAATGTTCAAAGATGCAGATTTGGGGCCATTTCACTAACACTTTTGTTTCTTCCCAGTTTTCTCTTTTTCTGTTGTGCAGATTGAAGATGAAGGGCACAGAAGTAGGTCGTCCAAGTGCAGCATTCATCTCCCACAGGTAAATG
>NW_024037052.1:1041757-1216252 GCF_015706575.1 Patiria miniata
TGAATTTACAATGTATACTTGCTCTTTTTTTCTGCCACAGGGAGCTTTTGAATGCTGCGAAGAGAGAAGACGCCGGTTTTCATCGAAGTTTTTGTTAAGTAACTGTAACCTTTTCCGTGTGACGTCTATCGGGGAGGGAAGGGGGGGGGTAAGGGGGAGGTGAAACTTGTGTCACGGCGGTGGAAGCTACCCCTGCCTGGGTCTTTGGTCTGAAATTGGGATCATATCTCCAGCTTGGGATGGAGATACTTTATACCATCTTGCTCACAGCCATTTTGAATTCACGTTCGTGTTTGTAGAACATAATGAAATTAGATGGATTGCATTTTGAAAGTGTACTCTAAATGCAACGTGCAAGTGCTACATACATGTACGCAAGCAAGTTAAGCGCATTATGACGGTTAAAAAACGTCACGGCAAAAATCAGCTGCAGCAGATATGCGCACACATTTTCGCAGAGCAAATGAAACACTCAATTTACTGTGCATTTCAGTTTGAGTGTATCGGCTTTGATAGCACACCTGTATGGAATACAAACGCAGATACAAATAGCCGTACAAAAGTTTGAGTTTTCCATAGGTTTGTGCACAAACATGGATGCGCCCATCAGCCATCACTTTGTACATCGAGTCAGCACTCTAGTAATTCAGTGTAGCTCTATGGCAGTAATGTAGTTTCTTCCTAATTGCTTCTTGAAATACGTGTTTTTGTGTTTGTGCATTGGTCATGTATTTTTGTAATACAGAGGATTTCATGTGGAAAATGTTGTTGCATTTTACCTGAATGCTATTAAAATGCATGTACATGTACATTTCCAGGTTTTGTTTATGCACTTGGAAACATGCCCAATTGCCTGAGAATTGCAATATGAAATTTTGGAACAAAAAGTAATCTTTTTAACAATAATTTTCTTTGCATTTCTGCCTGTACACAGACCCTGGAAATCAACGCCACAATTAATGCCCCTCCCCAGAAAGAACCGCACCGGCAGCAACCCCGTCAGTTCAGTCTTCAGCACACGACGCAACAAAGTCACCCAACCTACCTTAGACCTTCAGCACCGCAGGCAATATCGACACCTCGGACTCATGATGTGGTCAATTCCACGCTGGTGTAACAAGCCATTAAGCCTCAGGCATGTGCACTGGCTCTTCATGAGCCCAGTCTCTTAAACATCTCACCCATAGATTGTGTCAGCTGATGGTATTGTACAAATTGCAACATGATCAGAGAAATAGTAGTGGCAAGTTACACTGAGTGAGAGGAGGTAGTGTGAAATCACTGGTGCCAAGGTGGGCTGATGTGGACTACCATACCTCCTAACGTGGACAAGTAATACACTACTTACCCGAAATGAACCATGTTGTATTTGTTCTGTTACACCCATACATAATTCATTAGTTCCATTGGAAGAAATTCATTGGAATTCCATGGAACATCCCTCCCATGAAATGCGTATATACTGTCATTCTTGAAGGTTGCAGTGTGGTACCACTAGCAACCCGACTTGCATGTGCAATTGTTGCATAGCTCAGGGTTTCAGAGCTAATTATGGGGTACTTCTGTCCTGGTAGCACTGACTGGTTTACGTGCCTCATGCGTGTGCCGTGTGTGCAGGGTAGCTGCTTTTGCTTCCCAGACAAACCTATGCAAGTATGAATAATGCTTTAAGCTTCACTTGTTGTTACTGTACTACCGCCTATTGTCCAAAAGACTAGTCCATGACCCAAAGTGCTAAAAGCACAGCAACTAAAGAACTACATCACTGCAACTGGAGGTCTGTGTTGATGTGGGTGCTCTTGCAGACCATTTCTTGATAGCGCAACACCAGTGTGAACATTTTGTCAAGGGGAAGATTGCAGAAGTGCAATAACAAGTGAATTTCAGTACACACAAATTGAATAAATATTGTCTTGCATTAGGAGTATATAATCAGCTGTCGGTGTATCTGTAGGTGAGGTGTTTATACAAAGTAAATATTGACTGTTCTAACGTGTGGTACAGTAAAAAGAGTTTCACTTAGTGATCCGTGGAGTGCTATATTTTCCCTCCACTTCCTTGAGAATATACTTACAATATGGTATGGATCACCTTGCAATGGTATCGTTTGATTGTACCACTCATTGCAGTCAATATTAGCATACATTGTACTTAAAAGGCAGTGGTGTAGTCAAGTACATTTCCATGAGTACGAAATGTACTGGAGTATGAGTATGAGTACTGCAACACTGCTAGAAGGCATATGAAGTGTGACTCATGAGAATGTGGAGGTGCACATTGATCTATGCAAGACAAAGCTTTGCTTACTGCATTTATTCTAGCTTTATATGAACATCTTCCATATGCCCAGTGACATCTGAAACATTTTTGTCATTGACCTGACCAATCACATTGCTTTATGACTATAACAATGAACAAGTAAGGGCGTTGTTTTCTTCTCTTGCTTTTGCAAAGTTTAAGGAAAACAAGACAAGTCCCTGCATGCTTGATTGATGCGGCATGATGATTGTCAACATCTGACATGGTTTCTGCACATCCACGTACTCTGGTTCATATTTAACTTATGTAACTTCTTGGAAGCTTCCATCCTATTGTTCATTTGTGTCTCGGTAAACAGTCAAAATGTGGTATTAAGCGCATTCAGTTTTGCTGTTGAACCACTGTTATTAACACATTGAACCCAACTTTTTCAACAACTCAGAATATAGTATAGGTAGATTTTTCTTTAGGACATTAATATCCATGATATATATACGTATATATTTTTAAGAAGGGGCTAAAGTCCAGCACTTTTTGAGTGAGAAAGCTAGAATTGTTTTGCTTGTATCCTATTGTGTATAGCTATCCAGAGATAAGTTGTGTCTAGTTTCTGTGCTGTTATAGTTTGGTTTTCGTATATGGCACATGATGTAGGGTTTGATATTTACTTTGCTAGCTTGTGATTTGCAACTTTGCCACAAACATTTAAGATAAATATAAAGATCATAAAATGATCACTTTTTTGTTATTAATTTCATTAATCAGAAATACAGGTGGAATGTAGGTTAGCTATACACATCAATCATATTGACAAATATGTTGGTTTGTATAAAAAAAAAAGGCCTCCTGTTTAAACGATATACTTAAAGTCTTTATTAGTTTAATTGTGTTGGACAATATATTTCAAATGATGTTTATTATATAAAAAAGTGATCACATAGGGAAATGGTTTCAGTAAATTATGTTTAAAAGAAATCATTTCTGCTATGCAAAATGTAAAAAAAAGGTTTAAATATTGTATGGTTTTACTTGTTTATGTATATTCATTTACTTTTACAAAATGTGCAATTTATGAATTAATAACTGAGCTTTCAGACATTTGAGATGGGAAAAGTCAACATTGATACTAAAGGACCTAAGACAAGAAATGGGAAAATGGGGGGGGGGGCGGAGCGTTTGTTGAATTCTTTATTTCAGTTATGCTGGTAGCTTTATTTATTTGACATGGTCCTACAGAAACTGCAATTGTTGCAATAAAGTAGTCCAAGTTATTCTTTTGCTAACTGCGAAAACTGTAAACTAATGAATGTACACATGTTTTTGTGAGAATAGATTTGGTTTATTGTAACAATGTATGGTTATATTTTGTACAAATTATCCTACTTCCCATGCATGGATGCTGTGATTATGTTCAGTAATTTAGTTGTTTTAAGTCTATTTTCTTCGGTCAAGATAGAGGTTCTGAGTACAAACAATGTGCTTTTTAAAAATGAACGAGTGATTGTTTGAATTATTGTCTGGTACAATTTATGTTGCACATTGTGACTTGCTTTTCACAGAGTGCATGTACATGTAATATATGAATTCTGTAACGTATGTACTACTAGTATGTTATGTCCAGTGGCCCTAAGAGTGAAATAACATTATGTGAGACTTGCACTTGTGCGTTTAATATCTCCATTATTTAAGTTGTCATTGAGACTCAACTAGAAAAGACTCGAGTTGAAATCGTAATCTTTTCAATGAGGGAATAAATGTGTGTGCTTGTTGGTCGATATTAAACACTGTTCAACACCGGCTTGGAGTCTGGATGATGATACTGACCGGAGCCAAAGGCAAGGGTCGTTATCAGCATCCAGACTCAACCGGTCTTAAACAAAGTGTAGAATACCGGCCAAGCACATATTTATTTCCATTCATAAATACCTCTTCGGTCAAAAAATCTAAACTTTTGGTCCAAAAGTCAAAGGAAGTTAAAACTTATAGATTTCTTACAATTTTGTTCAACAATTTTACTACACTTTTTTTTCTCGAAACGCCCATCTAGCTATTTCATGTTATGTCCCTTTACATGGGTCAACTGTCGTAGGTCAACCAGCCCTAGTGTCAACATATCTAAACTCAACTTTGATTGGCTGGCCCGTGGGGTCGCATACAATTTGCATGTTCGGATATATCAGACATTCGTAGTGAGGCTCTGTAAACATGATCGTTTGATCCTCGGACTACCCAGGAGGCTAGTTTTACCACTCAACTTGAAGCAGCTGATATTTGTATAATTAAGAGCTCAATGGTAGTTGCCCCAGTCTAGTCTTGGGAAGGTCTATGTACATTGTTTCAAGTTGAAGCTCATGAGATTGATCAGTTGACATTCATGACATTGAATTGTATAGATTAGGGATAGGCAATGTGGCAATATTTATGAGGTTGGTACCTAGACAGGCTTGTAGGGGCATCAAGGTCTGCATATGCAAACCGCCCCCCCCCCCACACACACACACACACAAAGAAATAAAATCCACATTTTTGCTGAATATTTTTGTGAAGTAATTTGGCTCATCTATTACTTTCACCACTGCCTTTAAAAGATTACCTGCAACCATGATGCTTCAACTGAATAAAAATGACATAATAGTGCCATCCAGAGACTAATGTAATCAAGCCCCCCCCCCCTTCCTTGAGTTTGTCAAACTGCAAGTCTTACCCAATTATATGTTGGTCTGGTGTCTTTACCCCCCCCCCCCCCCTCGTGCATACATGCCTGGTATTGGCTCAACTGTGGCTTCTATTAGTGATTTCTTGATTGGTCAAAACATTCAACACGGTGGCACTGTGTGTAACAAACTAACAGACATGTATGTTGTACATATGTGCTTATCTTCAACCAAATTTGAATTCTTATACTGATAGGTTGATACATGAAACAGGCATGCAACTCAAAATTTACAAGAAAAGGAGGAAATTCCAAACCACACAAGCCTTTGTACAGTATTTTTCAAAAATTGTAATGGCATTCATGAGAAGAAAAGAAAGAAGGAAATCAGCAGATCCAAGGAAAAATTGCATGCCTGATGGCAACAACAGTGTTATTATCCCATAATGGGCCACACTGCACCACACAACGCAAGACGCTTGCTGCACGTACGTATGTGGTAGATGAAAGCTGAAACGTGACGACAGCGTGCACGTAACTGTGCATGAAGTGTGCTGGAAGATGAATTGTTAAACCCACTCACACTCATGGAACACACAAAATAAAGCGCTTGAATGCCAATCACAAATTTGTTCTGAAAGCTTGCATAGATCCTTTTAATATTCTACATTTAATTCCAAAATCCTTCACCATAAAAATAAAGTCCTTAAAATAGCCAACTTATTTTAAAAAGTATTTCACTGCAAAAATTCCAAAAGATATTAACAGTTGCATAAAATAATCTCTCTGTTCAATCCTTACTGCCAAGCATATCAATAGGGCTCACTCAATGACGGTCATCTCTTGATTGCTTATTTTACGCAATCAAGCACGCATTGCGCAGTGTTAAAAATGTTCCAAACACACGCGCTTCTTGCTTGAAATGTGTTTGAAATACGACACAGCCGATGTGCGTTATTCAGTTGATGCTCAAAATGTTGATGCATGTGGCTGGTCTGTAGGAAATGACGTCATTTGAATGAGACCTATTGATATTGGACACCAATATAAGATTGTATGGTAGAATACATGTGACTTCATTGCATACACTACTTTGTACATCTCTCCTACATTAGAACAACATGCAGGACATGACCCCAATACATGTACTTTTTGTGCATAGTTAATTGGAATAACAAGCTTGACACAAATGTTTGGAACAACAAATGGGTATTGAAGGACAACTTGCAAACTAGATGGTGAGAAGAGGGCACTATTTACCATTCTGAAATGAACAGGACTGTTCATGTAGTCATCGAGGACAAAACGTGGACATCTGCGTTTCTGCTGTCAGAATAGCAGATTGAGTATTTTTTGAATGGTTCATTTTGTTCTGCTTTCCCGCCTTTGTGCTACCATAAATGCAGAATTTACTGTTTAATAAAATCCACTGTAGTGCTTTTATGCTACCTGAAATGCAGATTTTGCTTTTCCTCCCTTGCTGGAGGGAGAAAAAGTGGACATCTGCTTTTCTCTTGTTCAAAAATCAGATCAAACCGTTTCTGACGTTTCCATTTCCTGCTTTTGTGCTACCCAAAATGTATATTTTTGTTTTTTGCTTTTCTCATTTCTTAGAACCAGAAAAGCAAAACGAACCTTTGGTAACTACCATTTGTATTCTGCTTTTGGTTAAAAGGAAAATGAAACGGTGCTTCTGAGAAAAATAAGCACCGTTTCATTTTTCTTTGAGTGTAGGTTAACAGGGTTTTTTAGGCGTTCCCCCTTAAAGAGCTTCCACATCACAAAGTTACAAAATGAAAAATGTATTGTCGGAAAATGGCCATACTTCTGTTATCTGCTCTTCTGACAGCAGAAAAGCGATGTCCACTTTGTGTCCTCCTTGGGCCTTACCATAGTGTACCCAAAGTATCGCATTTGAGAAGTCTTTGCTGTGCGCAGTAAACCCATATGTGAGCTGCACAAGCATTACTTCAATAACATCTGAACATACTGGCATGCAATTTCAGTAGTTATTGCCTCCATTTTAAACAGATTCAATTTCAAAACATTGACTATTTTGGCAGTATACATTGCCCCCACAATATAATGGAGCCTTTTCATGTCAAGGTTCCTGTGAGATAACAAATACAACAAACTCTCTCCAGTTTTAAGTAACCAAAGTAACTGTACATGTGGGCATTGTTATGTTAGTACTGTTACTATTCTACGCAGAACAACCGGCCATTCGTACTAAAGTGACAAAGTGACATCAGTTCTCACGTAGCACATGAACAAAAAGGAGCCTTTTTCTCTAAATGTTTGAAATCGTTCACAAGAACAGCGAATACAGCAGCTGAACTATCAGCATGCTAGCATCGGTGGATTTATAGGATCTCCTCCAACTGTTTCTAATCTTAAGTTGTCAGACAAGTCAATTATTAATAACATCAGACATACATGCACTGTTCTTGTGAATATCAGATTTTTGACCCAGGGTGGCAAAAAGGTTCACTTTTTCTATTCACTTGGCACAATAAAATGTTTATGCATAGGCCTTGGTGGGAAAGACAATAGCAACGAAGTCCTATGTCCAATTTGATTGAAAGTTTGATAAGGTTTCCCTGTATTCTCAAGATGTACAGTATCCACTCAGCTATAACTTCAACAGGTAAGTTGTTATGGATCTAACTTAAGATTTGGAGCAATTTTGTTTTTGCTTCAAAAAAAAAAAACCCAAAAGGCACAAATATCACAAGATCCTATGCATCTTCAAACAGAGAATGAGGCTTCCCAAAGTTATAAGTCATTTGATCAAATGTGGAGACACAGTGAGGGGTGATTGTGTGTATTACTAGAGATTCCTGAGGTCTGTTTCCACGCCATAGATCAGAGCCTTGAGTTGATGTAGCTCACTCTGCATCTTCTTTGATCTCTTAGCTGTCTGATGAATATTATGCAGCATGAACATATCACCATCTTCCCCAACACCCACTGTCACCTGTTCAGCATGGCAACAAAACAAGAAGGGTTTACATTACAAAGCACTGACAATGATCCAGGGCTAGGGATGTAGTTGATTCCATTCACAAGTCCACCACAAGTCCAGACACAAGTAATTCGTGAGTCCATCACAAGTCCAGGCACAAGATACACTGGATGCCTTTGTCAAAGCTCATTTGAATAGCTTGTGAGTTAAATTGGTGTTGGAGGACTTGTGGTGGACTTGCAGGGACTAGTGATGGACTCGACTACATCCCTGCAATGATGTCCTTGCAATCTTGATTTCAGTGACAACATCATTATGGACTAAGATGACATAACATCTCACTAACAGAATCTGCTTCTTGATTTAGTCAAGAGCACGTTTCATGGAATGCACCATTTTACTTTATATAATCGACATACAGATCGTTGTCATTTGATTGGTGGAACTCACATCATGTGGCATTCGTTATTGCTCCCATTCACGCCGGGGCTCAAAAAGTCCCATTCGCCTATGGGGAATGGGAAATACTATTGAACAGTTAGGATCATTCTTGTTCCATGACGCAGTTGTATGCAAATGCATGCTGGTGTGCGCGTTTAGCATTGCACGTAGCCAGCGTTGGGTTCAAACATTTTCGTGAAGGGGTGGTTTGGAAGAGAAAAATACATTTTCAACCAATTTTATATTGAAATAAAAGTTCAAATATCAAATGACAAGGATCTATGTGTCAGTTATATAAAACAAATATAAAAGTTCGACATGTTTTTGTACATGGTGGAAGTGTGGCCTTTATTTATGGAGGTAGTCCAGTAAAATGGCCACATATGGGGCTAAGCATGACCCAGCCTTTGGGGTACTTGTTCGCAGTGTCCGCACCACGATCTGCATGAACTGCACTATAGCTGACCAACATAGGAAAGTAGAAAACAGCAACGGACAAATGCAAACTAACAACATGACTGACATGAACAGACAATACTCCACCTTGTAGAGTTGCTTCTCAACATCCTTGAGTTGGTTTCTCAAGATTCGGGTATCATTCTTGAAACCTTCTATCTCCAGATTCCGTCGCTTCTCCATGGCCTCATACCGCTGGTTCATCAGGTGTAAACGCTTAGCAAGCTTTTCCGTCTTATCCTGTGGATAAATAACCACAAGAATGAATGGTACTAGAAACAGGTTTCGGCAATAGATCAGAAATGGCTTAAACTTTGCATGAGCAGTTGGTACTGTTTGAATATCAGAGTTTATTTTGTTCACTTTTCGATAGCAATCAGAACAATCCACTGAAGGGAATTTGAAGTCGGAATTCTATTTTTGATACATTTTGGTACCAACAAAATAGGATTACATAATAATCCTGTTTTAATCCTAAAAATGTGATAAATAGTGATATGACAGTATTCTACCAATACACACACACAAATATGTACTCATGCCATCAGTTTCTGTCATGAGAAAGTATAGGTCATGAAAAACTGACTGGACCTTTTTTTTTACGTTTTGCGTAATTTGTTTCGCTTCAGTGACTTCTAATATTTCAGCCTTCGAAAATGTCCTTCCGTTACCGAAAAAATACATATTTTTAATTTATTTTCAAAACTTGCAGTATGAATGCAATGAAAGTTATTGTGCAAAGCAAGTTTAGGTAGGCCTTCAATATGACATTATAACTGACACTGCTGTACGTATCGTTTTTTAATTACAATTAATTAAATCCCGTCCTTCCGTTACCAAATTGGTAACGGAAGGACGGTAACGGAAGGACAAATGTTATTTTTATCAAATGTAACGACATTTGTGCTCATGTTTGAAAAATGAAAATCACTGCAACTACATGCATGTATAATGCGCATTGAAAGGACATTCATGTGACCCACCTTCACAAAGCTGGTATGAGCAGGGCAAGGTGTTCATTACAAAGGATGGCACAGGCATATGTATAACATGTACATGTACAATGTACATGTATGACAATGTACCGGTACTCATACATGTATGGAGTTGTTGCAGAAAATCAAATCATTAAGTTGCTGCTATCACCATTCATGGACAATAGAGAAAGATACAATTTCTGTGAAGCCATTCCAGAAGCAAATTAAGTAAAAAATGAGATGGCAGAAAGTACCAGTGCTATTGGGCACTTTCATACAATTTACATGTGTAAGACATGTGAGGTGCAATTTTTGACAAATTAAGTTAACAACTTCAGGCTGGATGTTTATAAGATAATTATTGTTAATACTCTAAATCATTAAAATTTGATTTCAAACACTGAATTTAGAGTTCAATTAAAAGCAACACCTAAAACATTTTTTAAAGCACAATGATTCTGAAGCCATCAGTTCTACCTGTAGATGTTTTTAATGTACATGTAAGCTGGTCGCCCCTGCCCCCCCCCCCCCCACCCTTTAGGTAAACCACTGAACCTACTGGTGTTATTATTAAAAGTTGTTGGTGAACATGTAACCAATATACTCAAGTGCTCAAATACTGTGTATTTAAAACTTTTAAGGATTAAGGTGATGGGTTTGAAGTCCATTTCTGTAGTTGTCTTGTGTTCGTGAATTATGTGTTTTTGGTTGTTTTCATTTTTCATTTGTTATCATTAATTAGCAGGCTTCTATCTTTATCTCAATAGTTTCTTGGGTATAATTATTTATGCCAGGTCTGCATATTGTTGATTTCACATTCAGTTACACATTTCAGCAATTTATTTCACTTGTATAATTAGTGTAAATTCACATTTTATTCATGCTATAATTGAGTAAACCTTTTGTCCTTCCGTTACCGTCCTTCCGCTACCAAATTATAATCCACTTAAGACATTGTAATTATATCACCGAAACACTTAAAGTCAAATGAAAGGTGGTATAGTATAGATAAAGCCGCAGGGATTCCATTTCCTACCTTTGAAATATAATTGCCCCATAAAATTCACAGAGTTTATGCAAAACGCGTGTAAGTTGGAAAACCCTCGTCCGTTTTACCGTCCTTCCGTTACCGACCTCATTAATATTCATAATTCATTAACGAGAGGTATGCATGCCCCCCAAAAGTGTGGAAATTGAAGGTAGCATTATAGCAATACCATTGTGACATTTGCTTGCTGTAACTAATAACAGTGGCTGTGATAGGCACATTTGAAATTTTGTTTAATGAGCGAAAACGTCCTTCCGTTACCGTGGAATTGCCCAAAAGCAGTAAAAAATTCTGAGCTCTCCATAGGTTTGTGCACAAAAATGGACGCACCCAGCAGTGTACATTCTGTACAGTAAGTTAAGTCTCTAGTCATTTTAAGCTACAGTCCATCATTTGCAGCTATCCAAAAAGTAACTGATGTAATTATCGTTGAAAAACATACTTGGTTGGTTGACAGTACTAAATTCTCTCTGAAATTATTCTTTCTGACATGCTGTCGTTTTGAAGAAATCAACAAAAGAAGGTCTTCAGACGCATCGTTGGAAATTTCTGTTAGTAGTTCGCTTTTTTATTTGGCGAAGCACGCACAAGCGTTGACACGATGCAAACGTGCGCGCAGTTGCCTTAATTCATCGTATCAGTGCATGACACCGCGTAGCTGCAATCGGCTCAATGAGAATGTGTCTCAATTCAGGCCCAATTCAAAACATGATTCAGCAACATGATTCAGCAACTTTTATTTGAAATCGAGATCCGCAGGCCCGGTTCTGTGTTTTTTTTGTCCCGTTCTGTTCACAAACTCATCTATGTTTCAAGTCACAGACCATACAGGGATGAAACTGGCCTATGGGGAAAAAATCTGAAAATAGGCCGGCCAAAATTCTGTGTCCGAAATCTGGGCTGCGCCGCAAGTACACATACGTACTATATGTACAATAAACTTCGTGTTCAATTTCTGGACATCGCCTCCTTTTTTTCTTTTACATGTACATGTAGATCCAAATGAAATTTTACGATGTGAAAAATGTTCAGTGTTTCCATAAGATTAAAAAGCCCGAATTAGGGTTGGAGTTTCTGACTCGTAATTAAAGAAATTCACATCTTACTTGAGACACGGAGAAAGTCAAGGAAAAAGTCCAAGACAACAAGTCCACTAACGCATGGTAGGTGGAACTGGAAAAAGTTTGGCATTAGGCCTGCCGTCTTTTTCGTACAACAACTGCCGGTGAAATTTGTCTTCTATGCTCTCCTCGCCTTCCTCAAGATTTTGCATGGAAGAGATCGTCAGACTAAAACCACCACGTTGCAATCATTCAGTATCATTTGTACAACACTGAATAAAGTAGATCTGCCAAAGTCCAAAATGCTCCTTATGTGCGATTACCCCAATAGTTTGATTGCAGCTTTTGAGGGGGCCATTCAGTTGTGACTTTGTAACAAGATTCTTTTGTTTTGCTAACTTTTGAAAAAAAAATGATTTCTGAATGGAAAAGTTAGTTCTTTTTTTAAAGCAATTCAAACGAATTTGCTTGAAAATGATCATTATTGTATTGTATTTAACTTGAAATGATTTCTTTGTGCAGGAAGCTTCTCTATAATGCCCACCTCAATTTCCAAGTTCTGTGTTTGTCTCTCTTCCAGTGCATGATCTGAGATGACTAAGACGTCATCTTTGGAGACATCTAGTTGTTCCTTACATCGATCCAGCTCCTGTAGTAGACGGTCCTTCTCTGCCATCCAGACTCGCTCCTGAGATCGTCCTTCATACTTCAGCTCTAGATAGTCCTTAGTGCTGTCATACAACATCTGCTGTGTACGATGTAACCTATTAACAGAAGAATGTCCATGACAAGTGATGTATGATGGTTGAACAAGGTAGCTGAATAAAGGATACACATTCTACTTTTGTTTAAAGAACGGTAAGTGTCTTATTAGTCATTCATAAGATTTCATTTCATTTTGCGTCGGGGTGATGTAAATCAAATTAGGTTTTGCCCTTCACCGACATATAAACACTGTATACTCTCTGTGTTACCTCCCGAGTGAAAGTTGAAAAAAATCACTCCGGTCAAACCCATGACCCTCCTGCTTTCTAGTGCAGATGTCTTACCACTTGACCACCGAGCTAACGGGATCAGTTGGCTGGTTCGAATCTGATGTACATAGCAGCGGGTACTACATTAACTATTCATAAGATGGTAAGACATCTGCAATAGAAAGCAGGAGGTCGTGGGTTCGAGTCCCACCGGAGTGATTTTTTTCCAACTTTCACTCGGGAGGAAACACACTGAGAATACAGTGTTTATACATCGGTGATGGACAAAACCTAATTTGGTTTTATTAGTCAATTGACTCATGTAATTTCAGCAAGCACACACTGCATATGCCTCCATGTTATTTTGGCAAGATGTGTTGCCAATATACTAGTGTGGAAAGACTGTGGTTTCTAAAATAACTAAGATCAAAGTGCTTTACATTATTATTACCCCTGATCATTGGGCCAATGAAACATTGCAAATACAATCTCAGCTTCCTGTGGAATATGGATTTTTATTCACGAGGAAGTCATTTTAGTCATGTTCCCTGACAGTATTTTATAAACTATTGAATAGGATGGTGCCAGACTATTTTTGCATTCTAGCCTCACTTTCAATTTTTATTTTAAATGTGGCTTAAAAACATTAGGGTATGTTTAACAACAAATTTAAATTTTCATTAAAGCAGACTGGTATTAATTTGTAATTAATTTTATGTCACTGCTTTAATTTCTCTTTGCAAGTTCCAAATATGAAGATTTTACCTCGCTTTCAATTTAATATAGTCGACTCCTGAATAAAGCCCATACAGCTCGGTGTAGTCATTTCGACGCAAGGTAGCTAAAATCAATCACAATTGCGATCTCTGTTCTCACAGGTACCCATTTACTCCTGGGTGGGGCGAAGCAATGAGTGACAAAGTGTCTTGCCAAAGGGAACATGCACCATAACCCCAGGCTGGACTCGAACCCACAACCTGTAGAATTACCCGCAGACAACGAGTTCAATGCTCCAGACCATGAGGCCAGGGCACTCCACATATTTAGAAATGTTTTGCCAATTCATGCAACAACACAAACACCAGGTAATATAATCTATTTGAAACCCCTGCCCGTTGTCCAAACTGCACACATGTGCATTTATCTTTATTGGTACCTTCAAGGATGTAACTGGGGTCCAAGTTGCTGGAGGGCCCTAAAGGGACCTCAGTTTCTAGTAGGAGGCAGTCTTTGAGCAGAGGGGTCCATGCCCCTCATCCTCCTCCCCTATCATTAGCTATGCCACTGGGCACCTTTGTCAAGTTCATTTAAGATTATAAGGAATCAATGAAGGGAGTTCCTACTTTTCATTGAGGGAGTGAATCTTGGAGCGATCTCTCTCAATCACAGTCTGCATCTCTTCCATCCTGACCCTACGATCCTCCAGCAAGGCTTCCGTCTGCTCTCTAGATAGCTCAGCTTGTTCCTTCATCTGAGATTGTAGAGCTTCAATCTGTAGCAACAGACTCTCTGGCTCTGCCTGCTGCTGGTCTGAATCAGGATGGACAGCTTTGGGCTGGGCGCTGTTGGACTGAAATGAGGATTGGAAAATATTGATGGATGGTAACAGGATCAACCTGCTGGTACAGACTCGGACAAAAGAAACCACCCTTTTGGAGATGATCTGATCAATTATCGTGATTGAAGCAACTTTACTGGGATAACGTATGTAACTAAACTCACTTCTCAGGGGAGTAACTACAGGTAATTTCATCAGCTGATCAAGGAATTATCAACACACCTACCAAAAGCTGCAACAGATATATATATTTACTATTAATACTATGAAAGTAAGTAAAGTCTGTCATTAGCCAATACATCTCCGGTTTCAAAGGCATGAAACGACCGAGGATATTTTTTTATCCCCCCTGGATAGGATGCCAGTCCATTGCAGGTTACTTCCCAGCTAATATCGGTACCTATTTATACTCCTGGGTGGAGAGAGGCAAGTGGGGGTGAAGTGGCTTGCCCAAGGACACACATATAACCGGCAACTAGATTCGGACCCCTGACCCTCTGATCATGAGTCACAAACCTTAACCATATTAATGCTTAAAAAAAACTTAAAATCCCATAGACCTTATAAATAGTTAATGCGATGCCCGCTGCCATGTACCAATACATCAGATTCGAGCCAGCCAACCGATCCCATTAGCTCAGTGGTCAAGTGGTAAAACATCTGCACTAGAAAGCAGGAGGTTGTGGGTTCGAGTCCCAACCGAGTGATTTTTTCCAACTTTTACTCAGGAGGTAACACACTGAGTATTCAGTGTTTATACATCAATGAAGGGCAAAACCTGATTTGACATACATTGTATTAATACTATGATCCACTAGTTTATCTGACCAACAAATACTAAAAATGGGCCTGATATGGTTGGTATGAGATCTGAGGAGTGTTGGCTTTGCAATGTTTTATCAACCACCCTTTGCCTCAACCATACCGGTATGTAATCTCTACCTACCTTTTGTGTTAGCAGTAACTCTGTGTTGTGCATTCCTCCGTGTTCTGTTGTTCTGTGGTCTGCTTGGCACTTCGGCTTTTAAACCCAATATTTCACCCTCTGGAAAAAAAAAACCAGACATTGCTGGTCGGCCGACCAGCGTTGGAAAAATACCATTTTTTTTTAAAATGTCAGCACACCAGGAGCCACGATTTTACAGGATGCTTTAGGCTGTCATTCCCTAAAGTTGAAAAAAATCACTCCGGTCGAACCCATGACCTCCTGCTTTCTAGTGCAGATGTCTTACCACTTGACCACCGAGCTAACGGGATCAGTTGGCTGGTTCGAATCTGATGTACATAGCAGCGGGTACTACATTAACTATTCATAAGATGGTAAGACATCTGCAATAGAAAGCAGGAGGTCGTGGGTTCGAGTCCCACCGGAGTGATTTTTTTCCAACTTTCACTCGGGAGGAAACACACTGAGAATACAGTGTTTATACATCGGTGATGGACAAAACCTAATTTGGTTTTATTAGTCAATTGACTCATGTAATTTCAGCAAGCACACACTGCATATGCCTCCATGTTATTTTGGCAAGATGTGTTGCCAATATACTAGTGTGGAAAGACTGTGGTTTCTAAAATAACTAAGATCAAAGTGCTTTACATTATTATTACCCCTGATCATTGGGCCAATGAAACATTGCAAATACAATCTCAGCTTCCTGTGGAATATGGATTTTTATTCACGAGGAAGTCATTTTAGTCATGTTCCCTGACAGTATTTTATAAACTATTGAATAGGATGGTGCCAGACTATTTTTGCATTCTAGCCTCACTTTCAATTTTTATTTTAAATGTGGCTTAAAAACATTAGGGTATGTTTAACAACAAATTTAAATTTTCATTAAAGCAGACTGGTATTAATTTGTAATTAATTTTATGTCACTGCTTTAATTTCTCTTTGCAAGTTCCAAATATGAAGATTTTACCTCGCTTTCAATTTAATATAGTCGACTCCTGAATAAAGCCCATACAGCTCGGTGTAGTCATTTCGACGCAAGGTAGCTAAAATCAATCACAATTGCGATCTCTGTTCTCACAGGTACCCATTTACTCCTGGGTGGGGCGAAGCAATGAGTGACAAAGTGTCTTGCCAAAGGGAACATGCACCATAACCCCAGGCTGGACTCGAACCCACAACCTGTAGAATTACCCGCAGACAACGAGTTCAATGCTCCAGACCATGAGGCCAGGGCACTCCACATATTTAGAAATGTTTTGCCAATTCATGCAACAACACAAACACCAGGTAATATAATCTATTTGAAACCCCTGCCCGTTGTCCAAACTGCACACATGTGCATTTATCTTTATTGGTACCTTCAAGGATGTAACTGGGGTCCAAGTTGCTGGAGGGCCCTAAAGGGACCTCAGTTTCTAGTAGGAGGCAGTCTTTGAGCAGAGGGGTCCATGCCCCTCATCCTCCTCCCCTATCATTAGCTATGCCACTGGGCACCTTTGTCAAGTTCATTTAAGATTATAAGGAATCAATGAAGGGAGTTCCTACTTTTCATTGAGGGAGTGAATCTTGGAGCGATCTCTCTCAATCACAGTCTGCATCTCTTCCATCCTGACCCTACGATCCTCCAGCAAGGCTTCCGTCTGCTCTCTAGATAGCTCAGCTTGTTCCTTCATCTGAGATTGTAGAGCTTCAATCTGTAGCAACAGACTCTCTGGCTCTGCCTGCTGCTGGTCTGAATCAGGATGGACAGCTTTGGGCTGGGCGCTGTTGGACTGAAATGAGGATTGGAAAATATTGATGGATGGTAACAGGATCAACCTGCTGGTACAGACTCGGACAAAAGAAACCACCCTTTTGGAGATGATCTGATCAATTATCGTGATTGAAGCAACTTTACTGGGATAACGTATGTAACTAAACTCACTTCTCAGGGGAGTAACTACAGGTAATTTCATCAGCTGATCAAGGAATTATCAACACACCTACCAAAAGCTGCAACAGATATATATATTTACTATTAATACTATGAAAGTAAGTAAAGTCTGTCATTAGCCAATACATCTCCGGTTTCAAAGGCATGAAACGACCGAGGATATTTTTTTATCCCCCCTGGATAGGATGCCAGTCCATTGCAGGTTACTTCCCAGCTAATATCGGTACCTATTTATACTCCTGGGTGGAGAGAGGCAAGTGGGGGTGAAGTGGCTTGCCCAAGGACACACATATAACCGGCAACTAGATTCGGACCCCTGACCCTCTGATCATGAGTCACAAACCTTAACCATATTAATGCTTAAAAAAAATTAAAATCCCATAGACCTTATAAATAGTTAATGCGATGCCCGCTGCCATGTACCAATACATCAGATTCGAGCCAGCCAACCGATCCCATTAGCTCAGTGGTCAAGTGGTAAAACATCTGCACTAGAAAGCAGGAGGTTGTGGGTTCGAGTCCCAACCGAGTGATTTTTTCCAACTTTTACTCAGGAGGTAACACACTGAGTATTCAGTGTTTATACATCAATGAAGGGCAAAACCTGATTTGACATACATTGTATTAATACTATGATCCACTAGTTTATCTGACCAACAAATACTAAAAATGGGCCTGATATGGTTGGTATGAGATCTGAGGAGTGTTGGCTTTGCAATGTTTTATCAACCACCCTTTGCCTCAACCATACCGGTATGTAATCTCTACCTACCTTTTGTGTTAGCAGTAACTCTGTGTTGTGCATTCCTCCGTGTTCTGTTGTTCTGTGGTCTGCTTGGCACTTCGGCTTTTAAACCCAATATTTCACCCTCTGGAAAAAAAAAACCAGACATTGCTGGTCGGCCGACCAGCGTTGGAAAAATACCATTTTTTTTAAAAAATGTCAGCACACCAGGAGCCACGATTTTACAGGATGCTTTAGGCTGTCATTCCCTAAAGTTGAAAAAAATCACTCCGGTCGAACCCATGACCTCCTGCTTTCTAGTGCAGATGTCTTACCACTTGACCACCGAGCTAACGGGATCAGTTGGCTGGTTCGAATCTGATGTACATAGCAGCGGGTACTACATTAACTATTCATAAGATGGTAAGACATCTGCAATAGAAAGCAGGAGGTCGTGGGTTCGAGTCCCACCGGAGTGATTTTTTTCCAACTTTCACTCGGGAGGAAACACACTGAGAATACAGTGTTTATACATCGGTGATGGACAAAACCTAATTTGGTTTTATTAGTCAATTGACTCATGTAATTTCAGCAAGCACACACTGCATATGCCTCCATGTTATTTTGGCAAGATGTGTTGCCAATATACTAGTGTGGAAAGACTGTGGTTTCTAAAATAACTAAGATCAAAGTGCTTTACATTATTATTACCCCTGATCATTGGGCCAATGAAACATTGCAAATACAATCTCAGCTTCCTGTGGAATATGGATTTTTATTCACGAGGAAGTCATTTTAGTCATGTTCCCTGACAGTATTTTATAAACTATTGAATAGGATGGTGCCAGACTATTTTTGCATTCTAGCCTCACTTTCAATTTTTATTTTAAATGTGGCTTAAAAACATTAGGGTATGTTTAACAACAAATTTAAATTTTCATTAAAGCAGACTGGTATTAATTTGTAATTAATTTTATGTCACTGCTTTAATTTCTCTTTGCAAGTTCCAAATATGAAGATTTTACCTCGCTTTCAATTTAATATAGTCGACTCCTGAATAAAGCCCATACAGCTCGGTGTAGTCATTTCGACGCAAGGTAGCTAAAATCAATCACAATTGCGATCTCTGTTCTCACAGGTACCCATTTACTCCTGGGTGGGGCGAAGCAATGAGTGACAAAGTGTCTTGCCAAAGGGAACATGCACCATAACCCCAGGCTGGACTCGAACCCACAACCTGTAGAATTACCCACAGACAACGAGTTCAATGCTCCAGACCATGAGGCCAGGGCACTCCACATATTTAGAAATGTTTTGCCAATTCATGCAACAACACAAACACCAGGTAATATAATCTATTTGAAACCCCTGCCCGTTGTCCAAACTGCACACATGTGCATTTATCTTTATTGGTACCTTCAAGGATGTAACTGGGGTCCAAGTTGCTGGAGGGCCCTAAAGGGACCTCAGTTTCTAGTAGGAGGCAGTCTTTGAGCAGAGGGGTCCATGCCCCTCATCCTCCTCCCCTATCATTAGCTATGCCACTGGGCACCTTTGTCAAGTTCATTTAAGATTATAAGGAATCAATGAAGGGAGTTCCTACTTTTCATTGAGGGAGTGAATCTTGGAGCGATCTCTCTCAATCACAGTCTGCATCTCTTCCATCCTGACCCTACGATCCTCCAGCAAGGCTTCCGTCCGCTCTCTAGATAGCTCAGCTTGTTCCTTCATCTGAGATTGTAGAGCTTCAATCTGTAGCAACAGACTCTCTGGCTCTGCCTGCTGCTGGTCTGAATCAGGATAGACAGCTTTGGGCTGGGCGCTGTTGGACTGAAATGAGGATTGGAAAATATTGATGGATGGTAACAGGATCAACCTGCTGGTACAGACTCGGACAAAAGAAACCACCATTTTGGAGATGATCTGATCAATTATCGTGATTGAAGCAACTTTACTGGGATAACGTATGTAACTAATCTTGGAAAGTTCATGGTATGATGAGGCGGCTTTTTTGCCAAACTCACTTCTCAGGGGAGTAACTACAGGTAATTTCATCAGCTGATCAAGGAATTATCAACACACCTACCAAAAGCTGCAACAGATATATATATTTACTATTAATACTATGAAAGTAAGTAAAGTCTGTCATTAGCCAATACATCTCCGGTTTCAAAGGCATGAAACGACCGAGGATATTTTTTTATCCCCCCTGGATAGGATGCCAGTCCATTGCAGGTTACTTCCCAGCTAATATCGGTACCTATTTATACTCCTGGGTGGAGAGAGGCAAGTGGGGGTGAAGTGGCTTGCCCAAGGACACACATATAACCGGCAACTAGATTCGGACCCCTGACCCTCTGATCATGAGTCACAAACCTTAACCATATTAATGCTTAAAAAAAATTAAAATCCCATAGACCTTATAAATAGTTAATGCGATGCCCGCTGCCATGTACCAATACATCAGATTCGAGCCAGCCAACCGATCCCATTAGCTCAGTGGTCAAGTGGTAAAACATCTGCACTAGAAAGCAGGAGGTTGTGGGTTCGAGTCCCAACAGAGTGATTTTTTCCAACTTTTACTCAGGAGGTAACACACTGAGTATTCAGTGTTTATACATCAATGAAGGGCAAAACCTGATTTGACATACATTGTATTAATACTATGATCCACTAGTTTATCTGACCCACAAATACTAAAAATGGGCCTGATATGGTTGGTATGAGATCTGAGGAGTGTTGGCTTTGCAATGTTTTATCAACCACCCTTTGCCTCAACCATACCGGTATGTAATCTCTACCTACCTTTTGTGTTAGCAGTAACTCTGTGTTGTGCATTCCTCCGTGTTCTGTTGTTCTGTGGTCTGCTTGGCACTCTGGCTTTTAAACCCCAATATTTCACCCTCTGGAAAAAAAAACCAGACAGGCAAGTAAGAAGAAAACATGAGACGTCTTGGAAATTACAGGTTACACCTTCATATACCTTTGAAATCTGATGGACAGTGTGTGCAGATATATAATTGTTTGCCAGAATAAAATGCAATGTTCAAAGTTGGGTCAAAAGTCTTCTAATGCCCGACTGTAATTCATTGTAATAAACCAGTTCTGTATTTCAATGACCTGAGGTCATTTGGGATAACATTGCTGACACGATGTTAGGCGATGTTACGCGCACGACCACTCTGGTGGTAATTTACACACAAGCGTCGCGCACCCGCATTCATGCGCCTTTGATCGTTCTACTATCCCGAATGACCGGTGACCCATATCGTTGTGCACATAAGCAGTTGAAATACCGAACTGGCTTATCCATGGCATTCCTTGAGTTGTTTGCTTGTTTGGAAAAGGATGAGACATTTAGGACAACTTGAAGAACTGTTGACACTTAAAATACCCAATACAAGGGAACTTGACTAGGTTTACTCTTAATAATGTTTAAATGGGGGCAGTTCCGCAGTGTCAGACGTACATTTTGGGCAATTCAACAGTGTATGTAATTGTAGTTATAATCACGGGGTAGATTTTAATTCTGATAAAACATATCAGTTAGTCACTAGTTACTTTGATGAGTCAAAGAAGAAATTATTCATCCAACTTTGTTGCTGTAGTAGAAATTGGCTCAAAACACCGGACGTACTCAGACAAATCAATTTTTTGTATTGTCATCAATTGATTTTCCATTTACAAGTAACAGCCAAACTGTTGAACTTGTTAGGGAATGTACAACATTTGCTTTTGCTGCAATGTTCAAAATAAGTGCATCTGGGGGATTAGTGTGCTATAAAAAATATTGTTAAAGGGCATGTACAACATTTGCTTTTGCTGCAATAATCAGAAATAAATGGATTTGGAGGATTAGTATGTTTTAGCAAATATTGTTAAAATGACTTGTTTCACGTTTTGGGCTTGTAGATGTTGGAAAAACCAAGAAAACCATTCATGTTCTTGTAGTCTGGTTCACAGACCCCATTTAAGATGAAACGGAGAATTTATAGACTTTGGGGGATTGTAAGATCAGAGAGGCAGTCTAGTAGGCTTGTACCCCTTCAAAGGTGTGTAATCAATTGCACAGAAAACACAGAATAACTAATTATGAAAAATTAGGAGTAGTTTTAAAAAAAAAAACAGTTTTCTCCATTGCTGGTCGGCCGACCAGCGTTGGAAAAATACCATTTTTTTTTTTAAATGTCAGCACACCAGGAGCCACGATTTTACAGGATGCTTTAGGCTGTCATCCCCTAACAATCCACTAAGGTATTTAGTGATACTTTGTTCATATCGTTTTGTAATATTTGCCAATGTTGTATCTTCCCTTTAAACTGACCTATTTCACGTTTTGGGTTCGGAAATGCCAGAAAATCTAAGAAATCCAACCATGTTCTTGTGGTCTGGTGACATGAGACGTAAGATGAGACGTAGCACTTTGTACACTTTGAGGAAGTTAGGTCAGAGAATCAGTCTAGCAGGCTTGTACCCCTACACAGATGCGTAATTGATTGCAAAGAAAATGCGGAATGACTAAATATGAATTTTACAGGATGCTTTAGACTGTCATTCACTGACAGTCCAGTAATATATTTCGTCATAATTTGATCATTTCGTTTTTTGATGTTTGCAATGATGTTGTATCTTCCCTTTTAAATAAACTACATGTCAATAAAATACAGATAATATGCTTCAAATTGATATGTATATTTCTTTTGTGGCATTTTGGCCATTAAGAATTGTTGGCATTCAGGTTTATAATTCTGTAGAATTGCCCATGGATGGGCGAGGGAATTGATTAACAAATTTTGGCCAAGGACATTGACAAATATGAGTCTGCAGCCCCGTTGGTAGAGTTGCCAGTGCGGTGTTACACACTGACCTGCATGTGGATGTCTCTTTTGTGGGTGTTTCTGTGTGACAATTGCCCGCGTTGATGGTTCTTTGTGGAAGTATGTCACTTCAGGACCTGATGGGCTTGATAATGATAACAGATGCTGGATTCTGTCAAGTACAAATCAAATCATTGGAAAAGTTCAAGTTAGTACACCTTTGGTAAATCCAAACTAACAGGGTTTGTTTACTTCCATATCACATTATACGTGTAACTGATTGTACATGTGGGGTATTAAAGCAGCACCAACATTCATACATGTTCATGAATGCATCATCTCTAAACATACTTTTGCACTAGTGTGGAACAAATTGCAATTGCTTAGTCTAGACAAGGGTTGTGCAAAATATACCGAATATCCAAATATTTGATCATCCACCGAATATCCGAATAGCATTTTATCAAATTGAATTGTTTTTTTAATGTGAGCAATGACAAAAAACGTCCATGATGTGATTTTATGAGTTTAAGTTGAGAGATTTGATTTGTTTAGTCAAACGCCACACTTTACGCAGATGGTTTGAGAGTTTTCATGAGGAATGTAAGCCCTAATGTGGATCTTCAATATCTGCCAAATGCCAGGTTGTCAGCTAGCTCAAAATCTATATCGATACATTCCAAATTATTTCAATGTCATTGGATGATTTTTTTGTTCAAATTCAAGTTCCAATATTCAAAGACTAAATTATTGGAAAAATGCACAACATTAATAGAGACCTGTTTTGTGAAGCACACCTAGAGAGAACTTGAAGCTCTACCCAGCCCTGCAAACAATGACCTGTACTCTGCCCGCAAGGTTGTCAGTCCGTCATTGCCAATCAAAGAATCCTCCCCAACAGTCACCATCCATCTGCACAACATACAGATTACAGGTACAATGTATATATACATGTACATGGATTCAATTCAGCCTCAGGACAGGCAGTAGCACTGCTATTGTGACAAGGTTTTTGCAGTCGCTTTGCCAACCAACCTCTTTGTCGACAACCACTTCAACGATTTGCTACTTCACCGAATAACCACTTCGCCTACTTGCCACTCCGTCGAATTACCACTTCGCTGAATGACCACTTCGCCGAATTGCACGCAAACGCACGTACTAACAAGTTTGTTATGGTGTAAATCAAGGATTTTCTAATGTTTCTCTTCCCTTTCCTTTGTTTATACTCTGAACATTTTTGCATCTGCTCTCATTGGTTTAGTACACGTTTTCTAATCGAACTCGTCTTCCATTTACAATTCATTGATGACGTTGCATGTGTGTGTCCTTGATTTACACCATAAAGAAATGCCTACAGACACGTACATGTATGTATGGAGCCATAAAAATGAGCTACATGAAAAACTTGGGGTTGTTTTACCCCTTCCTATCCAAACCCATATGAGATTCAACTTTTTTCATTCTATAGTCAACTTGAAACAGTACTGAAGGGGATGAAGATTTAAAAAGAAAAAAAAAAAAAGTTTCTGAGAATTAACTGTGTGCGACCAAAAACATGGTCACCGTGTACGGACAGTCAATGATTAATATATTTTATAAATTCCACTTCTTCACTTTCAAAGTGAATTGAGAGGACAATGTCACATAAACCTAGTAAAAGAAGACACAACAAGTATGAAAACCACTTAATATTAAGTACCAGTCAGCTGTTATAATTACCATGAGTTTGTGCATGCGAGCATAATGTGTTAGCAAATACTTTCGGCGAAGTGGTAATTGGGCAAAGCAGTAATTTGGCTAAGTGGTAATTTGGCTGGTTTCGATCCAACTCGGACCCAAACCAAGTCGGACCCAAGCCAACTCGGACCCAGGCCAACTCGGACCCACTACCAACTCGGACCCACGCCAACTCAATCGGACCCACTACCAACTCGGATCCACAACCAACTCGGACCCACTACCAACTCGGACCCATGCATGACCAACTCGGACTCATCTTTTACAATCATTTGACAGCGTTTACAATTATTTGACAATTTCATAAAGTTTGTCCACTTATCATCTGTTAATACAGTGATGTTTTTAAGTATAAACAGTCACCATCCATCTGCACAACATACAGATTACAGGTACATGTACATGGATTCAATTCAGCCTCAGGACAGGCAGTAGCACTGCTATTGTGACAAGGTTTTTGCAGTCGCTTTGCCAACCAACCTCTTTGTCGACAACCACTTCAACGATTTGCTACTTCACCGAATAACCACTTCGCCTACTTGCCACTCCGTCGAATTACCACTTCGCTGAATGACCACTTCGCCGAATTGCACGCAAACGCACGTACTAACAAGTTTGTTATGGTGTAAATCAAGGATTTTCTAATGTTTCTCTTCCCTTTCCTTTGTTTATACTCTGAACATTTTTGCATCTGCTCTCATTGGTTTAGTACACGTTTTCTAATCAAACTCGTCTTCCATTTACAATTCACTGATGATGTTGCATGTGTGTGTCCTTGATTTACACCATAAAGAAATGCCTACAGACACGTACATGTATGTATGGAGCCATAAAAACGAGCTACATGAAAAACTTGGGGTTGTTTTACCCCTTCCTATCCAAACCCATATGAGATTCAACTTTTTTCATTCTATAGTCAACTTGAAACAGTACTGAAGGGGATGAAGATTTAAAAAGAAAAAAAAAAAGTTTCAGAATTAACTGTGTGCGACCAAAAACATGGTCACCGTGTACGGACAGTCAATGATTAATATATTTTATAAATTCCACTTCTGCACTTTCAAAGTGAATTGAGAGGACAATGTCACATAAACCTAGTAATAGAAGACACAACAAGTATGAAAACCACTTAATATTAAGTACCAGTCAGCTGTTATAATTACCATGAGTTTGTGCATGCGAGCATAATGTGTTAGCAAATACTTTCGGCGAAGTGGTAATTGGGCAAAGCAGTAATTTGGCTAAGTGGTAATTTGGCTGGTTTCGATCCAACTCGGACCCAAACCAAGTCGGACCCAAGCCAACTCGGACCCAGGCCAACTCGGACCCACTACCAACTCGGACCCACGCCAACTCAATCGGACCCACTACCAACTCGGATCCACAACCAACTCGGACCCACTACCAACTCAGACCCATGCATGACCAACTCGGACTTTTACAATTATTTGACAATTTCATAAAGTTTGTCCACTTATCATCTGTTAATACAGTGATGCTTTTAAGTATAAATTTTCATTGTAGTTGTCAGGTAAAATATCTGTATTGCAGCAGTTTGTCGTCGTAAAGCGCATTGAAATGCTTTTTTGAAATGCGCTTTAAAAGTGTAATTAATTATTTATTTTTATTATTTGTTTCCATTGAAACATATTGCGCTTTAACCAAAAGTAAAATTTAAAATTAAAGTTTAACCAATTATTCATTTTCATATTTGACATCGTTCACGCCATCTTGCTCAATTTAACAGCAATTCATTTCATTTTTAATTCAAACCACATAAATTCAAAACAGATCTTCATAGAAAAATAAAATTGGAAAGTATGACATTGAAACATAAACACTTTCAAACATGACACGATTAATTCAATAAATATAAGTAAACATTATAAGTCATTCAATAAAATAAATAAAGTATAAAACAAAGTCTATTCTAATTTCTACATGTACATTTGTATATGTATTTAACAAAAAAAACCACATAAACACCATTGCATACACTGCAAGAAAAACGAAGGTTCCATATTGAACAAAAAAGGTTAATCAAAAAAGTAAGTTACACAGATTCGTTAAAAAACCCACAAAACTCAAAGCCAGCATGTGAACTAAAAAAAAGATCAACTTATTAAATACCCTACAATTATGAAATGTCAATCATCAAAAAGGAGTATTGGAGCTCTGGGAAGATTATCCTTCAAGGCCTTACAGGTACATTAGCTGTCTGTATGTTCGACTATGATGTTCCATGGGGGAAAAAAGTTAATCAAAAAAGTATAAAAAGTTAAACAGATTCGTAAAAAAAAAAAAAAATTAAACAAACTAACAATTACATGAAATGAAAGGTCTACATGTATTTCAAATTAATAACTTCCTCACTGAACAACATTTTTGTGACATATTGAAATCCTTCATTGAGTGTGATTTAATTTGGTTTATATTATTTGCAGGGTTGTAGTTGAGACCGCATAGTCCGAGACCGAGACCGAGACCAGCCCCTTCAAGGCGGAGACCAATATGGTCCGAGACCGAGACCGAGACCAAGACCGCTGATAATAAATAACAATAGTCGAAATAAAAAAACAAGACACGTTATTATAGTTGAAACTTGTAACCTTTCTATTCACAAAGATTACAGACCAAAATTTTGACCAGTGGCAGTGTTGACAAATTGATACATGACACGTTACTTGAGCAAAAAGTAGTTATACTTAAGAAATATAATGGGCTGCACCCAATCTTGACAAAAGTAAAAGTTAAAGGTAGATGTTTCATCTGTTATAGGAACTCGGATCCTAAACTCCACAGTCACCCCTTGGTTTCAGCTATGACTTCTAACGGATATTTAAAGATGCAATTTTAATTTTACATTGTGCCTCTTTTTTTCCTTAAATAAATATAGGACTTAACTTCTAACAAGACTTGTGTACATGTACTTGATTTTAAAAAATGGGAGCTAGAAAATGTTGAATCAATTTTTAAATTTCTGTCATAGAATGTGGACTTGTACATGTAGACCCACAAGTTGTGAGGTGGTAGCCAGTATGTGCCAGATATGGATTTTTAATTTTTTTCTGAACGGGATTTTAATTTTTGAGGAATAATGGGGTACTTCAAACTGAGCAGCCAGAAAATGGGGTCTCATCATACACTCTCATGGCAACAGTGAGTGGTAACTGGTAAGAGTGTGTGAGTTCAATGCTGGAAAATCAGGTTGAAATATTTACTTTTTCTTCAAAATACTGTCCCAAATTAAAGAGATCATTGTGTGGGGTCGAAAATATATAACTAATTTGAAGCACCTCATTTATTATCAGAATACAAAATGCAAGTGATTACGCCCACAGGGGTGGGCTAAACTACACAATCCCCAAAAATGGTTGACCCTTATTGTATAAATTGTTAGAAGTTTATACTTTGCTTTATGTGCCCGACTCAACAGATAAATGCCGAACTTGTTCCAAATCGTTCAGTGACTGGAACTGCTGCAGCTTTACATGTACTTTGGAGACTTTCCAACGTGCTGTCAAGTCCAAACCGACCGCGATATATAACAAGCTTGATCTACGGGCTAGCAAATGTTTTAACTATTAATTGTACTGAACGAAGTAAACAAAAAGTAATCGATCAAGCTGTAAAAGCTACATATTGCCGGTCTCAACCCGAGACGAGCCAAAATATCGAGACCAAAGGGGACCTAGCCCCATAAATGTGGCCTATTTACTGGACTGCCTCCGTAAACATAGGCCACACATCCACATGTACAAAAATCTTGATTTTCACATTTAGGCTTAGTTTGTAGGTTTTTTTTGCTTTAGAAGCATACTCACCCTCTTTACAGGCTAATCAGAAAGTGCTGCCTTTTTCAGATGTCTAATTTTTGTGAAATTTCATTTTGAAATTTTGATACACAAACGTGTAAAAATGAATCTGGAAATTTCACGAAAAATATACATCTGAAAAAGGCAGCACTTTCTGATTAGCCTATAAAGAGGGTGAGTATACTTCTAAAGCAAAAAAACCCTACAAACTAAGCCTAAATGTGAAAATCAAAATTTGGCTCCGTCGACACGATTTTTGTACATGTGGATGTGTGGCCTATGTTTACGGAGGCAGTCCAGTAAATAGGCCACATTTATGGGGCTAAAGGGGACCAAGACCGAGACCAAGACCGAGACCACAGCTTCCGAGACCGAGACCAAGACCAGCAAAAAGTGGTCTCGAGACCGGTCTCGAGACCTACAACACTGATTATTTGGCACACACCCACAAAAAGCAGATGAAAAAGGAAAACATTGCACATATCCATTTCTTCATGTGAATGAGTAATAAGAGTGCAAAATCAATGTAGTATAATCAAACAACAAAACTAAAAGCCCCATTCTGACCAATATAATTACCGAATATCTTCACTATATAAGCACTATTAAGATGACCTACATGTATAAATATAATCTCTGAAACTAATGATTAAGTCATTGTTGGGTCTGAGTTGGTCGTGCTTGGGTCCGAGTTGGTAGTGGGTCCGAGTTGGTCTTGGGTCCGAGTTGGTAGTGGGTCCGAGTTGGTAGTGGGTCCGAGTTGGCGTGGGTCCGACTTGGCATGGGTCCGACTTGGTTTGGGTCCGAGTTGACCTGATGCCATTTGGCTAAGTGGTTATTCGGCGAAGTGGTAATTCAGCAAAGTGACCAACACCCGTGACAAGCTCAACACACTAATCCAGATCAGCTAATCACTATGATCCATGCAGTGCAGAACATTAGCTGAGAGCCTTAGTCAAGACTTAAAACATCTTCATCAGACAATCCCACGCACCTTTTTCTATCTTCCAGTTCTTGTATCTTCAGGCGGTCATTTTCAGCAAAGAGCCTTAAGACATGATCTCTCTCCTGGAAGAGATAAACCTGCATGTCACTCAGGGCCTTCTGGAGCTCAGCGATTTCTTCCTCACGTTGGCGTAACTCCCATTCAAGCTTATGCTAAACAACAAAGAAAGGGACAAGTATTGTTGTGCTACATGTGACTATGATTTGCAAGTTTATGAGTTGTTCCATTGGAGTAGTGGTAATTTGTACATGTACACACACTGACATAATAATAACCAGAGAAATTTGAAAAAAAAAACAGTATTGTGATTGAAAACATTGGACTATTATTCAAAGTGTTTATTTGAAATCTTATATTTCCCTTTACTTCCTTAATCCAATAACACTTTTACAAAAAGTAACAAATGATGTCACTGTAAAACCTGGTCTTGAAATTGGTTTAAAAAAACCCATTTTCTAACATCTAAGGGGAAAAGATACTATAAAGACCAGGGACAACATTACCCATGCAACTACATGTACGGGGTCTTGACTGATTGATAGATTGCTGTCGTCTTGGATATGTGTCAGAGCAAAACGGGGAATTTTTGTGGGTCATTTTTGGCAGAGTTGGGACAAACTTGACCTATTTAGTTTGTGTACATGTAGGTTACTCAGTATGTAAAGAATGTAAAGAAGCGGAGGCTGATTCCAGAAGTAATGTCATAGATAGAGGGCAGGCTTTTGATTTTTTAAGGGAAATTTGGGGGTAAAATGATGATGACAGAACGGCGACAACAAGCTTCCCAAAAATAAAGATGGCAATCACCACGCAATGTACCGTGCGATCATGTACCATGAGTCTGAGCATGCATGGCGCGCTGAATCGCAAGGCCCAAACAGCACAGTAAATTTTAGTCCAAAATTTGGGACTCTCAATACTGTGTATGAGAGTCCCAAAACTTAAGGTATCCATATCGTGCAAAAGTTTGTGCTGCATAATAAAACCAGTGTGAATCAAATTTGCAAGCTTCTTACTCACTACAGTTTCTTCAATAATCCCCCAAACTTCTGCCTCGCAAAGTTGCTGTTGTGAGCATTGCATCACCAAAAATTCAGCTTTTAATTCTAATTTTGCAGAGAGTTATCGAAATCCTAGCCCGACTGCGTCTGGCCGTACAGTACTATCGCAAGCTCTGTAGTACGGCCAGACGCCCAATGCTTCCACAGAGACTGAATTTTTTTGGCCGCTGATGTAGCGATTTTGCTACAGATTTCGATCAAGATTATCTTTTCATCCAGGACACAAATTCCAAAGTTAAGGTTCTTAGTCGTAGAGCAACTCATACCTTTTCGAAAAAACGTTCTTTTGTCTCAATATTTTCATCCATCTGGCCAAAAGCCGACTTTTCAGTCATCATCTTCCACAAACATCGTCCCGAAAATGCTCCCCCATGCGATTTCAAAATGGCGGCCGCGCTGTAATGTATGCATTATGCGAGCGCGCTTGGGCAAGATAATGAATATGCATTATTTAGTTCATGACCTCGTGTTTGTATGGCCAGCCGCGCCGAGTGTCCGACAAACGTCATAAACTATGATGCATATTCATTACCTTGCCCAAGCGCACTCGCATAATGCATACATTACAGCGCGGCCGCCATTTTGAAATCGCAAGGGGGAGCATTTTCGGGACGATATTTGTGGAAGATGACTGAAAAGTCGGCTTTTGGCCAGATGGATGAAAATATTGAGACAAAAGAACGTTTTTTCGAAAAGGTATGAGTTGCTCTACGACTAAGAACCTTAACTTTGGAAATTTGTGTCCTGGATGAAAAGATAATCTCGATCGAAATCTGTAGCAAAATCGCTACATCAGCGGCCAAAAAAATTCAGCCTCTGTGGAAGCATTGGGCGTCTGGCCGTACTACAGAGCTTGCGATAGTACTGTACGGCAAGACGCAGTCGGGCTATCGAAATCCATACGTGAGACATCACGTTGATGTGTACTGCAATGCATTGTGCAAAAAGACTCCTCAGCTATAACATTATTATCGTGTAGATAAAACAGCGCCCTCTTGTTGATCTGAGTGAATGCAAAATGTTTCATTTTTTAACAGAGGGCGCTATGTTCATTTGGCCATCGAATAAAAAACAAGTTAGCTGCAAGGCTCTACATACACCGGGGGTCAGACAAGACGACCGTTGAGACAACTCGACTCGGGACAAGTCACCCGTTGAGACAACTCGACCGTTGAGACAACTCGACCGTATGTGCGATAAATGGAAAGACAAGTCGACCGTTGAGACAAGTCGCCTCGCATGTTTTTGGGCCTAGTTTAGGGGATAGTACCGGGGATTTTGACGGCGGCTGATCGCCGTTTGGGAGTTATGACACATAATAGAGCAGAGCCGATATAGCACAGCATGATTGTCCTTGCACATCGTTCGAATTTGCCGGGCCTGTGCGCGCATCTCCGGTCAACCGCGTGGCCGTACCGTGCACGTGCCGTGCACGTTAGCTGTCTCAACGGTCGAGTTGTCCCGAGTCGAGTTGTCTCAACAGCCGACTTGTCCCGAGTCGAGTTGTCTCAACGGTCGACTTGTCTGACATTCCATACACCTACCCAGAATACATTGGGAATCAAACACACATTTCCAGAGCATGGGGATTGACGTTGATGCATGGTTTTTGAACTGCCAAAAACTTGCCTTAAAATTGGATTTAAGGTCTCAAATTTCGCAGGTGACATGCTTGCAACTATATCATTTTAATGTATGTGTTGTGTGGGCATTAATTAGCCTGCCTAATGGTGAGTAAAAAAACGTCAGTAGTAATTTTGCACGTTTTTATGCACTCACGGTCATGACGGTCCCAGTCTGAGTAAATTTGTGAGTAGCCTACCAAAAAGTACCAAATACATTCATTCAAATATGACTGTCTACCCAAAAGTCGGCACAATTGCAGAATACCCCGCCACTCGATCTATCCACCTCGTAGCCGGCTACGAGGTCACGGCTGATTGACCTCAATAAACATTCTCAGCGCTACTTGTATGTACTATGCCGAGTATGCGTCATGCTCCAGGGCGGAGTCCATTGCACTCCCACTTTGTGACCGCGTAGCCACCAACAGGGTAGTTGGTTTGGACTTAGAATTTTTTCAGCAACTCCCATTCCTTTTGTGTTGCTTCGTTCTCAAGCATATTCAAGGGGACTCCCACTCCGTAGCCTCGTAGCCGCCAACAGGGTGGTTGGTTTGGACTTAGAATTTTGTTCAGCAACTCTCATTCATTTTGTGTTGCTTCATTCTCAAATAATGGACCCCCACTCAGGGTAATCCTTACTTTTAGGACACCTCTATTTTTTACGAGTTCTGTTCAAAACTGACTTTTGCAGATGTCTGTCCAGTACCAAAGTGACTTTTGCAGGCTAAAGCAGTCTTTAGAAGTCAAGAAGGTGTCATTGCCAATTGTTCAGATGTGCCAAGAAGTATCAGAATGTCAATTTTGAGTGTCATTTAGTCAACTGTTTTGGTGAGTCTTTCCCTTCCTATATAGGAACGGGGTCCTAAAAGTAAGGATTACCCCACTCAGTATCCGCGTAGCTGGCAATGGACTTGAATTGTTTCTTTTGCAGTGATTCCAACCTCGTAGCCAGTGATTTTAGGGGTGTATTTCCGAGTGGCGGGGTATTCTGCAATTACTCCCAAAAGTCTTCTTTTGATTGTAAAGGTGATTTTTTTAGCAATGAAAAACATTTTTGACTCTAATTTGATCAAAACAAAACAGGGGCCCTCCACTACACGATCGCCGAATTTCCAGTCGGCCAGTCTCCTCCATAGGCCTACACAATCGCGGAAGTGGCGTCAGGTTGTAACTTGCAACATTCTTTCCTAACTAGACATCTAAAAGTGTGGAATTTAACATTTCTAAAAAGTGGTTCAGAAGTATTTACACATCTTATTCTAATCTTAGGAAATGTTATCCTACCTGCTCTGTGGTAAAATGTTCTTAGCAGACATGTTTAACCGGTGACTTTAGGGCGCACTTCCGTTTAAATTTTGCGCTTATCTTATTAAAGTTTAGACAGGTGCCGAGAGGTGCCGATATGCGAAGTAAGGATTGCAAAACAAGTCGTCTGGGGGCCACTTTTTCCTGTCTGTCGACGATAGGACAAAGGGGGCGCTCTTCGCAGGCTGTTCTTTCAGGTCTTTCGGAACCAGTGATCTCCATAATTATGGAGATCAAGTTCGGAACGGCGCAGCCATGCCACAATAACGGTGTCTTCTGCAACTCTGTGCTGTTATTCTATAAAATCAAAGCATTTAGGGTGTTTTTTTCCTCACAGAAGATCCCTAAAAGTTAAGTGACTACACTACCTTAATTTCTGTTGGTTTAGCAATACGATTATTATCGATATGGCGTTTTATGGCATATCAAACATGAATTTAAATACAATTGCATTTGGAAATGTCCTAATAGTCATGCCCTTACATCGTTAGGGTGTAGGTCACTATAGTAGTATGCTACCATATCAAAATATTAAAATGAAAATAGAGCAATCAAATATCTAGACGGATATATTTCGGTAATTTTCGTTACGGTAACTCGCGCTAGTACAGTTAGTCCGCGCATTATTTTGGTGCAAGTTAGACCTAACACATAAGAAACTATTCAAACAAAAATAACTCTTTGTTCGTAGATTATAAACCTTTTCCTGCATCTAAAAACAAAAACTTACAATACCAATTGCACTTTTTGCAAGTGAAAACGAGATGTCTAAAGTAATATAAAATCCACAATTTTAGCCCCACCCCACCCCAAACACAACGGGTTGGGTCAGGGTGACCAATATAGGGTCCGTTGCTCTTCGAGGACGTGTTAACACTGTATAATCAGTATGTTACTTCCTGAGTGAAAGTTGGAAAATATCACTCGGGTGGGACTCAAACCCGCGTCCTCCCGCTTACAATAGTGCAGACGAAATTAATACCAATCAACCACCGAGCTTGCGGGACTGCTGGTCGTGGGGGGGGGGGGGGGGTCCGCTCATAAGTCCAACGCCTCATAAGACCGACAAAATGGTATCCCCCAACCAAATAAAGGCCCAAGTCCGACGCCTCATAGGTCCGACGCCTCATCATGGCTCCGACGACACCTCAAAGCTCCGACACTCAGTACGCTTCGTTTTTCCGACGTCGAACTTATGAGGCGTCGGACCTATGAGGCGGAATTGTATGCCTCATATGAGGCGTCGGTCCTATGAGGAGTCCGGACTTACGGCCCCGGTCGGGGAAGGGCAAAACCTATTGATTTACATCACCCCGACGCAAGTTCCATCTCATGAATAGTCAAGTTATTTGCGGTACCATAACCGCCGCTACATGTTCATCGGATTAGAACCAGCCAACCGATTTCACAAGCTCCGTACTGGAAAGTACGAAGTCGTGGGTTCGAGTCCCATGCCCCACCCAAGTGATGTTTTCCAATAACTTTCACTCGTAGGAAACATACTGAGTATAGGCTAACAGTGTTTATACGTTGTTTATACGTCGGCGCAGGGCAAAACCTTTAATGATTCACCGTAGGATTGGGACAACTTTCGGCCGGCCTCGAATAAGCTCCCACGAAGAACCGAGTTAAGTCCGAGGGATATGATACCGAAGTTCATCAGCGGGATTGTCTGATTTTTACAGAACACGGATAGTGCCACTCAATGAGTGTGAATATTTTTTGTACAGTGGCCGCCACTTGTGGCGGCCGCCAGATAATAAGTGGCGGCCGCTGTACAAAAAAAATATTTACACACGTACAGAAAAAAATTATATTCACACTTTTTTATGTTGCGGCCGCCAGATAATAAGTGGCAGCCGCTACATAAAAAGTGTGAATAAAATTAATAACTAAAAATTAAATCATTATGACTTATGTGGCGGCATTATGACTTATGTGGCGGCCGCCACTTATTATCTGGCGGCGTAATAAGTGGCGGCTGCTGTACAAAAAAAATATTCACACTCATTGAGTGGCACTCTCCGTCTTCCGTACTATCCCATTGAGTGGCACTCTCCGTCTTCCGTACTATCCGTCTTCACGGTAACTTTTTAATCTCAATTTACCATTTGGCCGATCGTGAGCAGGGGAGCATTATTGCCGTACCCCCCCCCCCCCATCAAATTAATAGCAATCTGGCTTCGCACCTCTTTTTCCTTTCTTTTCTCCCCTTTTCCCACCTTTTTTTCGTTTTCCGGGGGGGGGGGGGCGAGCGCCTCCCCCTTTCTCCCTCCCCTTTGCGACGCCCATGGAGAGGGAGAGGTTAATGGGCGGGGGCCCACTGACGATCGGAGGCGCTGTTCAAAGTAAGTACCTCGCTTGTACCCCGGCCCGCCCTGCAAACAGGACGCTAGGATACTCTGATGAATTCACACTCTGATTGGTTGGATTTTGCGTGACCTGTGATCTGCGCGTCATCACGGTCATGATTCTGCCATAGACATATAATAATATATTATATGTCTATGGATTCTGCAAAGTTTGAAACGCAGCCGTTAAGATTTGACTCATTACTTTTTTTTTTCCAGCTTAGAGATGTTTGTTTTTCGTTGAAAATGCGTAATAATGTAGGAAGTTCTGTAAAACTGTTCCCGGCACTTTCCCGGGCTCCGTTTCGAATTACGAACGGTCGGATTGGATTATGCGACGCTCAAAATTGTGTCCACATGGGCCGCAATGAAACAGAATTGAAATCACATCCAGTATGGAACGTGTGCATTTCTATAGAAAGTTTTCGGGTAGCATTTGCGTACATTGTACGACTGCGGTCTTGAACAGCTGCAGCAAGATGCTTTATACATAGGTCATAGGCCACTTCCTTCACAAGATTCTGTGAAGCTCATCAGAGTGGCCCAGCGTCCTGATTGCAGGGCGGGGGTACGAACGAAGTACGCGATCTTAGACACTATTGAACAATAGGTGGCGTTCTTAGTCGCGGCATATTTTGCCGACGACTTTGCCGCTTGCACGCGGACAGCGGGACGACGATTTCACCACGCGGCGGCGGCGGCAGGGGAGGGGGTGACACCCTAAGGTCCCGCCTCTAGCGACGCCAGCGTGATGAGCTCTAGCTTGTAGTTGATTTGGTTGTTTGCTGACTGAGGCTAGTAACCCCATGCAACGACGCTACAAAAAGATATTTCTTGCCTCACTGAATTCGCTTGCGCCGTACTATGCCAACTGTGAAGTTTTAAAAAGTGTGTTATACTGACTGGGGGCCTATGGTTGGTGACATTGTTGATATTTTTGCCTCACCTATTTGAAACATGTTAGGCCTATATTTTATTCTGTGGCGGGAGAAACGTCATTTTGTATATGTAACGGTGTTTTGTCTCCTGTTGACATTTTATCTATTCCGTTGTTTCTCCTTTTTTTTCTTACTTAGGCCTAATTAAGGAAACGAAAGCGCCAGTAACACACAGTTGCTATTTTTGAAGAAATAATCTCAACCACATTTTATCATGTTAACCCTGAACTATAAAAACAAAAAAAAACAGGCCAAAGTTGTTAGAAATATTGGTTTGTCCCTCGCCCCTCCCAAAACCTGGATTATATTCTGTGCATTTTGGGCATTCGGTGAAAGTAAAAGATAAAAGAAAGCTCCCAAAATCCAAACACGTATGGGTGCCCAGCAGACATTGGGTGTGTATGTGTTGGGGGGGGGGGGTGCGCACTGGACCCGATGAACCCCTCTCCTGATCCTGGTAATAATAAATTGACCAAAGCTTTGCGCGGCTGTAGGGTAGAGTATTGCTCCAATTATTTTCTGTTTCGCCTTTGCTCAGTATCCTTAACACCGAATGTTGAACCGGTGATAAGGCCAAAAAAAAAAATAAGTCGGTCTCTGGTCAGCGCGCGCGTCGATTTTAATCATGCGCGTCGATCTTTTTTTTTCCAAAATGTTCCGCGGTAGCTCCAACAGCGCCCTCTATTTCCGCACCTCCTCATTTTTTTTTACCAAAGAGCACCAAGGAATGGGAAATTGCACCAAGGCAAATGATCGAAAGCACCAAGGCAAATTATGGAGGACACCAATGTACTTGAGGACACCAAAAAAGCAAAATAGTACCTACCTTGTCTGTACAATCCGAGCTTGAAGAAGAAAAAAAAAAAAAAAAAAAAATCCGCGTGGCCGCGTCAATTCAGGAACTTTGGTCTGACCAGAGACCGATTTTTTTTTTTTTGGCCTAATATGATCATTTTACTTCTCCCGATACCAGGAATTAATGAGCATTATAGAAATCTTCCATGGATCCAACTGCGTCATGGCCCTCGTTATGCATCAGAATGCCCTTCTGTAATTCGCCCATGCATAACTTATTATAGTCTACACTTTGTCCGAGTTATCGAGATCTAAATTCGCAGATGTAAAGTCACATTCCATTAAATGCTGCCAGCCGCGTCTTGGTTTTTCTTTTATGAATCAAATTAAGTGCGTTTTGTTCGGGCAGCAGAAAATAGGCCTGTGGTGTAAACGGGTGACTACACACAGGTGATTCTATGAATAAGCAACGATCGACTATTTCCTCCCCGTAGACGCGTGCGCGGAAGAATCGGGTGCTGTTGTTTTTTTCGTTGAAATATGCAGCCCCTGTCTGTGTAGGATATATACGGAGGTTTTAAGTATTTTTTTCGTAACAGAATCAGTGTTCAAGATGTATTCCTGCTGGTGAGTATTTGGCATGTATGCCTACCTGTGTGTGCTTTGATATTTTCGGTTTGTTGTGTGTGAGTGCGCTTGGGGGGTGAGTTTGGGTGTGTGTGTGTTAATATTTTTTCGGGGGGGGGGGGGTGGTTTGGGACACGAACTCCAAACGCGGGAAACGCCATCTTGGATCTGAGTATGAAATCTTTGCTCTACACATGTTTATTATTAAATTTAACAAGTTTTTCAACGAGCATCACTCAGAATTTCCTAAACGCAGTTAAAATACATGTCATTGCAAAAATGTTTAAAAGGCATGAATCTGGGGCTGAAAAACATTTCCAGTTTATTTTGTTGAAAAATACTTTGAAAATGCACTTGACTCTAGCTCCATAGACATTTTACACAATTCAGAAGTGGCGTCTGGATCCTGTCTTTCTGATTTGGACATTGTAAACCAAATACATGTAACATCAATTTAATATATAAAAAAAAATACTTTTGAACTGCACTGGAGGAGAATCCATGCAGCTGTGAGCAGAAATTCTGGTAATCCTTACCTTTAGGACCCCGTTGCTACATAAGGTTAAAAGACTCGCCAAAACAACTGAATAAATGACACTCAAAAGTGACATTCTGATATTTCTTGACACAAACGAACAGTTGGCAATGATACCTTCTTGAATATCAGCAGGTTTAATTTTGAAGAACGGGGGGCAGGGCTTTGATTTATGAGAGGTTAAAGACGACGATGACAAACAGGAAATATATTTTTAAAAAACAAGATGGCGAACTGCGAAAAACGGTAGGAAAGTCACATTTTCTTTGAACGTGCTTTCAAAATTACAACTAACATGAATTTATCTGAAGAAAAAAGACTGCTTCAGCCTGCAAAAGTCACTTTGGTGCTGGACAGTCATCTGCAAAAGTCAGTTTTGAATAGAACTCTTAAAAATTCGCGTGTCCTTCAAGATAAGTATTACCGAAATTCTGTTTAGGCCTTCATGTTTGGGACATCCCCATAAAAAAAGTGGCTCAAAATTACTGGACTTCCGTATTGTGAGGAAGTTTATTGAACCATTGGTGCAGATCAGTAAATAGGCCCAAAATTGCATACGCCGGCCAAATCACGATTTGCATGCCCTCAAATTCTCCGGTATTAGAGCATTTTTAGGGCCGTGAACTTAAGGATTTGTAAAAAAGAACGATAAAAGCCACGCAGAGAACTGTGAGCTCGTATAAATGTGGAATGTGGATGAAATTAGGCCCTAAAATGGCACTGTTTTGCAATGGAGCGTAGGCGTCCATTTTCAAAATGGCGATGGGCTTCAGGCCTGCTTTTAGGGCTGATCATCTTTGGATGGAATTTTCTCGAAATTGGATACATTGGATACCCCACCCCCCCCCCCACCCCAAAAAAAAATTTGCAAGGAAAATGAAAGATGATAAAACAAGCTTTAATTTGATGTGTGTCTCAAACATCTTGGAGACGGTTCTCATCAGTATTTGTAATGATTTTGAGAAGTGCGCGTAATTAGGCTATCACTGCATGAGGTCTATGGAAGCTTAATGGTCTGCACAATGTGCGCCTATTTGTGGGGCTAGTTTTGGGCACAAACATTCAAGAACAGGTGGCCTTTTACCTCCATGACCAAAAGTATTAGCAAACCCAATTGTTCAAAAATGTTCCGAACAGGTCTAGGTTTGAAAGGCATGCAATATGCTAGTTCACAACTTTGGGACACCCATTTAAAACTGCATTAATCAACTGTGCCAAAAGAATTATCTATAGTCATGCCACCAGACTTCTGAAAGGCCAATCTTTGGAAAACCTTGGACATGTACCAGTCTATAGTCTAAGGCTTCAATTAAAGTGAATTGGCTTTACTTGCAGGTGCAAAATGTTGAGGAATTTTAAAAAAATATTTAGACTTCAAACTTGGCTGGTGATCTTGCCACTGCCTCATGAAATATTTGGAGAATTGTGTCAGCTAAAAAGTGTGCAAAATTGGCCTGAAAATTGTGTTCACCCCTTGTTTCAGTTCCGTTCGTCTTCGTTGAATGTTCAAAGATGCAGAGTTTTGACATTTCACTAACACTTTTTGTTTCTTCCCTGTTTTCATTTTTCTGTGTGTGCAGATTGAAGATGAAGGGCACAGAAGTAAGGTCGTCCAAGTGCAGCATTCATCTCCCACAGGTAAATGAGTAATGTTTCTCCTTGCAAAACGTCTCTGTTTTGATGCGCTTCCTTGCATTTGAATGGGCTTGCTGGATTTTAACGTGGAGGTAGACCTTGGGGTATATCTTTGGAGTTTGAGATGGCAAGTTGGACATACAGTACTTGTTGATAAAATGGAAATGTATTGGAGGTTTGATGACAGGACGTGATGTCAGAAAATTTGGATATTGAATTTACAATGTATACTTGCTCTTTTTTTCTGCCACAGGGAGCTTTTGAATGCTGCGAAGAGAGAAGACGCCGGTTTTCATCGAAGTTTTTGTTAAGTAACTGTAACCTTTTTTCCGTGTGACATCTATCGGGGAGGGAAGGGGGGGGGTAAGGGGGAGGTGAAACTTGTGTCACCGGCGGTGGAAGCTACCCCTGCCTGGGTCTTTGGTCTGAAATTGGGATCATATCTCCAGCTTGGGATGGAGATATGTCCTCTTTGCAGGTCTTAGCCCCAGGACGACCGTTGTGAAAGTGTGTGTGGTGGGTTGCCGGCTGTTTTGTTGCGTTCTGTTCATGTCTGTCTGTTTCGTCTCCCTATTTGTCCGGGCCCACTGTGTTCACCCCTTGTTTCAGTTCCGTTCGTCTTCGTTGAATGTTCAAAGATGCAGAGTTTTGACATTTCACTAACACTTTTTGTTTCTTCCCAGTTTTCTCTTTTCTGTGTGTGCAGATTGAAGATGAAGGGCACAGAAGTAAGGTCGTCCAAGTGCAGCATTCATCTCCCACAGGTAAATGAGTAATGTTTCTCCTTGCAAAACGTCTCTGTTTTGATGCGCTTCCTTGCATTTGAATGGGCTTGCTGGATTTTAACGTGGAGGTACCCCTTGGGGTATATCTTTGGAGTTTGAGATGGCAAGTTGGACATACAGTACTTGTTGATAAAATGGAAATGTATTGGAGGTTTGATGACAGGACGTGATGTCAGAAAATTTGGATATTGAATTTACAATGTATACTTGCTCTTTTTTTCTGCCACAGGGAGCTTTTGAATGCTGCGAAGAGAGAAGACGCCGGTTTTCATCGAAGTTTTTGTTAAGTAACTGTAACCTTTTTTCCGTGTGACGTCTATCGGGGAGGGAAGGGGGGGTAAGGGGGAGGTGAAACTTGTGTCACCGGCGGTGGAAGCTACCCCTGCCTGGGTCTTTGGTCTGAAATTGGGATCATATCTCCAGCTTGGGATGGAGATATGTCCTCTTTGCAGGTCTTAGCCCCAGGACGACCGTTGTGAAAGTGTGTGTGGTGGGTTGCCGGCTGTTTTGTTGCGTTCTGTTCATGTCTGTCTGTTTCGTCTCCCTATTTGTCCGGGCCCACTGTGTTCACCCCTTGTTTCAGTTCCGTTCGTCTTCGTTGAATGTTCAAAGATGCAGAGTTTTGACATTTCACTAACACTTTTTGTTTCTTCCCAGTTTTCTCTTTTCTGTGTGTGCAGATTGAAGATGAAGGGCACAGAAGTAAGGTCGTCCAAGTGCAGCATTCATCTCCCACAGGTAAATGAGTAATGTTTCTCCTTGCAAAACGTCTCTGTTTTGATGCGCTTCCTTGCATTTGAATGGGCTTGCTGGATTTTAACGTGGAGGTAGACCTTGGGGTATATCTTTGGAGTTTGAGATGGCAAGTTGGACATACAGTACTTGTTGATAAAATGGAAATGTATTGGAGGTTTGATGACAGGACGTGATGTCAGAAAATTTGGATATTGAATTTACAATGTATACTTGCTCTTTTTTTCTGCCACAGGGAGCTTTTGAATGCTGCGAAGAGAGAAGACGCCGGTTTTCATCGAAGTTTTTGTTAAGTAACTGTAACCTTTTTTCCGTGTGACGTCTATCGGGGAGGGAAGGGGGGGGGGTAAGGGGGAGGTGAAACTTGTGTCACCGGCGGTGGAAGCTACCCCTGCCTGGGTCTTTGGTCTGAAATTGGGATCATATCTCCAGCTTGGGATGGAGATATGTCCTCTTTGCAGGTCTTAGCCCCAGGACGACCGTTGTGAAAGTGTGTGTGGTGGGTTGCCGGCTGTTTTGTTGCGTTCTGTTCATGTCTGTCTGTTTCGTCTCCCTATTTGTCCGGGCCCACTGTGTTCACCCCTTGTTTCAGTTCCGTTCGTCTTCGTTGAATGTTCAAAGATGCAGAGTTTTGACATTTCACTAACACTTTTTGTTTCTTCCCAGTTTTCTCTTTTCTGTGTGTGCAGATTGAAGATGAAGGGCACAGAAGTAAGGTCGTCCAAGTGCAGCATTCATCTCCCACAGGTAAATGAGTAATGTTTCTCCTTGCAAAACGTCTCTGTTTTGATGCGCTTCCTTGCATTTGAATGGGCTTGCTGGATTTTAACGTGGAGGTAGACCTTGGGGTATATCTTTGGAGTTTGAGATGGCAAGTTGGACATACAGTACTTGTTGATAAAATGGAAATGTATTGGAGGTTTGATGACAGGACGTGATGTCAGAAAATTTGGATATTGAATTTACAATGTATACTTGCTCTTTTTTTCTGCCACAGGGAGCTTTTGAATGCTGCGAAGAGAGAAGACGCCGGTTTTCATCGAAGTTTTTGTTAAGTAACTGTAACCTTTTTTCCGTGTGACGTCTATCGGGGAGGGAAGGGGGGGGGTAAGGGGGAGGTGAAACTTGTGTCACCGGCGGTGGAAGCTACCCCTGCCTGGGTCTTTGGTCTGAAATTGGGATCATATCTCCAGCTTGGGATGGAGATATGTCCTCTTTGCAGGTCTTAGCCCCAGGACGACCGTTGTGAAAGTGTGTGTGGTGGGTTGCCGGCTGTTTTGTTGCGTTCTGTTCATGTCTGTCTGTTTCGTCTCCCTATTTGTCCGGGCCCACTGTGTTCACCCCTTGTTTCAGTTCCGTTCGTCTTCGTTGAATGTTCAAAGATGCAGAGTTTTGACATTTCACTAACACTTTTTGTTTCTTCCCAGTTTTCTCTTTTCTGTGTGTGCAGATTGAAGATGAAGGGCACAGAAGTAAGGTCGTCCAAGTGCAGCATTCATCTCCCACAGGTAAATGAGTAATGTTTCTCCTTGCAAAACGTCTCTGTTTTGATGCGCTTCCTTGCATTTGAATGGGCTTGCTGGATTTTAACGTGGAGGTAGACCTTGGGGTATATCTTTGGAGTTTGAGATGGCAAGTTGGACATACAGTACTTGTTGATAAAATGGAAATGTATTGGAGGTTTGATGACAGGACGTGATGTCAGAAAATTTGGATATTGAATTTACAATGTATACTTGCTCTTTTTTTCTGCCACAGGGAGCTTTTGAATGCTGCGAAGAGAGAAGACGCCGGTTTTCATCGAAGTTTTTGTTAAGTAACTGTAACCTTTTTTCCGTGTGACGTCTATCGGGGAGGGAAGGGGGGGGGGTAAGGGGGAGGTGAAACTTGTGTCACCGGCGGTGGAAGCTACCCCTGCCTGGGTCTTTGGTCTGAAATTGGGATCATATCTCCAGCTTGGGATGGAGATATGTCCTCTTTGCAGGTCTTAGCCCCAGGACGACCGTTGTGAAAGTGTGTGTGGTGGGTTGCCGGCTGTTTTGTTGCGTTCTGTTCATGTCTGTCTGTTTCGTCTCCCTATTTGTCCGGGCCCACTGTGTTCACCCCTTGTTTCAGTTCCGTTCGTCTTCGTTGAATGTTCAAAGATGCAGAGTTTTGACATTTCACTAACACTTTTTGTTTCTTCCCAGTTTTCTCTTTTCTGTGTGTGCAGATTGAAGATGAAGGGCACAGAAGTAAGGTCGTCCAAGTGCAGCATTCATCTCCCACAGGTAAATGAGTAATGTTTCTCCTTGCAAAACGTCTCTGTTTTGATGCGCTTCCTTGCATTTGAATGGGCTTGCTGGATTTTAACGTGGAGGTAGACCTTGGGGTATATCTTTGGAGTTTGAGATGGCAAGTTGGACATACAGTACTTGTTGATAAAATGGAAATGTATTGGAGGTTTGATGACAGGACGTGATGTCAGAAAATTTGGATATTGAATTTACAATGTATACTTGCTCTTTTTTTCTGCCACAGGGAGCTTTTGAATGCTGCGAAGAGAGAAGACGCCGGTTTTCATCGAAGTTTTTGTTAAGTAACTGTAACCTTTTTTCCGTGTGACGTCTATCGGGGAGGGAAGGGGGGGGGTAAGGGGGAGGTGAAACTTGTGTCACCGGCGGTGGAAGCTACCCCTGCCTGGGTCTTTGGTCTGAAATTGGGATCATATCTCCAGCTTGGGATGGAGATATGTCCTCTTTGCAGGTCTTAGCCCCAGGACGACCGTTGTGAAAGTGTGTGTGGTGGGTTGCCGGCTGTTTTGTTGCGTTCTGTTCATGTCTGTCTGTTTCGTCTCCCTATTTGTCCGGGCCCACTGTGTTCACCCCTTGTTTCAGTTCCGTTCGTCTTCGTTGAATGTTCAAAGATGCAGAGTTTTGACATTTCACTAACACTTTTTGTTTCTTCCCAGTTTTCTCTTTTCTGTGTGTGCAGATTGAAGATGAAGGGCACAGAAGTAAGGTCGTCCAAGTGCAGCATTCATCTCCCACAGGTAAATGAGTAATGTTTCTCCTTGCAAAACGTCTCTGTTTTGATGCGCTTCCTTGCATTTGAATGGGCTTGCTGGATTTTAACGTGGAGGTAGACCTTGGGGTATATCTTTGGAGTTTGAGATGGCAAGTTGGACATACAGTACTTGTTGATAAAATGGAAATGTATTGGAGGTTTGATGACAGGACGTGATGTCAGAAAATTTGGATATTGAATTTACAATGTATACTTGCTCTTTTTTTCTGCCACAGGGAGCTTTTGAATGCTGCGAAGAGAGAAGACGCCGGTTTTCATCGAAGTTTTTGTTAAGTAACTGTAACCTTTTTTCCGTGTGACGTCTATCGGGGAGGGAAGGGGGGGGGTAAGGGGGAGGTGAAACTTGTGTCACCGGCGGTGGAAGCTACCCCTGCCTGGGTCTTTGGTCTGAAATTGGGATCATATCTCCAGCTTGGGATGGAGATATGTCCTCTTTGCAGGTCTTAGCCCCAGGACGACCGTTGTGAAAGTGTGTGTGGTGGGTTGCCGGCTGTTTTGTTGCGTTCTGTTCATGTCTGTCTGTTTCGTCTCCCTATTTGTCCGGGCCCACTGTGTTCACCCCTTGTTTCAGTTCCGTTCGTCTTCGTTGAATGTTCAAAGATGCAGAGTTTTGACATTTCACTAACACTTTTTGTTTCTTCCCAGTTTTCTCTTTTCTGTGTGTGCAGATTGAAGATGAAGGGCACAGAAGTAAGGTCGTCCAAGTGCAGCATTCATCTCCCACAGGTAAATGAGTAATGTTTCTCCTTGCAAAACGTCTCTGTTTTGATGCGCTTCCTTGCATTTGAATGGGCTTGCTGGATTTTAACGTGGAGGTAGACCTTGGGGTATATCTTTGGAGTTTGAGATGGCAAGTTGGACATACAGTACTTGTTGATAAAATGGAAATGTATTGGAGGTTTGATGACAGGACGTGATGTCAGAAAATTTGGATATTGAATTTACAATGTATACTTGCTCTTTTTTTCTGCCACAGGGAGCTTTTGAATGCTGCGAAGAGAGAAGACGCCGGTTTTCATCGAAGTTTTTGTTAAGTAACTGTAACCTTTTTTCCGTGTGACGTCTATCGGGGAGGGAAGGGGGGGGGGTAAGGGGGAGGTGAAACTTGTGTCACCGGCGGTGGAAGCTACCCCTGCCTGGGTCTTTGGTCTGAAATTGGGATCATATCTCCAGCTTGGGATGGAGATATGTCCTCTTTGCAGGTCTTAGCCCCAGGACGACCGTTGTGAAAGTGTGTGTGGTGGGTTGCCGGCTGTTTTGTTGCGTTCTGTTCATGTCTGTCTGTTTCGTCTCCCTATTTGTCCGGGCCCACTGTGTTCACCCCTTGTTTCAGTTCCGTTCGTCTTCGTTGAATGTTCAAAGATGCAGAGTTTTGACATTTCACTAACACTTTTTGTTTCTTCCCAGTTTTCTCTTTTCTGTGTGTGCAGATTGAAGATGAAGGGCACAGAAGTAAGGTCGTCCAAGTGCAGCATTCATCTCCCACAGGTAAATGAGTAATGTTTCTCCTTGCAAAACGTCTCTGTTTTGATGCGCTTCCTTGCATTTGAATGGGCTTGCTGGATTTTAACGTGGAGGTAGACCTTGGGGTATATCTTTGGAGTTTGAGATGGCAAGTTGGACATACAGTACTTGTTGATAAAATGGAAATGTATTGGAGGTTTGATGACAGGACGTGATGTCAGAAAATTTGGATATTGAATTTACAATGTATACTTGCTCTTTTTTTCTGCCACAGGGAGCTTTTGAATGCTGCGAAGAGAGAAGACGCCGGTTTTCATCGAAGTTTTTGTTAAGTAACTGTAACCTTTTTTCCGTGTGACGTCTATCGGGGAGGGAAGGGGGGGGGTAAGGGGGAGGTGAAACTTGTGTCACCGGCGGTGGAAGCTACCCCTGCCTGGGTCTTTGGTCTGAAATTGGGATCATATCTCCAGCTTGGGATGGAGATATGTCCTCTTTGCAGGTCTTAGCCCCAGGACGACCGTTGTGAAAGTGTGTGTGGTGGGTTGCCGGCTGTTTTGTTGCGTTCTGTTCATGTCTGTCTGTTTCGTCTCCCTATTTGTCCGGGCCCACTGTGTTCACCCCTTGTTTCAGTTCCGTTCGTCTTCGTTGAATGTTCAAAGATGCAGAGTTTTGACATTTCACTAACACTTTTTGTTTCTTCCCAGTTTTCTCTTTTCTGTGTGTGCAGATTGAAGATGAAGGGCACAGAAGTAAGGTCGTCCAAGTGCAGCATTCATCTCCCACAGGTAAATGAGTAATGTTTCTCCTTGCAAAACGTCTCTGTTTTGATGCGCTTCCTTGCATTTGAATGGGCTTGCTGGATTTTAACGTGGAGGTAGACCTTGGGGTATATCTTTGGAGTTTGAGATGGCAAGTTGGACATACAGTACTTGTTGATAAAATGGAAATGTATTGGAGGTTTGATGACAGGACGTGATGTCAGAAAATTTGGATATTGAATTTACAATGTATACTTGCTCTTTTTTTCTGCCACAGGGAGCTTTTGAATGCTGCGAAGAGAGAAGACGCCGGTTTTCATCGAAGTTTTTGTTAAGTAACTGTAACCTTTTTTCCGTGTGACGTCTATCGGGGAGGGAAGGGGGGGGGGTAAGGGGGAGGTGAAACTTGTGTCACCGGCGGTGGAAGCTACCCCTGCCTGGGTCTTTGGTCTGAAATTGGGATCATATCTCCAGCTTGGGATGGAGATATGTCCTCTTTGCAGGTCTTAGCCCCAGGACGACCGTTGTGAAAGTGTGTGTGGTGGGTTGCCGGCTGTTTTGTTGCGTTCTGTTCATGTCTGTCTGTTTCGTCTCCCTATTTGTCCGGGCCCACTGTGTTCACCCCTTGTTTCAGTTCCGTTCGTCTTCGTTGAATGTTCAAAGATGCAGAGTTTTGACATTTCACTAACACTTTTTGTTTCTTCCCAGTTTTCTCTTTTCTGTGTGTGCAGATTGAAGATGAAGGGCACAGAAGTAAGGTCGTCCAAGTGCAGCATTCATCTCCCACAGGTAAATGAGTAATGTTTCTCCTTGCAAAACGTCTCTGTTTTGATGCGCTTCCTTGCATTTGAATGGGCTTGCTGGATTTTAACGTGGAGGTAGACCTTGGGGTATATCTTTGGAGTTTGAGATGGCAAGTTGGACATACAGTACTTGTTGATAAAATGGAAATGTATTGGAGGTTTGATGACAGGACGTGATGTCAGAAAATTGGATATTGAATTTACAATGTATACTTGCTCTTTTTTTCTGCCACAGGGAGCTTTTGAATGCTGCGAAGAGAGAAGACGCCGGTTTTCATCGAAGTTTTTGTTAAGTAACTGTAACCTTTTTTCCGTGTGACGTCTATCGGGGAGGGAGGGGGGGGGGTAAGGGGGAGGTGAAACTTGTGTCACCGGCGGTGGAAGCTACCCCTGCCTGGGTCTTTGGTCTGAAATTGGGATCATATCTCCAGCTTGGGATGGAGATATGTCCTCTTTGCAGGTCTTAGCCCCAGGACGACCGTTGTGAAAGTGTGTGTGGTGGGTTGCCGGCTGTTTTGTTGCGTTCTGTTCATGTCTGTCTGTTTCGTCTCCCTATTTGTCCGGGCCCACTGTGTTCACCCCTTGTTTCAGTTCCGTTCGTCTTCGTTGAATGTTCAAAGATGCAGAGTTTTGACATTTCACTAACACTTTTTGTTTCTTCCCAGTTTTCTCTTTTCTGTGTGTGCAGATTGAAGATGAAGGGCACAGAAGTAAGGTCGTCCAAGTGCAGCATTCATCTCCCACAGGTAAATGAGTAATGTTTCTCCTTGCAAAACGTCTCTGTTTTGATGCGCTTCCTTGCATTTGAATGGGCTTGCTGGATTTTAACGTGGAGGTAGACCTTGGGGTATATCTTTGGAGTTTGAGATGGCAAGTTGGACATACAGTACTTGTTGATAAAATGGAAATGTATTGGAGGTTTGATGACAGGACGTGATGTCAGAAAATTGGGATATTGAATTTACAATGTATACTTGCTCTTTTTTTCTGCCACAGGGAGCTTTTGAATGCTGCGAAGAGAGAAGACGCCGGTTTTCATCGAAGTTTTTGTTAAGTAACTGTAACCTTTTTTCCGTGTGACGTCTATCGGGGAGGGAAGGGGGGGGGTAAGGGGGAGGTGAAACTTGTGTCACCGGCGGTGGAAGCTACCCCTGCCTGGGTCTTTGGTCTGAAATTGGGATCATATCTCCAGCTTGGGATGGAGATATGTCCTCTTTGCAGGTCTTAGCCCCAGGACGACCGTTGTGAAAGTGTGTGTGGTGGGTTGCCGGCTGTTTTGTTGCGTTCTGTTCATGTCTGTCTGTTTCGTCTCCCTATTTGTCCGGGCCCACTGTGTTCACCCCTTGTTTCAGTTCCGTTCGTCTTCGTTGAATGTTCAAAGATGCAGAGTTTTGACATTTCACTAACACTTTTTGTTTCTTCCCAGTTTTCTCTTTTCTGTGTGTGCAGATTGAAGATGAAGGGCACAGAAGTAAGGTCGTCCAAGTGCAGCATTCATCTCCCACAGGTAAATGAGTAATGTTTCTCCTTGCAAAACGTCTCTGTTTTGATGCGCTTCCTTGCATTTGAATGGGCTTGCTGGATTTTAACGTGGAGGTAGACCTTGGGGTATATCTTTGGAGTTTGAGATGGCAAGTTGGACATACAGTACTTGTTGATAAAATGGAAATGTATTGGAGGTTTGATGACAGGACGTGATGTCAGAAAATTGGGATATTGAATTTACAATGTATACTTGCTCTTTTTTTCTGCCACAGGGAGCTTTTGAATGCTGCGAAGAGAGAAGACGCCGGTTTTCATCGAAGTTTTTGTTAAGTAACTGTAACCTTTTTTCCGTGTGACGTCTATCGGGGAGGGAAGGGGGGGGGTAAGGGGGAGGTGAAACTTGTGTCACCGGCGGTGGAAGCTACCCCTGCCTGGGTCTTTGGTCTGAAATTGGGATCATATCTCCAGCTTGGGATGGAGATATGTCCTCTTTGCAGGTCTTAGCCCCAGGACGACCGTTGTGAAAGTGTGTGTGGTGGGTTGCCGGCTGTTTTGTTGCGTTCTGTTCATGTCTGTCTGTTTCGTCTCCCTATTTGTCCGGGCCCACTGTGTTCACCCCTTGTTTCAGTTCCGTTCGTCTTCGTTGAATGTTCAAAGATGCAGAGTTTTGACATTTCACTAACACTTTTTGTTTCTTCCCAGTTTTCTCTTTTCTGTGTGTGCAGATTGAAGATGAAGGGCACAGAAGTAAGGTCGTCCAAGTGCAGCATTCATCTCCCACAGGTAAATGAGTAATGTTTCTCCTTGCAAAACGTCTCTGTTTTGATGCGCTTCCTTGCATTTGAATGGGCTTGCTGGATTTTAACGTGGAGGTAGACCTTGGGGTATATCTTTGGAGTTTGAGATGGCAAGTTGGACATACAGTACTTGTTGATAAAATGGAAATGTATTGGAGGTTTGATGACAGGACGTGATGTCAGAAAATTGGGATATTGAATTTACAATGTATACTTGCTCTTTTTTTCTGCCACAGGGAGCTTTTGAATGCTGCGAAGAGAGAAGACGCCGGTTTTCATCGAAGTTTTTGTTAAGTAACTGTAACCTTTTTTCCGTGTGACGTCTATCGGGGAGGGAAGGGGGGGGGGTAAGGGGGAGGTGAAACTTGTGTCACCGGCGGTGGAAGCTACCCCTGCCTGGGTCTTTGGTCTGAAATTGGGATCATATCTCCAGCTTGGGATGGAGATATGTCCTCTTTGCAGGTCTTAGCCCCAGGACGACCGTTGTGAAAGTGTGTGTGGTGGGTTGCCGGCTGTTTTGTTGCGTTCTGTTCATGTCTGTCTGTTTCGTCTCCCTATTTGTCCGGGCCCACTGTGTTCACCCCTTGTTTCAGTTCCGTTCGTCTTCGTTGAATGTTCAAAGATGCAGAGTTTTGACATTTCACTAACACTTTTTGTTTCTTCCCAGTTTTCTCTTTTCTGTGTGTGCAGATTGAAGATGAAGGGCACAGAAGTAAGGTCGTCCAAGTGCAGCATTCATCTCCCACAGGTAAATGAGTAATGTTTCTCCTTGCAAAACGTCTCTGTTTTGATGCGCTTCCTTGCATTTGAATGGGCTTGCTGGATTTTAACGTGGAGGTAGACCTTGGGGTATATCTTTGGAGTTTGAGATGGCAAGTTGGACATACAGTACTTGTTGATAAAATGGAAATGTATTGGAGGTTTGATGACAGGACGTGATGTCAGAAAATTTGGATATTGAATTTACAATGTATACTTGCTCTTTTTTTCTGCCACAGGGAGCTTTTGAATGCTGCGAAGAGAGAAGACGCCGGTTTTCATCGAAGTTTTTGTTAAGTAACTGTAACCTTTTTTCCGTGTGACGTCTATCGGGGAGGGAAGGGGGGGGGTAAGGGGGAGGTGAAACTTGTGTCACCGGCGGTGGAAGCTACCCCTGCCTGGGTCTTTGGTCTGAAATTGGGATCATATCTCCAGCTTGGGATGGAGATATGTCCTCTTTGCAGGTCTTAGCCCCAGGACGACCGTTGTGAAAGTGTGTGTGGTGGGTTGCCGGCTGTTTTGTTGCGTTCTGTTCATGTCTGTCTGTTTCGTCTCCCTATTTGTCCGGGCCCACTGTGTTCACCCCTTGTTTCAGTTCCGTTCGTCTTCGTTGAATGTTCAAAGATGCAGAGTTTTGACATTTCACTAACACTTTTTGTTTCTTCCCAGTTTTCTCTTTTCTGTGTGTGCAGATTGAAGATGAAGGGCACAGAAGTAAGGTCGTCCAAGTGCAGCATTCATCTCCCACAGGTAAATGAGTAATGTTTCTCCTTGCAAAACGTCTCTGTTTTGATGCGCTTCCTTGCATTTGAATGGGCTTGCTGGATTTTAACGTGGAGGTAGACCTTGGGGTATATCTTTGGAGTTTGAGATGGCAAGTTGGACATACAGTACTTGTTGATAAAATGGAAATGTATTGGAGGTTTGATGACAGGACGTGATGTCAGAAAATTGGGATATTGAATTTACAATGTATACTTGCTCTTTTTTTCTGCCACAGGGAGCTTTTGAATGCTGCGAAGAGAGAAGACGCCGGTTTTCATCGAAGTTTTTGTTAAGTAACTGTAACCTTTTTTCCGTGTGACGTCTATCGGGGAGGGAAGGGGGGGGGGTAAGGGGGAGGTGAAACTTGTGTCACCGGCGGTGGAAGCTACCCCTGCCTGGGTCTTTGGTCTGAAATTGGGATCATATCTCCAGCTTGGGATGGAGATATGTCCTCTTTGCAGGTCTTAGCCCCAGGACGACCGTTGTGAAAGTGTGTGTGGTGGGTTGCCGGCTGTTTTGTTGCGTTCTGTTCATGTCTGTCTGTTTCGTCTCCCTATTTGTCCGGGCCCACTGTGTTCACCCCTTGTTTCAGTTCCGTTCGTCTTCGTTGAATGTTCAAAGATGCAGAGTTTTGACATTTCACTAACACTTTTTGTTTCTTCCCAGTTTTCTCTTTTCTGTGTGTGCAGATTGAAGATGAAGGGCACAGAAGTAAGGTCGTCCAAGTGCAGCATTCATCTCCCACAGGTAAATGAGTAATGTTTCTCCTTGCAAAACGTCTCTGTTTTGATGCGCTTCCTTGCATTTGAATGGGCTTGCTGGATTTTAACGTGGAGGTAGACCTTGGGGTATATCTTTGGAGTTTGAGATGGCAAGTTGGACATACAGTACTTGTTGATAAAATGGAAATGTATTGGAGGTTTGATGACAGGACGTGATGTCAGAAAATTGGGATATTGAATTTACAATGTATACTTGCTCTTTTTTTCTGCCACAGGGAGCTTTTGAATGCTGCGAAGAGAGAAGACGCCGGTTTTCATCGAAGTTTTTGTTAAGTAACTGTAACCTTTTTTCCGTGTGACGTCTATCGGGGAGGGAAGGGGGGGGGGTAAGGGGGAGGTGAAACTTGTGTCACCGGCGGTGGAAGCTACCCCTGCCTGGGTCTTTGGTCTGAAATTGGGATCATATCTCCAGCTTGGGATGGAGATATGTCCTCTTTGCAGGTCTTAGCCCCAGGACGACCGTTGTGAAAGTGTGTGTGGTGGGTTGCCGGCTGTTTTGTTGCGTTCTGTTCATGTCTGTCTGTTTCGTCTCCCTATTTGTCCGGGCCCACTGTGTTCACCCCTTGTTTCAGTTCCGTTCGTCTTCGTTGAATGTTCAAAGATGCAGAGTTTTGACATTTCACTAACACTTTTTGTTTCTTCCCAGTTTTCTCTTTTCTGTGTGTGCAGATTGAAGATGAAGGGCACAGAAGTAAGGTCGTCCAAGTGCAGCATTCATCTCCCACAGGTAAATGAGTAATGTTTCTCCTTGCAAAACGTCTCTGTTTTGATGCGCTTCCTTGCATTTGAATGGGCTTGCTGGATTTTAACGTGGAGGTAGACCTTGGGGTATATCTTTGGAGTTTGAGATGGCAAGTTGGACATACAGTACTTGTTGATAAAATGGAAATGTATTGGAGGTTTGATGACAGGACGTGATGTCAGAAAATTGGGATATTGAATTTACAATGTATACTTGCTCTTTTTTTCTGCCACAGGGAGCTTTTGAATGCTGCGAAGAGAGAAGACGCCGGTTTTCATCGAAGTTTTTGTTAAGTAACTGTAACCTTTTTTCCGTGTGACGTCTATCGGGGAGGGAAGGGGGGGGGTAAGGGGGAGGTGAAACTTGTGTCACCGGCGGTGGAAGCTACCCCTGCCTGGGTCTTTGGTCTGAAATTGGGATCATATCTCCAGCTTGGGATGGAGATATGTCCTCTTTGCAGGTCTTAGCCCCAGGACGACCGTTGTGAAAGTGTGTGTGGTGGGTTGCCGGCTGTTTTGTTGCGTTCTGTTCATGTCTGTCTGTTTCGTCTCCCTATTTGTCCGGGCCCACTGTGTTCACCCCTTGTTTCAGTTCCGTTCGTCTTCGTTGAATGTTCAAAGATGCAGAGTTTTGACATTTCACTAACACTTTTTGTTTCTTCCCAGTTTTCTCTTTTCTGTGTGTGCAGATTGAAGATGAAGGGCACAGAAGTAAGGTCGTCCAAGTGCAGCATTCATCTCCCACAGGTAAATGAGTAATGTTTCTCCTTGCAAAACGTCTCTGTTTTGATGCGCTTCCTTGCATTTGAATGGGCTTGCTGGATTTTAACGTGGAGGTAGACCTTGGGGTATATCTTTGGAGTTTGAGATGGCAAGTTGGACATACAGTACTTGTTGATAAAATGGAAATGTATTGGAGGTTTGATGACAGGACGTGATGTCAGAAAATTGGGATATTGAATTTACAATGTATACTTGCTCTTTTTTTCTGCCACAGGGAGCTTTTGAATGCTGCGAAGAGAGAAGACGCCGGTTTTCATCGAAGTTTTTGTTAAGTAACTGTAACCTTTTTTCCGTGTGACGTCTATCGGGGAGGGAAGGGGGGGGGTAAGGGGGAGGTGAAACTTGTGTCACCGGCGGTGGAAGCTACCCCTGCCTGGGTCTTTGGTCTGAAATTGGGATCATATCTCCAGCTTGGGATGGAGATATGTCCTCTTTGCAGGTCTTAGCCCCAGGACGACCGTTGTGAAAGTGTGTGTGGTGGGTTGCCGGCTGTTTTGTTGCGTTCTGTTCATGTCTGTCTGTTTCGTCTCCCTATTTGTCCGGGCCCACTGTGTTCACCCCTTGTTTCAGTTCCGTTCGTCTTCGTTGAATGTTCAAAGATGCAGAGTTTTGACATTTCACTAACACTTTTTGTTTCTTCCCAGTTTTCTCTTTTCTGTGTGTGCAGATTGAAGATGAAGGGCACAGAAGTAAGGTCGTCCAAGTGCAGCATTCATCTCCCACAGGTAAATGAGTAATGTTTCTCCTTGCAAAACGTCTCTGTTTTGATGCGCTTCCTTGCATTTGAATGGGCTTGCTGGATTTTAACGTGGAGGTAGACCTTGGGGTATATCTTTGGAGTTTGAGATGGCAAGTTGGACATACAGTACTTGTTGATAAAATGGAAATGTATTGGAGGTTTGATGACAGGACGTGATGTCAGAAAATTGGGATATTGAATTTACAATGTATACTTGCTCTTTTTTTCTGCCACAGGGAGCTTTTGAATGCTGCGAAGAGAGAAGACGCCGGTTTTCATCGAAGTTTTTGTTAAGTAACTGTAACCTTTTTTCCGTGTGACGTCTATCGGGGAGGGAAGGGGGGGGGTAAGGGGGAGGTGAAACTTGTGTCACCGGCGGTGGAAGCTACCCCTGCCTGGGTCTTTGGTCTGAAATTGGGATCATATCTCCAGCTTGGGATGGAGATATGTCCTCTTTGCAGGTCTTAGCCCCAGGACGACCGTTGTGAAAGTGTGTGTGGTGGGTTGCCGGCTGTTTTGTTGCGTTCTGTTCATGTCTGTCTGTTTCGTCTCCCTATTTGTCCGGGCCCACTGTGTTCACCCCTTGTTTCAGTTCCGTTCGTCTTCGTTGAATGTTCAAAGATGCAGAGTTTTGACATTTCACTAACACTTTTTGTTTCTTCCCAGTTTTCTCTTTTCTGTGTGTGCAGATTGAAGATGAAGGGCACAGAAGTAAGGTCGTCCAAGTGCAGCATTCATCTCCCACAGGTAAATGAGTAATGTTTCTCCTTGCAAAACGTCTCTGTTTTGATGCGCTTCCTTGCATTTGAATGGGCTTGCTGGATTTTAACGTGGAGGTAGACCTTGGGGTATATCTTTGGAGTTTGAGATGGCAAGTTGGACATACAGTACTTGTTGATAAAATGGAAATGTATTGGAGGTTTGATGACAGGACGTGATGTCAGAAAATTTGGATATTGAATTTACAATGTATACTTGCTCTTTTTTTCTGCCACAGGGAGCTTTTGAATGCTGCGAAGAGAGAAGACGCCGGTTTTCATCGAAGTTTTTGTTAAGTAACTGTAACCTTTTTTCCGTGTGACGTCTATCGGGGAGGGAAGGGGGGGGGGTAAGGGGGAGGTGAAACTTGTGTCACCGGCGGTGGAAGCTACCCCTGCCTGGGTCTTTGGTCTGAAATTGGGATCATATCTCCAGCTTGGGATGGAGATATGTCCTCTTTGCAGGTCTTAGCCCCAGGACGACCGTTGTGAAAGTGTGTGTGGTGGGTTGCCGGCTGTTTTGTTGCGTTCTGTTCATGTCTGTCTGTTTCGTCTCCCTATTTGTCCGGGCCCACTGTGTTCACCCCTTGTTTCAGTTCCGTTCGTCTTCGTTGAATGTTCAAAGATGCAGAGTTTTGACATTTCACTAACACTTTTTGTTTCTTCCCAGTTTTCTCTTTTCTGTGTGTGCAGATTGAAGATGAAGGGCACAGAAGTAAGGTCGTCCAAGTGCAGCATTCATCTCCCACAGGTAAATGAGTAATGTTTCTCCTTGCAAAACGTCTCTGTTTTGATGCGCTTCCTTGCATTTGAATGGGCTTGCTGGATTTTAACGTGGAGGTAGACCTTGGGGTATATCTTTGGAGTTTGAGATGGCAAGTTGGACATACAGTACTTGTTGATAAAATGGAAATGTATTGGAGGTTTGATGACAGGACGTGATGTCAGAAAATTTGGATATTGAATTTACAATGTATACTTGCTCTTTTTTTCTGCCACAGGGAGCTTTTGAATGCTGCGAAGAGAGAAGACGCCGGTTTTCATCGAAGTTTTTGTTAAGTAACTGTAACCTTTTTTCCGTGTGACGTCTATCGGGGAGGGAAGGGGGGGGGTAAGGGGGAGGTGAAACTTGTGTCACCGGCGGTGGAAGCTACCCCTGCCTGGGTCTTTGGTCTGAAATTGGGATCATATCTCCAGCTTGGGATGGAGATATGTCCTCTTTGCAGGTCTTAGCCCCAGGACGACCGTTGTGAAAGTGTGTGTGGTGGGTTGCCGGCTGTTTTGTTGCGTTCTGTTCATGTCTGTCTGTTTCGTCTCCCTATTTGTCCGGGCCCACTGTGTTCACCCCTTGTTTCAGTTCCGTTCGTCTTCGTTGAATGTTCAAAGATGCAGAGTTTTGACATTTCACTAACACTTTTTGTTTCTTCCCAGTTTTCTCTTTTCTGTGTGTGCAGATTGAAGATGAAGGGCACAGAAGTAAGGTCGTCCAAGTGCAGCATTCATCTCCCACAGGTAAATGAGTAATGTTTCTCCTTGCAAAACGTCTCTGTTTTGATGCGCTTCCTTGCATTTGAATGGGCTTGCTGGATTTTAACGTGGAGGTAGACCTTGGGGTATATCTTTGGAGTTTGAGATGGCAAGTTGGACATACAGTACTTGTTGATAAAATGGAAATGTATTGGAGGTTTGATGACAGGACGTGATGTCAGAAAATTGGGATATTGAATTTACAATGTATACTTGCTCTTTTTTTCTGCCACAGGGAGCTTTTGAATGCTGCGAAGAGAGAAGACGCCGGTTTTCATCGAAGTTTTTGTTAAGTAACTGTAACCTTTTTTCCGTGTGACGTCTATCGGGGAGGGAAGGGGGGGGGTAAGGGGGAGGTGAAACTTGTGTCACCGGCGGTGGAAGCTACCCCTGCCTGGGTCTTTGGTCTGAAATTGGGATCATATCTCCAGCTTGGGATGGAGATATGTCCTCTTTGCAGGTCTTAGCCCCAGGACGACCGTTGTGAAAGTGTGTGTGGTGGGTTGCCGGCTGTTTTGTTGCGTTCTGTTCATGTCTGTCTGTTTCGTCTCCCTATTTGTCCGGGCCCACTGTGTTCACCCCTTGTTTCAGTTCCGTTCGTCTTCGTTGAATGTTCAAAGATGCAGAGTTTTGACATTTCACTAACACTTTTTGTTTCTTCCCAGTTTTCTCTTTTCTGTGTGTGCAGATTGAAGATGAAGGGCACAGAAGTAAGGTCGTCCAAGTGCAGCATTCATCTCCCACAGGTAAATGAGTAATGTTTCTCCTTGCAAAACGTCTCTGTTTTGATGCGCTTCCTTGCATTTGAATGGGCTTGCTGGATTTTAACGTGGAGGTAGACCTTGGGGTATATCTTTGGAGTTTGAGATGGCAAGTTGGACATACAGTACTTGTTGATAAAATGGAAATGTATTGGAGGTTTGATGACAGGACGTGATGTCAGAAAATTGGGATATTGAATTTACAATGTATACTTGCTCTTTTTTTCTGCCACAGGGAGCTTTTGAATGCTGCGAAGAGAGAAGACGCCGGTTTTCATCGAAGTTTTTGTTAAGTAACTGTAACCTTTTTTCCGTGTGACGTCTATCGGGGAGGGAAGGGGGGGGGGTAAGGGGGAGGTGAAACTTGTGTCACCGGCGGTGGAAGCTACCCCTGCCTGGGTCTTTGGTCTGAAATTGGGATCATATCTCCAGCTTGGGATGGAGATATGTCCTCTTTGCAGGTCTTAGCCCCAGGACGACCGTTGTGAAAGTGTGTGTGGTGGGTTGCCGGCTGTTTTGTTGCGTTCTGTTCATGTCTGTCTGTTTCGTCTCCCTATTTGTCCGGGCCCACTGTGTTCACCCCTTGTTTCAGTTCCGTTCGTCTTCGTTGAATGTTCAAAGATGCAGAGTTTTGACATTTCACTAACACTTTTTGTTTCTTCCCAGTTTTCTCTTTTCTGTGTGTGCAGATTGAAGATGAAGGGCACAGAAGTAAGGTCGTCCAAGTGCAGCATTCATCTCCCACAGGTAAATGAGTAATGTTTCTCCTTGCAAAACGTCTCTGTTTTGATGCGCTTCCTTGCATTTGAATGGGCTTGCTGGATTTTAACGTGGAGGTAGACCTTGGGGTATATCTTTGGAGTTTGAGATGGCAAGTTGGACATACAGTACTTGTTGATAAAATGGAAATGTATTGGAGGTTTGATGACAGGACGTGATGTCAGAAAATTGGGATATTGAATTTACAATGTATACTTGCTCTTTTTTTCTGCCACAGGGAGCTTTTGAATGCTGCGAAGAGAGAAGACGCCGGTTTTCATCGAAGTTTTTGTTAAGTAACTGTAACCTTTTTTCCGTGTGACGTCTATCGGGGAGGGAAGGGGGGGGGTAAGGGGGAGGTGAAACTTGTGTCACCGGCGGTGGAAGCTACCCCTGCCTGGGTCTTTGGTCTGAAATTGGGATCATATCTCCAGCTTGGGATGGAGATATGTCCTCTTTGCAGGTCTTAGCCCCAGGACGACCGTTGTGAAAGTGTGTGTGGTGGGTTGCCGGCTGTTTTGTTGCGTTCTGTTCATGTCTGTCTGTTTCGTCTCCCTATTTGTCCGGGCCCACTGTGTTCACCCCTTGTTTCAGTTCCGTTCGTCTTCGTTGAATGTTCAAAGATGCAGAGTTTTGACATTTCACTAACACTTTTTGTTTCTTCCCAGTTTTCTCTTTTCTGTGTGTGCAGATTGAAGATGAAGGGCACAGAAGTAAGGTCGTCCAAGTGCAGCATTCATCTCCCACAGGTAAATGAGTAATGTTTCTCCTTGCAAAACGTCTCTGTTTTGATGCGCTTCCTTGCATTTGAATGGGCTTGCTGGATTTTAACGTGGAGGTAGACCTTGGGGTATATCTTTGGAGTTTGAGATGGCAAGTTGGACATACAGTACTTGTTGATAAAATGGAAATGTATTGGAGGTTTGATGACAGGACGTGATGTCAGAAAATTGGATATTGAATTTACAATGTATACTTGCTCTTTTTTTCTGCCACAGGGAGCTTTTGAATGCTGCGAAGAGAGAAGACGCCGGTTTTCATCGAAGTTTTTGTTAAGTAACTGTAACCTTTTTTCCGTGTGACGTCTATCGGGGAGGGAAGGGGGGGGGTAAGGGGGAGGTGAAACTTGTGTCACCGGCGGTGGAAGCTACCCCTGCCTGGGTCTTTGGTCTGAAATTGGGATCATATCTCCAGCTTGGGATGGAGATATGTCCTCTTTGCAGGTCTTAGCCCCAGGACGACCGTTGTGAAAGTGTGTGTGGTGGGTTGCCGGCTGTTTTGTTGCGTTCTGTTCATGTCTGTCTGTTTCGTCTCCCTATTTGTCCGGGCCCACTGTGTTCACCCCTTGTTTCAGTTCCGTTCGTCTTCGTTGAATGTTCAAAGATGCAGAGTTTTGACATTTCACTAACACTTTTTGTTTCTTCCCAGTTTTCTCTTTTCTGTGTGTGCAGATTGAAGATGAAGGGCACAGAAGTAAGGTCGTCCAAGTGCAGCATTCATCTCCCACAGGTAAATGAGTAATGTTTCTCCTTGCAAAACGTCTCTGTTTTGATGCGCTTCCTTGCATTTGAATGGGCTTGCTGGATTTTAACGTGGAGGTAGACCTTGGGGTATATCTTTGGAGTTTGAGATGGCAAGTTGGACATACAGTACTTGTTGATAAAATGGAAATGTATTGGAGGTTTGATGACAGGACGTGATGTCAGAAAATTGGGATATTGAATTTACAATGTATACTTGCTCTTTTTTTCTGCCACAGGGAGCTTTTGAATGCTGCGAAGAGAGAAGACGCCGGTTTTCATCGAAGTTTTTGTTAAGTAACTGTAACCTTTTTTCCGTGTGACGTCTATCGGGGAGGGAAGGGGGGGGGGTAAGGGGGAGGTGAAACTTGTGTCACCGGCGGTGGAAGCTACCCCTGCCTGGGTCTTTGGTCTGAAATTGGGATCATATCTCCAGCTTGGGATGGAGATATGTCCTCTTTGCAGGTCTTAGCCCCAGGACGACCGTTGTGAAAGTGTGTGTGGTGGGTTGCCGGCTGTTTTGTTGCGTTCTGTTCATGTCTGTCTGTTTCGTCTCCCTATTTGTCCGGGCCCACTGTGTTCACCCCTTGTTTCAGTTCCGTTCGTCTTCGTTGAATGTTCAAAGATGCAGAGTTTTGACATTTCACTAACACTTTTTGTTTCTTCCCAGTTTTCTCTTTTCTGTGTGTGCAGATTGAAGATGAAGGGCACAGAAGTAAGGTCGTCCAAGTGCAGCATTCATCTCCCACAGGTAAATGAGTAATGTTTCTCCTTGCAAAACGTCTCTGTTTTGATGCGCTTCCTTGCATTTGAATGGGCTTGCTGGATTTTAACGTGGAGGTAGACCTTGGGGTATATCTTTGGAGTTTGAGATGGCAAGTTGGACATACAGTACTTGTTGATAAAATGGAAATGTATTGGAGGTTTGATGACAGGACGTGATGTCAGAAAATTTGGATATTGAATTTACAATGTATACTTGCTCTTTTTTTCTGCCACAGGGAGCTTTTGAATGCTGCGAAGAGAGAAGACGCCGGTTTTCATCGAAGTTTTTGTTAAGTAACTGTAACCTTTTTTCCGTGTGACGTCTATCGGGGAGGGAAGGGGGGGGGTAAGGGGGAGGTGAAACTTGTGTCACCGGCGGTGGAAGCTACCCCTGCCTGGGTCTTTGGTCTGAAATTGGGATCATATCTCCAGCTTGGGATGGAGATATGTCCTCTTTGCAGGTCTTAGCCCCAGGACGACCGTTGTGAAAGTGTGTGTGGTGGGTTGCCGGCTGTTTTGTTGCGTTCTGTTCATGTCTGTCTGTTTCGTCTCCCTATTTGTCCGGGCCCACTGTGTTCACCCCTTGTTTCAGTTCCGTTCGTCTTCGTTGAATGTTCAAAGATGCAGAGTTTTGACATTTCACTAACACTTTTTGTTTCTTCCCAGTTTTCTCTTTTCTGTGTGTGCAGATTGAAGATGAAGGGCACAGAAGTAAGGTCGTCCAAGTGCAGCATTCATCTCCCACAGGTAAATGAGTAATGTTTCTCCTTGCAAAACGTCTCTGTTTTGATGCGCTTCCTTGCATTTGAATGGGCTTGCTGGATTTTAACGTGGAGGTAGACCTTGGGGTATATCTTTGGAGTTTGAGATGGCAAGTTGGACATACAGTACTTGTTGATAAAATGGAAATGTATTGGAGGTTTGATGACAGGACGTGATGTCAGAAAATTGGGATATTGAATTTACAATGTATACTTGCTCTTTTTTTCTGCCACAGGGAGCTTTTGAATGCTGCGAAGAGAGAAGACGCCGGTTTTCATCGAAGTTTTTGTTAAGTAACTGTAACCTTTTTTCCGTGTGACGTCTATCGGGGAGGGAAGGGGGGGGGTAAGGGGGAGGTGAAACTTGTGTCACCGGCGGTGGAAGCTACCCCTGCCTGGGTCTTTGGTCTGAAATTGGGATCATATCTCCAGCTTGGGATGGAGATATGTCCTCTTTGCAGGTCTTAGCCCCAGGACGACCGTTGTGAAAGTGTGTGTGGTGGGTTGCCGGCTGTTTTGTTGCGTTCTGTTCATGTCTGTCTGTTTCGTCTCCCTATTTGTCCGGGCCCACTGTGTTCACCCCTTGTTTCAGTTCCGTTCGTCTTCGTTGAATGTTCAAAGATGCAGAGTTTTGACATTTCACTAACACTTTTTGTTTCTTCCCAGTTTTCTCTTTTCTGTGTGTGCAGATTGAAGATGAAGGGCACAGAAGTAAGGTCGTCCAAGTGCAGCATTCATCTCCCACAGGTAAATGAGTAATGTTTCTCCTTGCAAAACGTCTCTGTTTTGATGCGCTTCCTTGCATTTGAATGGGCTTGCTGGATTTTAACGTGGAGGTAGACCTTGGGGTATATCTTTGGAGTTTGAGATGGCAAGTTGGACATACAGTACTTGTTGATAAAATGGAAATGTATTGGAGGTTTGATGACAGGACGTGATGTCAGAAAATTTGGATATTGAATTTACAATGTATACTTGCTCTTTTTTTCTGCCACAGGGAGCTTTTGAATGCTGCGAAGAGAGAAGACGCCGGTTTTCATCGAAGTTTTTGTTAAGTAACTGTAACCTTTTTTCCGTGTGACGTCTATCGGGGAGGGAAGGGGGGGGGGTAAGGGGGAGGTGAAACTTGTGTCACCGGCGGTGGAAGCTACCCCTGCCTGGGTCTTTGGTCTGAAATTGGGATCATATCTCCAGCTTGGGATGGAGATATGTCCTCTTTGCAGGTCTTAGCCCCAGGACGACCGTTGTGAAAGTGTGTGTGGTGGGTTGCCGGCTGTTTTGTTGCGTTCTGTTCATGTCTGTCTGTTTCGTCTCCCTATTTGTCCGGGCCCACTGTGTTCACCCCTTGTTTCAGTTCCGTTCGTCTTCGTTGAATGTTCAAAGATGCAGAGTTTTGACATTTCACTAACACTTTTTGTTTCTTCCCAGTTTTCTCTTTTCTGTGTGTGCAGATTGAAGATGAAGGGCACAGAAGTAAGGTCGTCCAAGTGCAGCATTCATCTCCCACAGGTAAATGAGTAATGTTTCTCCTTGCAAAACGTCTCTGTTTTGATGCGCTTCCTTGCATTTGAATGGGCTTGCTGGATTTTAACGTGGAGGTAGACCTTGGGGTATATCTTTGGAGTTTGAGATGGCAAGTTGGACATACAGTACTTGTTGATAAAATGGAAATGTATTGGAGGTTTGATGACAGGACGTGATGTCAGAAAATTGGGATATTGAATTTACAATGTATACTTGCTCTTTTTTTCTGCCACAGGGAGCTTTTGAATGCTGCGAAGAGAGAAGACGCCGGTTTTCATCGAAGTTTTTGTTAAGTAACTGTAACCTTTTTTCCGTGTGACGTCTATCGGGGAGGGAAGGGGGGGGGTAAGGGGGAGGTGAAACTTGTGTCACCGGCGGTGGAAGCTACCCCTGCCTGGGTCTTTGGTCTGAAATTGGGATCATATCTCCAGCTTGGGATGGAGATATGTCCTCTTTGCAGGTCTTAGCCCCAGGACGACCGTTGTGAAAGTGTGTGTGGTGGGTTGCCGGCTGTTTTGTTGCGTTCTGTTCATGTCTGTCTGTTTCGTCTCCCTATTTGTCCGGGCCCACTGTGTTCACCCCTTGTTTCAGTTCCGTTCGTCTTCGTTGAATGTTCAAAGATGCAGAGTTTTGACATTTCACTAACACTTTTTGTTTCTTCCCAGTTTTCTCTTTTCTGTGTGTGCAGATTGAAGATGAAGGGCACAGAAGTAAGGTCGTCCAAGTGCAGCATTCATCTCCCACAGGTAAATGAGTAATGTTTCTCCTTGCAAAACGTCTCTGTTTTGATGCGCTTCCTTGCATTTGAATGGGCTTGCTGGATTTTAACGTGGAGGTAGACCTTGGGGTATATCTTTGGAGTTTGAGATGGCAAGTTGGACATACAGTACTTGTTGATAAAATGGAAATGTATTGGAGGTTTGATGACAGGACGTGATGTCAGAAAATTGGGATATTGAATTTACAATGTATACTTGCTCTTTTTTTCTGCCACAGGGAGCTTTTGAATGCTGCGAAGAGAGAAGACGCCGGTTTTCATCGAAGTTTTTGTTAAGTAACTGTAACCTTTTTTCCGTGTGACGTCTATCGGGGAGGGAAGGGGGGGGGTAAGGGGGAGGTGAAACTTGTGTCACCGGCGGTGGAAGCTACCCCTGCCTGGGTCTTTGGTCTGAAATTGGGATCATATCTCCAGCTTGGGATGGAGATATGTCCTCTTTGCAGGTCTTAGCCCCAGGACGACCGTTGTGAAAGTGTGTGTGGTGGGTTGCCGGCTGTTTTGTTGCGTTCTGTTCATGTCTGTCTGTTTCGTCTCCCTATTTGTCCGGGCCCACTGTGTTCACCCCTTGTTTCAGTTCCGTTCGTCTTCGTTGAATGTTCAAAGATGCAGAGTTTTGACATTTCACTAACACTTTTTGTTTCTTCCCAGTTTTCTCTTTTCTGTGTGTGCAGATTGAAGATGAAGGGCACAGAAGTAAGGTCGTCCAAGTGCAGCATTCATCTCCCACAGGTAAATGAGTAATGTTTCTCCTTGCAAAACGTCTCTGTTTTGATGCGCTTCCTTGCATTTGAATGGGCTTGCTGGATTTTAACGTGGAGGTAGACCTTGGGGTATATCTTTGGAGTTTGAGATGGCAAGTTGGACATACAGTACTTGTTGATAAAATGGAAATGTATTGGAGGTTTGATGACAGGACGTGATGTCAGAAAATTGGATATTGAATTTACAATGTATACTTGCTCTTTTTTTCTGCCACAGGGAGCTTTTGAATGCTGCGAAGAGAGAAGACGCCGGTTTTCATCGAAGTTTTTGTTAAGTAACTGTAACCTTTTTTCCGTGTGACGTCTATCGGGGAGGGAAGGGGGGGGGGTAAGGGGGAGGTGAAACTTGTGTCACCGGCGGTGGAAGCTACCCCTGCCTGGGTCTTTGGTCTGAAATTGGGATCATATCTCCAGCTTGGGATGGAGATATGTCCTCTTTGCAGGTCTTAGCCCCAGGACGACCGTTGTGAAAGTGTGTGTGGTGGGTTGCCGGCTGTTTTGTTGCGTTCTGTTCATGTCTGTCTGTTTCGTCTCCCTATTTGTCCGGGCCCACTGTGTTCACCCCTTGTTTCAGTTCCGTTCGTCTTCGTTGAATGTTCAAAGATGCAGAGTTTTGACATTTCACTAACACTTTTTGTTTCTTCCCAGTTTTCTCTTTTCTGTGTGTGCAGATTGAAGATGAAGGGCACAGAAGTAAGGTCGTCCAAGTGCAGCATTCATCTCCCACAGGTAAATGAGTAATGTTTCTCCTTGCAAAACGTCTCTGTTTTGATGCGCTTCCTTGCATTTGAATGGGCTTGCTGGATTTTAACGTGGAGGTAGACCTTGGGGTATATCTTTGGAGTTTGAGATGGCAAGTTGGACATACAGTACTTGTTGATAAAATGGAAATGTATTGGAGGTTTGATGACAGGACGTGATGTCAGAAAATTGGGATATTGAATTTACAATGTATACTTGCTCTTTTTTTCTGCCACAGGGAGCTTTTGAATGCTGCGAAGAGAGAAGACGCCGGTTTTCATCGAAGTTTTTGTTAAGTAACTGTAACCTTTTTTCCGTGTGACGTCTATCGGGGAGGGAAGGGGGGGGGTAAGGGGGAGGTGAAACTTGTGTCACCGGCGGTGGAAGCTACCCCTGCCTGGGTCTTTGGTCTGAAATTGGGATCATATCTCCAGCTTGGGATGGAGATATGTCCTCTTTGCAGGTCTTAGCCCCAGGACGACCGTTGTGAAAGTGTGTGTGGTGGGTTGCCGGCTGTTTTGTTGCGTTCTGTTCATGTCTGTCTGTTTCGTCTCCCTATTTGTCCGGGCCCACTGTGTTCACCCCTTGTTTCAGTTCCGTTCGTCTTCGTTGAATGTTCAAAGATGCAGAGTTTTGACATTTCACTAACACTTTTTGTTTCTTCCCAGTTTTCTCTTTTCTGTGTGTGCAGATTGAAGATGAAGGGCACAGAAGTAAGGTCGTCCAAGTGCAGCATTCATCTCCCACAGGTAAATGAGTAATGTTTCTCCTTGCAAAACGTCTCTGTTTTGATGCGCTTCCTTGCATTTGAATGGGCTTGCTGGATTTTAACGTGGAGGTAGACCTTGGGGTATATCTTTGGAGTTTGAGATGGCAAGTTGGACATACAGTACTTGTTGATAAAATGGAAATGTATTGGAGGTTTGATGACAGGACGTGATGTCAGAAAATTGGGATATTGAATTTACAATGTATACTTGCTCTTTTTTTCTGCCACAGGGAGCTTTTGAATGCTGCGAAGAGAGAAGACGCCGGTTTTCATCGAAGTTTTTGTTAAGTAACTGTAACCTTTTTTCCGTGTGACGTCTATCGGGGAGGGAAGGGGGGGGGGTAAGGGGGAGGTGAAACTTGTGTCACCGGCGGTGGAAGCTACCCCTGCCTGGGTCTTTGGTCTGAAATTGGGATCATATCTCCAGCTTGGGATGGAGATATGTCCTCTTTGCAGGTCTTAGCCCCAGGACGACCGTTGTGAAAGTGTGTGTGGTGGGTTGCCGGCTGTTTTGTTGCGTTCTGTTCATGTCTGTCTGTTTCGTCTCCCTATTTGTCCGGGCCCACTGTGTTCACCCCTTGTTTCAGTTCCGTTCGTCTTCGTTGAATGTTCAAAGATGCAGAGTTTTGACATTTCACTAACACTTTTTGTTTCTTCCCAGTTTTCTCTTTTCTGTGTGTGCAGATTGAAGATGAAGGGCACAGAAGTAAGGTCGTCCAAGTGCAGCATTCATCTCCCACAGGTAAATGAGTAATGTTTCTCCTTGCAAAACGTCTCTGTTTTGATGCGCTTCCTTGCATTTGAATGGGCTTGCTGGATTTTAACGTGGAGGTAGACCTTGGGGTATATCTTTGGAGTTTGAGATGGCAAGTTGGACATACAGTACTTGTTGATAAAATGGAAATGTATTGGAGGTTTGATGACAGGACGTGATGTCAGAAAATTGGGATATTGAATTTACAATGTATACTTGCTCTTTTTTTCTGCCACAGGGAGCTTTTGAATGCTGCGAAGAGAGAAGACGCCGGTTTTCATCGAAGTTTTTGTTAAGTAACTGTAACCTTTTTTCCGTGTGACGTCTATCGGGGAGGGAAGGGGGGGGGTAAGGGGGAGGTGAAACTTGTGTCACCGGCGGTGGAAGCTACCCCTGCCTGGGTCTTTGGTCTGAAATTGGGATCATATCTCCAGCTTGGGATGGAGATATGTCCTCTTTGCAGGTCTTAGCCCCAGGACGACCGTTGTGAAAGTGTGTGTGGTGGGTTGCCGGCTGTTTTGTTGCGTTCTGTTCATGTCTGTCTGTTTCGTCTCCCTATTTGTCCGGGCCCACTGTGTTCACCCCTTGTTTCAGTTCCGTTCGTCTTCGTTGAATGTTCAAAGATGCAGAGTTTTGACATTTCACTAACACTTTTTGTTTCTTCCCAGTTTTCTCTTTTCTGTGTGTGCAGATTGAAGATGAAGGGCACAGAAGTAAGGTCGTCCAAGTGCAGCATTCATCTCCCACAGGTAAATGAGTAATGTTTCTCCTTGCAAAACGTCTCTGTTTTGATGCGCTTCCTTGCATTTGAATGGGCTTGCTGGATTTTAACGTGGAGGTAGACCTTGGGGTATATCTTTGGAGTTTGAGATGGCAAGTTGGACATACAGTACTTGTTGATAAAATGGAAATGTATTGGAGGTTTGATGACAGGACGTGATGTCAGAAAATTGGATATTGAATTTACAATGTATACTTGCTCTTTTTTTCTGCCACAGGGAGCTTTTGAATGCTGCGAAGAGAGAAGACGCCGGTTTTCATCGAAGTTTTTGTTAAGTAACTGTAACCTTTTTTCCGTGTGACGTCTATCGGGGAGGGAAGGGGGGGGGTAAGGGGGAGGTGAAACTTGTGTCACCGGCGGTGGAAGCTACCCCTGCCTGGGTCTTTGGTCTGAAATTGGGATCATATCTCCAGCTTGGGATGGAGATATGTCCTCTTTGCAGGTCTTAGCCCCAGGACGACCGTTGTGAAAGTGTGTGTGGTGGGTTGCCGGCTGTTTTGTTGCGTTCTGTTCATGTCTGTCTGTTTCGTCTCCCTATTTGTCCGGGCCCACTGTGTTCACCCCTTGTTTCAGTTCCGTTCGTCTTCGTTGAATGTTCAAAGATGCAGAGTTTTGACATTTCACTAACACTTTTTGTTTCTTCCCAGTTTTCTCTTTTCTGTGTGTGCAGATTGAAGATGAAGGGCACAGAAGTAAGGTCGTCCAAGTGCAGCATTCATCTCCCACAGGTAAATGAGTAATGTTTCTCCTTGCAAAACGTCTCTGTTTTGATGCGCTTCCTTGCATTTGAATGGGCTTGCTGGATTTTAACGTGGAGGTAGACCTTGGGGTATATCTTTGGAGTTTGAGATGGCAAGTTGGACATACAGTACTTGTTGATAAAATGGAAATGTATTGGAGGTTTGATGACAGGACGTGATGTCAGAAAATTGGGATATTGAATTTACAATGTATACTTGCTCTTTTTTTCTGCCACAGGGAGCTTTTGAATGCTGCGAAGAGAGAAGACGCCGGTTTTCATCGAAGTTTTTGTTAAGTAACTGTAACCTTTTTTCCGTGTGACGTCTATCGGGGAGGGAAGGGGGGGGGTAAGGGGGAGGTGAAACTTGTGTCACCGGCGGTGGAAGCTACCCCTGCCTGGGTCTTTGGTCTGAAATTGGGATCATATCTCCAGCTTGGGATGGAGATATGTCCTCTTTGCAGGTCTTAGCCCCAGGACGACCGTTGTGAAAGTGTGTGTGGTGGGTTGCCGGCTGTTTTGTTGCGTTCTGTTCATGTCTGTCTGTTTCGTCTCCCTATTTGTCCGGGCCCACTGTGTTCACCCCTTGTTTCAGTTCCGTTCGTCTTCGTTGAATGTTCAAAGATGCAGAGTTTTGACATTTCACTAACACTTTTTGTTTCTTCCCAGTTTTCTCTTTTCTGTGTGTGCAGATTGAAGATGAAGGGCACAGAAGTAAGGTCGTCCAAGTGCAGCATTCATCTCCCACAGGTAAATGAGTAATGTTTCTCCTTGCAAAACGTCTCTGTTTTGATGCGCTTCCTTGCATTTGAATGGGCTTGCTGGATTTTAACGTGGAGGTAGACCTTGGGGTATATCTTTGGAGTTTGAGATGGCAAGTTGGACATACAGTACTTGTTGATAAAATGGAAATGTATTGGAGGTTTGATGACAGGACGTGATGTCAGAAAATTGGGATATTGAATTTACAATGTATACTTGCTCTTTTTTTCTGCCACAGGGAGCTTTTGAATGCTGCGAAGAGAGAAGACGCCGGTTTTCATCGAAGTTTTTGTTAAGTAACTGTAACCTTTTTTCCGTGTGACGTCTATCGGGGAGGGAAGGGGGGGGGTAAGGGGGAGGTGAAACTTGTGTCACCGGCGGTGGAAGCTACCCCTGCCTGGGTCTTTGGTCTGAAATTGGGATCATATCTCCAGCTTGGGATGGAGATATGTCCTCTTTGCAGGTCTTAGCCCCAGGACGACCGTTGTGAAAGTGTGTGTGGTGGGTTGCCGGCTGTTTTGTTGCGTTCTGTTCATGTCTGTCTGTTTCGTCTCCCTATTTGTCCGGGCCCACTGTGTTCACCCCTTGTTTCAGTTCCGTTCGTCTTCGTTGAATGTTCAAAGATGCAGAGTTTTGACATTTCACTAACACTTTTTGTTTCTTCCCAGTTTTCTCTTTTCTGTGTGTGCAGATTGAAGATGAAGGGCACAGAAGTAAGGTCGTCCAAGTGCAGCATTCATCTCCCACAGGTAAATGAGTAATGTTTCTCCTTGCAAAACGTCTCTGTTTTGATGCGCTTCCTTGCATTTGAATGGGCTTGCTGGATTTTAACGTGGAGGTAGACCTTGGGGTATATCTTTGGAGTTTGAGATGGCAAGTTGGACATACAGTACTTGTTGATAAAATGGAAATGTATTGGAGGTTTGATGACAGGACGTGATGTCAGAAAATTGGGATATTGAATTTACAATGTATACTTGCTCTTTTTTTCTGCCACAGGGAGCTTTTGAATGCTGCGAAGAGAGAAGACGCCGGTTTTCATCGAAGTTTTTGTTAAGTAACTGTAACCTTTTTTCCGTGTGACGTCTATCGGGGAGGGAAGGGGGGGGGTAAGGGGGAGGTGAAACTTGTGTCACCGGCGGTGGAAGCTACCCCTGCCTGGGTCTTTGGTCTGAAATTGGGATCATATCTCCAGCTTGGGATGGAGATATGTCCTCTTTGCAGGTCTTAGCCCCAGGACGACCGTTGTGAAAGTGTGTGTGGTGGGTTGCCGGCTGTTTTGTTGCGTTCTGTTCATGTCTGTCTGTTTCGTCTCCCTATTTGTCCGGGCCCACTGTGTTCACCCCTTGTTTCAGTTCCGTTCGTCTTCGTTGAATGTTCAAAGATGCAGAGTTTTGACATTTCACTAACACTTTTTGTTTCTTCCCAGTTTTCTCTTTTCTGTGTGTGCAGATTGAAGATGAAGGGCACAGAAGTAAGGTCGTCCAAGTGCAGCATTCATCTCCCACAGGTAAATGAGTAATGTTTCTCCTTGCAAAACGTCTCTGTTTTGATGCGCTTCCTTGCATTTGAATGGGCTTGCTGGATTTTAACGTGGAGGTAGACCTTGGGGTATATCTTTGGAGTTTGAGATGGCAAGTTGGACATACAGTACTTGTTGATAAAATGGAAATGTATTGGAGGTTTGATGACAGGACGTGATGTCAGAAAATTGGGATATTGAATTTACAATGTATACTTGCTCTTTTTTTCTGCCACAGGGAGCTTTTGAATGCTGCGAAGAGAGAAGACGCCGGTTTTCATCGAAGTTTTTGTTAAGTAACTGTAACCTTTTTTCCGTGTGACGTCTATCGGGGAGGGAAGGGGGGGGGTAAGGGGGAGGTGAAACTTGTGTCACCGGCGGTGGAAGCTACCCCTGCCTGGGTCTTTGGTCTGAAATTGGGATCATATCTCCAGCTTGGGATGGAGATATGTCCTCTTTGCAGGTCTTAGCCCCAGGACGACCGTTGTGAAAGTGTGTGTGGTGGGTTGCCGGCTGTTTTGTTGCGTTCTGTTCATGTCTGTCTGTTTCGTCTCCCTATTTGTCCGGGCCCACTGTGTTCACCCCTTGTTTCAGTTCCGTTCGTCTTCGTTGAATGTTCAAAGATGCAGAGTTTTGACATTTCACTAACACTTTTTGTTTCTTCCCAGTTTTCTCTTTTCTGTGTGTGCAGATTGAAGATGAAGGGCACAGAAGTAAGGTCGTCCAAGTGCAGCATTCATCTCCCACAGGTAAATGAGTAATGTTTCTCCTTGCAAAACGTCTCTGTTTTGATGCGCTTCCTTGCATTTGAATGGGCTTGCTGGATTTTAACGTGGAGGTAGACCTTGGGGTATATCTTTGGAGTTTGAGATGGCAAGTTGGACATACAGTACTTGTTGATAAAATGGAAATGTATTGGAGGTTTGATGACAGGACGTGATGTCAGAAAATTGGGATATTGAATTTACAATGTATACTTGCTCTTTTTTTCTGCCACAGGGAGCTTTTGAATGCTGCGAAGAGAGAAGACGCCGGTTTTCATCGAAGTTTTTGTTAAGTAACTGTAACCTTTTTTCCGTGTGACGTCTATCGGGGAGGGAAGGGGGGGGGTAAGGGGGAGGTGAAACTTGTGTCACCGGCGGTGGAAGCTACCCCTGCCTGGGTCTTTGGTCTGAAATTGGGATCATATCTCCAGCTTGGGATGGAGATATGTCCTCTTTGCAGGTCTTAGCCCCAGGACGACCGTTGTGAAAGTGTGTGTGGTGGGTTGCCGGCTGTTTTGTTGCGTTCTGTTCATGTCTGTCTGTTTCGTCTCCCTATTTGTCCGGGCCCACTGTGTTCACCCCTTGTTTCAGTTCCGTTCGTCTTCGTTGAATGTTCAAAGATGCAGAGTTTTGACATTTCACTAACACTTTTTGTTTCTTCCCAGTTTTCTCTTTTCTGTGTGTGCAGATTGAAGATGAAGGGCACAGAAGTAAGGTCGTCCAAGTGCAGCATTCATCTCCCACAGGTAAATGAGTAATGTTTCTCCTTGCAAAACGTCTCTGTTTTGATGCGCTTCCTTGCATTTGAATGGGCTTGCTGGATTTTAACGTGGAGGTAGACCTTGGGGTATATCTTTGGAGTTTGAGATGGCAAGTTGGACATACAGTACTTGTTGATAAAATGGAAATGTATTGGAGGTTTGATGACAGGACGTGATGTCAGAAAATTGGGATATTGAATTTACAATGTATACTTGCTCTTTTTTTCTGCCACAGGGAGCTTTTGAATGCTGCGAAGAGAGAAGACGCCGGTTTTCATCGAAGTTTTTGTTAAGTAACTGTAACCTTTTTTCCGTGTGACGTCTATCGGGGAGGGAAGGGGGGGGGTAAGGGGGAGGTGAAACTTGTGTCACCGGCGGTGGAAGCTACCCCTGCCTGGGTCTTTGGTCTGAAATTGGGATCATATCTCCAGCTTGGGATGGAGATATGTCCTCTTTGCAGGTCTTAGCCCCAGGACGACCGTTGTGAAAGTGTGTGTGGTGGGTTGCCGGCTGTTTTGTTGCGTTCTGTTCATGTCTGTCTGTTTCGTCTCCCTATTTGTCCGGGCCCACTGTGTTCACCCCTTGTTTCAGTTCCGTTCGTCTTCGTTGAATGTTCAAAGATGCAGAGTTTTGACATTTCACTAACACTTTTTGTTTCTTCCCAGTTTTCTCTTTTCTGTGTGTGCAGATTGAAGATGAAGGGCACAGAAGTAAGGTCGTCCAAGTGCAGCATTCATCTCCCACAGGTAAATGAGTAATGTTTCTCCTTGCAAAACGTCTCTGTTTTGATGCGCTTCCTTGCATTTGAATGGGCTTGCTGGATTTTAACGTGGAGGTAGACCTTGGGGTATATCTTTGGAGTTTGAGATGGCAAGTTGGACATACAGTACTTGTTGATAAAATGGAAATGTATTGGAGGTTTGATGACAGGACGTGATGTCAGAAAATTGGGATATTGAATTTACAATGTATACTTGCTCTTTTTTTCTGCCACAGGGAGCTTTTGAATGCTGCGAAGAGAGAAGACGCCGGTTTTCATCGAAGTTTTTGTTAAGTAACTGTAACCTTTTTTCCGTGTGACGTCTATCGGGGAGGGAAGGGGGGGGGTAAGGGGGAGGTGAAACTTGTGTCACCGGCGGTGGAAGCTACCCCTGCCTGGGTCTTTGGTCTGAAATTGGGATCATATCTCCAGCTTGGGATGGAGATATGTCCTCTTTGCAGGTCTTAGCCCCAGGACGACCGTTGTGAAAGTGTGTGTGGTGGGTTGCCGGCTGTTTTGTTGCGTTCTGTTCATGTCTGTCTGTTTCGTCTCCCTATTTGTCCGGGCCCACTGTGTTCACCCCTTGTTTCAGTTCCGTTCGTCTTCGTTGAATGTTCAAAGATGCAGAGTTTTGACATTTCACTAACACTTTTTGTTTCTTCCCAGTTTTCTCTTTTCTGTGTGTGCAGATTGAAGATGAAGGGCACAGAAGTAAGGTCGTCCAAGTGCAGCATTCATCTCCCACAGGTAAATGAGTAATGTTTCTCCTTGCAAAACGTCTCTGTTTTGATGCGCTTCCTTGCATTTGAATGGGCTTGCTGGATTTTAACGTGGAGGTAGACCTTGGGGTATATCTTTGGAGTTTGAGATGGCAAGTTGGACATACAGTACTTGTTGATAAAATGGAAATGTATTGGAGGTTTGATGACAGGACGTGATGTCAGAAAATTGGGATATTGAATTTACAATGTATACTTGCTCTTTTTTTCTGCCACAGGGAGCTTTTGAATGCTGCGAAGAGAGAAGACGCCGGTTTTCATCGAAGTTTTTGTTAAGTAACTGTAACCTTTTTTCCGTGTGACGTCTATCGGGGAGGGAAGGGGGGGGGTAAGGGGGAGGTGAAACTTGTGTCACCGGCGGTGGAAGCTACCCCTGCCTGGGTCTTTGGTCTGAAATTGGGATCATATCTCCAGCTTGGGATGGAGATATGTCCTCTTTGCAGGTCTTAGCCCCAGGACGACCGTTGTGAAAGTGTGTGTGGTGGGTTGCCGGCTGTTTTGTTGCGTTCTGTTCATGTCTGTCTGTTTCGTCTCCCTATTTGTCCGGGCCCACTGTGTTCACCCCTTGTTTCAGTTCCGTTCGTCTTCGTTGAATGTTCAAAGATGCAGAGTTTTGACATTTCACTAACACTTTTTGTTTCTTCCCAGTTTTCTCTTTTCTGTGTGTGCAGATTGAAGATGAAGGGCACAGAAGTAAGGTCGTCCAAGTGCAGCATTCATCTCCCACAGGTAAATGAGTAATGTTTCTCCTTGCAAAACGTCTCTGTTTTGATGCGCTTCCTTGCATTTGAATGGGCTTGCTGGATTTTAACGTGGAGGTAGACCTTGGGGTATATCTTTGGAGTTTGAGATGGCAAGTTGGACATACAGTACTTGTTGATAAAATGGAAATGTATTGGAGGTTTGATGACAGGACGTGATGTCAGAAAATTGGGATATTGAATTTACAATGTATACTTGCTCTTTTTTTCTGCCACAGGGAGCTTTTGAATGCTGCGAAGAGAGAAGACGCCGGTTTTCATCGAAGTTTTTGTTAAGTAACTGTAACCTTTTTTCCGTGTGACGTCTATCGGGGAGGGAAGGGGGGGGGTAAGGGGGAGGTGAAACTTGTGTCACCGGCGGTGGAAGCTACCCCTGCCTGGGTCTTTGGTCTGAAATTGGGATCATATCTCCAGCTTGGGATGGAGATATGTCCTCTTTGCAGGTCTTAGCCCCAGGACGACCGTTGTGAAAGTGTGTGTGGTGGGTTGCCGGCTGTTTTGTTGCGTTCTGTTCATGTCTGTCTGTTTCGTCTCCCTATTTGTCCGGGCCCACTGTGTTCACCCCTTGTTTCAGTTCCGTTCGTCTTCGTTGAATGTTCAAAGATGCAGAGTTTTGACATTTCACTAACACTTTTTGTTTCTTCCCAGTTTTCTCTTTTCTGTGTGTGCAGATTGAAGATGAAGGGCACAGAAGTAAGGTCGTCCAAGTGCAGCATTCATCTCCCACAGGTAAATGAGTAATGTTTCTCCTTGCAAAACGTCTCTGTTTTGATGCGCTTCCTTGCATTTGAATGGGCTTGCTGGATTTTAACGTGGAGGTAGACCTTGGGGTATATCTTTGGAGTTTGAGATGGCAAGTTGGACATACAGTACTTGTTGATAAAATGGAAATGTATTGGAGGTTTGATGACAGGACGTGATGTCAGAAAATTGGGATATTGAATTTACAATGTATACTTGCTCTTTTTTTCTGCCACAGGGAGCTTTTGAATGCTGCGAAGAGAGAAGACGCCGGTTTTCATCGAAGTTTTTGTTAAGTAACTGTAACCTTTTTTCCGTGTGACGTCTATCGGGGAGGGAAGGGGGGGGGTAAGGGGGAGGTGAAACTTGTGTCACCGGCGGTGGAAGCTACCCCTGCCTGGGTCTTTGGTCTGAAATTGGGATCATATCTCCAGCTTGGGATGGAGATATGTCCTCTTTGCAGGTCTTAGCCCCAGGACGACCGTTGTGAAAGTGTGTGTGGTGGGTTGCCGGCTGTTTTGTTGCGTTCTGTTCATGTCTGTCTGTTTCGTCTCCCTATTTGTCCGGGCCCACTGTGTTCACCCCTTGTTTCAGTTCCGTTCGTCTTCGTTGAATGTTCAAAGATGCAGAGTTTTGACATTTCACTAACACTTTTTGTTTCTTCCCAGTTTTCTCTTTTCTGTGTGTGCAGATTGAAGATGAAGGGCACAGAAGTAAGGTCGTCCAAGTGCAGCATTCATCTCCCACAGGTAAATGAGTAATGTTTCTCCTTGCAAAACGTCTCTGTTTTGATGCGCTTCCTTGCATTTGAATGGGCTTGCTGGATTTTAACGTGGAGGTAGACCTTGGGGTATATCTTTGGAGTTTGAGATGGCAAGTTGGACATACAGTACTTGTTGATAAAATGGAAATGTATTGGAGGTTTGATGACAGGACGTGATGTCAGAAAATTGGGATATTGAATTTACAATGTATACTTGCTCTTTTTTTCTGCCACAGGGAGCTTTTGAATGCTGCGAAGAGAGAAGACGCCGGTTTTCATCGAAGTTTTTGTTAAGTAACTGTAACCTTTTTTCCGTGTGACGTCTATCGGGGAGGGAAGGGGGGGGGGTAAGGGGGAGGTGAAACTTGTGTCACCGGCGGTGGAAGCTACCCCTGCCTGGGTCTTTGGTCTGAAATTGGGATCATATCTCCAGCTTGGGATGGAGATATGTCCTCTTTGCAGGTCTTAGCCCCAGGACGACCGTTGTGAAAGTGTGTGTGGTGGGTTGCCGGCTGTTTTGTTGCGTTCTGTTCATGTCTGTCTGTTTCGTCTCCCTATTTGTCCGGGCCCACTGTGTTCACCCCTTGTTTCAGTTCCGTTCGTCTTCGTTGAATGTTCAAAGATGCAGAGTTTTGACATTTCACTAACACTTTTTGTTTCTTCCCAGTTTTCTCTTTTCTGTGTGTGCAGATTGAAGATGAAGGGCACAGAAGTAAGGTCGTCCAAGTGCAGCATTCATCTCCCACAGGTAAATGAGTAATGTTTCTCCTTGCAAAACGTCTCTGTTTTGATGCGCTTCCTTGCATTTGAATGGGCTTGCTGGATTTTAACGTGGAGGTAGACCTTGGGGTATATCTTTGGAGTTTGAGATGGCAAGTTGGACATACAGTACTTGTTGATAAAATGGAAATGTATTGGAGGTTTGATGACAGGACGTGATGTCAGAAAATTGGATATTGAATTTACAATGTATACTTGCTCTTTTTTTCTGCCACAGGGAGCTTTTGAATGCTGCGAAGAGAGAAGACGCCGGTTTTCATCGAAGTTTTTGTTAAGTAACTGTAACCTTTTTTCCGTGTGACGTCTATCGGGGAGGGAAGGGGGGGGGTAAGGGGGAGGTGAAACTTGTGTCACCGGCGGTGGAAGCTACCCCTGCCTGGGTCTTTGGTCTGAAATTGGGATCATATCTCCAGCTTGGGATGGAGATATGTCCTCTTTGCAGGTCTTAGCCCCAGGACGACCGTTGTGAAAGTGTGTGTGGTGGGTTGCCGGCTGTTTTGTTGCGTTCTGTTCATGTCTGTCTGTTTCGTCTCCCTATTTGTCCGGGCCCACTGTGTTCACCCCTTGTTTCAGTTCCGTTCGTCTTCGTTGAATGTTCAAAGATGCAGAGTTTTGACATTTCACTAACACTTTTTGTTTCTTCCCAGTTTTCTCTTTTCTGTGTGTGCAGATTGAAGATGAAGGGCACAGAAGTAAGGTCGTCCAAGTGCAGCATTCATCTCCCACAGGTAAATGAGTAATGTTTCTCCTTGCAAAACGTCTCTGTTTTGATGCGCTTCCTTGCATTTGAATGGGCTTGCTGGATTTTAACGTGGAGGTAGACCTTGGGGTATATCTTTGGAGTTTGAGATGGCAAGTTGGACATACAGTACTTGTTGATAAAATGGAAATGTATTGGAGGTTTGATGACAGGACGTGATGTCAGAAAATTGGGATATTGAATTTACAATGTATACTTGCTCTTTTTTTCTGCCACAGGGAGCTTTTGAATGCTGCGAAGAGAGAAGACGCCGGTTTTCATCGAAGTTTTTGTTAAGTAACTGTAACCTTTTTTCCGTGTGACGTCTATCGGGGAGGGAAGGGGGGGGGGTAAGGGGGAGGTGAAACTTGTGTCACCGGCGGTGGAAGCTACCCCTGCCTGGGTCTTTGGTCTGAAATTGGGATCATATCTCCAGCTTGGGATGGAGATATGTCCTCTTTGCAGGTCTTAGCCCCAGGACGACCGTTGTGAAAGTGTGTGTGGTGGGTTGCCGGCTGTTTTGTTGCGTTCTGTTCATGTCTGTCTGTTTCGTCTCCCTATTTGTCCGGGCCCACTGTGTTCACCCCTTGTTTCAGTTCCGTTCGTCTTCGTTGAATGTTCAAAGATGCAGAGTTTTGACATTTCACTAACACTTTTTGTTTCTTCCCAGTTTTCTCTTTTCTGTGTGTGCAGATTGAAGATGAAGGGCACAGAAGTAAGGTCGTCCAAGTGCAGCATTCATCTCCCACAGGTAAATGAGTAATGTTTCTCCTTGCAAAACGTCTCTGTTTTGATGCGCTTCCTTGCATTTGAATGGGCTTGCTGGATTTTAACGTGGAGGTAGACCTTGGGGTATATCTTTGGAGTTTGAGATGGCAAGTTGGACATACAGTACTTGTTGATAAAATGGAAATGTATTGGAGGTTTGATGACAGGACGTGATGTCAGAAAATTGGGATATTGAATTTACAATGTATACTTGCTCTTTTTTTCTGCCACAGGGAGCTTTTGAATGCTGCGAAGAGAGAAGACGCCGGTTTTCATCGAAGTTTTTGTTAAGTAACTGTAACCTTTTTTCCGTGTGACGTCTATCGGGGAGGGAAGGGGGGGGGTAAGGGGGAGGTGAAACTTGTGTCACCGGCGGTGGAAGCTACCCCTGCCTGGGTCTTTGGTCTGAAATTGGGATCATATCTCCAGCTTGGGATGGAGATATGTCCTCTTTGCAGGTCTTAGCCCCAGGACGACCGTTGTGAAAGTGTGTGTGGTGGGTTGCCGGCTGTTTTGTTGCGTTCTGTTCATGTCTGTCTGTTTCGTCTCCCTATTTGTCCGGGCCCACTGTGTTCACCCCTTGTTTCAGTTCCGTTCGTCTTCGTTGAATGTTCAAAGATGCAGAGTTTTGACATTTCACTAACACTTTTTGTTTCTTCCCAGTTTTCTCTTTTCTGTGTGTGCAGATTGAAGATGAAGGGCACAGAAGTAAGGTCGTCCAAGTGCAGCATTCATCTCCCACAGGTAAATGAGTAATGTTTCTCCTTGCAAAACGTCTCTGTTTTGATGCGCTTCCTTGCATTTGAATGGGCTTGCTGGATTTTAACGTGGAGGTAGACCTTGGGGTATATCTTTGGAGTTTGAGATGGCAAGTTGGACATACAGTACTTGTTGATAAAATGGAAATGTATTGGAGGTTTGATGACAGGACGTGATGTCAGAAAATTGGGATATTGAATTTACAATGTATACTTGCTCTTTTTTTCTGCCACAGGGAGCTTTTGAATGCTGCGAAGAGAGAAGACGCCGGTTTTCATCGAAGTTTTTGTTAAGTAACTGTAACCTTTTTTCCGTGTGACGTCTATCGGGGAGGGAAGGGGGGGGGTAAGGGGGAGGTGAAACTTGTGTCACCGGCGGTGGAAGCTACCCCTGCCTGGGTCTTTGGTCTGAAATTGGGATCATATCTCCAGCTTGGGATGGAGATATGTCCTCTTTGCAGGTCTTAGCCCCAGGACGACCGTTGTGAAAGTGTGTGTGGTGGGTTGCCGGCTGTTTTGTTGCGTTCTGTTCATGTCTGTCTGTTTCGTCTCCCTATTTGTCCGGGCCCACTGTGTTCACCCCTTGTTTCAGTTCCGTTCGTCTTCGTTGAATGTTCAAAGATGCAGAGTTTTGACATTTCACTAACACTTTTTGTTTCTTCCCAGTTTTCTCTTTTCTGTGTGTGCAGATTGAAGATGAAGGGCACAGAAGTAAGGTCGTCCAAGTGCAGCATTCATCTCCCACAGGTAAATGAGTAATGTTTCTCCTTGCAAAACGTCTCTGTTTTGATGCGCTTCCTTGCATTTGAATGGGCTTGCTGGATTTTAACGTGGAGGTAGACCTTGGGGTATATCTTTGGAGTTTGAGATGGCAAGTTGGACATACAGTACTTGTTGATAAAATGGAAATGTATTGGAGGTTTGATGACAGGACGTGATGTCAGAAAATTGGGATATTGAATTTACAATGTATACTTGCTCTTTTTTTCTGCCACAGGGAGCTTTTGAATGCTGCGAAGAGAGAAGACGCCGGTTTTCATCGAAGTTTTTGTTAAGTAACTGTAACCTTTTTTCCGTGTGACGTCTATCGGGGAGGGAAGGGGGGGGGTAAGGGGGAGGTGAAACTTGTGTCACCGGCGGTGGAAGCTACCCCTGCCTGGGTCTTTGGTCTGAAATTGGGATCATATCTCCAGCTTGGGATGGAGATATGTCCTCTTTGCAGGTCTTAGCCCCAGGACGACCGTTGTGAAAGTGTGTGTGGTGGGTTGCCGGCTGTTTTGTTGCGTTCTGTTCATGTCTGTCTGTTTCGTCTCCCTATTTGTCCGGGCCCACTGTGTTCACCCCTTGTTTCAGTTCCGTTCGTCTTCGTTGAATGTTCAAAGATGCAGAGTTTTGACATTTCACTAACACTTTTTGTTTCTTCCCAGTTTTCTCTTTTCTGTGTGTGCAGATTGAAGATGAAGGGCACAGAAGTAAGGTCGTCCAAGTGCAGCATTCATCTCCCACAGGTAAATGAGTAATGTTTCTCCTTGCAAAACGTCTCTGTTTTGATGCGCTTCCTTGCATTTGAATGGGCTTGCTGGATTTTAACGTGGAGGTAGACCTTGGGGTATATCTTTGGAGTTTGAGATGGCAAGTTGGACATACAGTACTTGTTGATAAAATGGAAATGTATTGGAGGTTTGATGACAGGACGTGATGTCAGAAAATTGGGATATTGAATTTACAATGTATACTTGCTCTTTTTTTCTGCCACAGGGAGCTTTTGAATGCTGCGAAGAGAGAAGACGCCGGTTTTCATCGAAGTTTTTGTTAAGTAACTGTAACCTTTTTTCCGTGTGACGTCTATCGGGGAGGGAAGGGGGGGGGGTAAGGGGGAGGTGAAACTTGTGTCACCGGCGGTGGAAGCTACCCCTGCCTGGGTCTTTGGTCTGAAATTGGGATCATATCTCCAGCTTGGGATGGAGATATGTCCTCTTTGCAGGTCTTAGCCCCAGGACGACCGTTGTGAAAGTGTGTGTGGTGGGTTGCCGGCTGTTTTGTTGCGTTCTGTTCATGTCTGTCTGTTTCGTCTCCCTATTTGTCCGGGCCCACTGTGTTCACCCCTTGTTTCAGTTCCGTTCGTCTTCGTTGAATGTTCAAAGATGCAGAGTTTTGACATTTCACTAACACTTTTTGTTTCTTCCCAGTTTTCTCTTTTCTGTGTGTGCAGATTGAAGATGAAGGGCACAGAAGTAAGGTCGTCCAAGTGCAGCATTCATCTCCCACAGGTAAATGAGTAATGTTTCTCCTTGCAAAACGTCTCTGTTTTGATGCGCTTCCTTGCATTTGAATGGGCTTGCTGGATTTTAACGTGGAGGTAGACCTTGGGGTATATCTTTGGAGTTTGAGATGGCAAGTTGGACATACAGTACTTGTTGATAAAATGGAAATGTATTGGAGGTTTGATGACAGGACGTGATGTCAGAAAATTGGGATATTGAATTTACAATGTATACTTGCTCTTTTTTTCTGCCACAGGGAGCTTTTGAATGCTGCGAAGAGAGAAGACGCCGGTTTTCATCGAAGTTTTTGTTAAGTAACTGTAACCTTTTTTCCGTGTGACGTCTATCGGGGAGGGAAGGGGGGGGGTAAGGGGGAGGTGAAACTTGTGTCACCGGCGGTGGAAGCTACCCCTGCCTGGGTCTTTGGTCTGAAATTGGGATCATATCTCCAGCTTGGGATGGAGATATGTCCTCTTTGCAGGTCTTAGCCCCAGGACGACCGTTGTGAAAGTGTGTGTGGTGGGTTGCCGGCTGTTTTGTTGCGTTCTGTTCATGTCTGTCTGTTTCGTCTCCCTATTTGTCCGGGCCCACTGTGTTCACCCCTTGTTTCAGTTCCGTTCGTCTTCGTTGAATGTTCAAAGATGCAGAGTTTTGACATTTCACTAACACTTTTTGTTTCTTCCCAGTTTTCTCTTTTCTGTGTGTGCAGATTGAAGATGAAGGGCACAGAAGTAAGGTCGTCCAAGTGCAGCATTCATCTCCCACAGGTAAATGAGTAATGTTTCTCCTTGCAAAACGTCTCTGTTTTGATGCGCTTCCTTGCATTTGAATGGGCTTGCTGGATTTTAACGTGGAGGTAGACCTTGGGGTATATCTTTGGAGTTTGAGATGGCAAGTTGGACATACAGTACTTGTTGATAAAATGGAAATGTATTGGAGGTTTGATGACAGGACGTGATGTCAGAAAATTGGGATATTGAATTTACAATGTATACTTGCTCTTTTTTTCTGCCACAGGGAGCTTTTGAATGCTGCGAAGAGAGAAGACGCCGGTTTTCATCGAAGTTTTTGTTAAGTAACTGTAACCTTTTTTCCGTGTGACGTCTATCGGGGAGGGAAGGGGGGGGGTAAGGGGGAGGTGAAACTTGTGTCACCGGCGGTGGAAGCTACCCCTGCCTGGGTCTTTGGTCTGAAATTGGGATCATATCTCCAGCTTGGGATGGAGATATGTCCTCTTTGCAGGTCTTAGCCCCAGGACGACCGTTGTGAAAGTGTGTGTGGTGGGTTGCCGGCTGTTTTGTTGCGTTCTGTTCATGTCTGTCTGTTTCGTCTCCCTATTTGTCCGGGCCCACTGTGTTCACCCCTTGTTTCAGTTCCGTTCGTCTTCGTTGAATGTTCAAAGATGCAGAGTTTTGACATTTCACTAACACTTTTTGTTTCTTCCCAGTTTTCTCTTTTCTGTGTGTGCAGATTGAAGATGAAGGGCACAGAAGTAAGGTCGTCCAAGTGCAGCATTCATCTCCCACAGGTAAATGAGTAATGTTTCTCCTTGCAAAACGTCTCTGTTTTGATGCGCTTCCTTGCATTTGAATGGGCTTGCTGGATTTTAACGTGGAGGTAGACCTTGGGGTATATCTTTGGAGTTTGAGATGGCAAGTTGGACATACAGTACTTGTTGATAAAATGGAAATGTATTGGAGGTTTGATGACAGGACGTGATGTCAGAAAATTGGGATATTGAATTTACAATGTATACTTGCTCTTTTTTTCTGCCACAGGGAGCTTTTGAATGCTGCGAAGAGAGAAGACGCCGGTTTTCATCGAAGTTTTTGTTAAGTAACTGTAACCTTTTTTCCGTGTGACGTCTATCGGGGAGGGAAGGGGGGGGGGTAAGGGGGAGGTGAAACTTGTGTCACCGGCGGTGGAAGCTACCCCTGCCTGGGTCTTTGGTCTGAAATTGGGATCATATCTCCAGCTTGGGATGGAGATATGTCCTCTTTGCAGGTCTTAGCCCCAGGACGACCGTTGTGAAAGTGTGTGTGGTGGGTTGCCGGCTGTTTTGTTGCGTTCTGTTCATGTCTGTCTGTTTCGTCTCCCTATTTGTCCGGGCCCACTGTGTTCACCCCTTGTTTCAGTTCCGTTCGTCTTCGTTGAATGTTCAAAGATGCAGAGTTTTGACATTTCACTAACACTTTTTGTTTCTTCCCAGTTTTCTCTTTTCTGTGTGTGCAGATTGAAGATGAAGGGCACAGAAGTAAGGTCGTCCAAGTGCAGCATTCATCTCCCACAGGTAAATGAGTAATGTTTCTCCTTGCAAAACGTCTCTGTTTTGATGCGCTTCCTTGCATTTGAATGGGCTTGCTGGATTTTAACGTGGAGGTAGACCTTGGGGTATATCTTTGGAGTTTGAGATGGCAAGTTGGACATACAGTACTTGTTGATAAAATGGAAATGTATTGGAGGTTTGATGACAGGACGTGATGTCAGAAAATTGGGATATTGAATTTACAATGTATACTTGCTCTTTTTTTCTGCCACAGGGAGCTTTTGAATGCTGCGAAGAGAGAAGACGCCGGTTTTCATCGAAGTTTTTGTTAAGTAACTGTAACCTTTTTTCCGTGTGACGTCTATCGGGGAGGGAAGGGGGGGGGGTAAGGGGGAGGTGAAACTTGTGTCACCGGCGGTGGAAGCTACCCCTGCCTGGGTCTTTGGTCTGAAATTGGGATCATATCTCCAGCTTGGGATGGAGATATGTCCTCTTTGCAGGTCTTAGCCCCAGGACGACCGTTGTGAAAGTGTGTGTGGTGGGTTGCCGGCTGTTTTGTTGCGTTCTGTTCATGTCTGTCTGTTTCGTCTCCCTATTTGTCCGGGCCCACTGTGTTCACCCCTTGTTTCAGTTCCGTTCGTCTTCGTTGAATGTTCAAAGATGCAGAGTTTTGACATTTCACTAACACTTTTTGTTTCTTCCCAGTTTTCTCTTTTCTGTGTGTGCAGATTGAAGATGAAGGGCACAGAAGTAAGGTCGTCCAAGTGCAGCATTCATCTCCCACAGGTAAATGAGTAATGTTTCTCCTTGCAAAACGTCTCTGTTTTGATGCGCTTCCTTGCATTTGAATGGGCTTGCTGGATTTTAACGTGGAGGTAGACCTTGGGGTATATCTTTGGAGTTTGAGATGGCAAGTTGGACATACAGTACTTGTTGATAAAATGGAAATGTATTGGAGGTTTGATGACAGGACGTGATGTCAGAAAATTGGGATATTGAATTTACAATGTATACTTGCTCTTTTTTTCTGCCACAGGGAGCTTTTGAATGCTGCGAAGAGAGAAGACGCCGGTTTTCATCGAAGTTTTTGTTAAGTAACTGTAACCTTTTTTCCGTGTGACGTCTATCGGGGAGGGAAGGGGGGGGGTAAGGGGGAGGTGAAACTTGTGTCACCGGCGGTGGAAGCTACCCCTGCCTGGGTCTTTGGTCTGAAATTGGGATCATATCTCCAGCTTGGGATGGAGATATGTCCTCTTTGCAGGTCTTAGCCCCAGGACGACCGTTGTGAAAGTGTGTGTGGTGGGTTGCCGGCTGTTTTGTTGCGTTCTGTTCATGTCTGTCTGTTTCGTCTCCCTATTTGTCCGGGCCCACTGTGTTCACCCCTTGTTTCAGTTCCGTTCGTCTTCGTTGAATGTTCAAAGATGCAGAGTTTTGACATTTCACTAACACTTTTTGTTTCTTCCCAGTTTTCTCTTTTCTGTGTGTGCAGATTGAAGATGAAGGGCACAGAAGTAAGGTCGTCCAAGTGCAGCATTCATCTCCCACAGGTAAATGAGTAATGTTTCTCCTTGCAAAACGTCTCTGTTTTGATGCGCTTCCTTGCATTTGAATGGGCTTGCTGGATTTTAACGTGGAGGTAGACCTTGGGGTATATCTTTGGAGTTTGAGATGGCAAGTTGGACATACAGTACTTGTTGATAAAATGGAAATGTATTGGAGGTTTGATGACAGGACGTGATGTCAGAAAATTGGATATTGAATTTACAATGTATACTTGCTCTTTTTTTCTGCCACAGGGAGCTTTTGAATGCTGCGAAGAGAGAAGACGCCGGTTTTCATCGAAGTTTTTGTTAAGTAACTGTAACCTTTTTTCCGTGTGACGTCTATCGGGGAGGGAAGGGGGGGGGGGTAAGGGGGAGGTGAAACTTGTGTCACCGGCGGTGGAAGCTACCCCTGCCTGGGTCTTTGGTCTGAAATTGGGATCATATCTCCAGCTTGGGATGGAGATATGTCCTCTTTGCAGGTCTTAGCCCCAGGACGACCGTTGTGAAAGTGTGTGTGGTGGGTTGCCGGCTGTTTTGTTGCGTTCTGTTCATGTCTGTCTGTTTCGTCTCCCTATTTGTCCGGGCCCACTGTGTTCACCCCTTGTTTCAGTTCCGTTCGTCTTCGTTGAATGTTCAAAGATGCAGAGTTTTGACATTTCACTAACACTTTTTGTTTCTTCCCAGTTTTCTCTTTTCTGTGTGTGCAGATTGAAGATGAAGGGCACAGAAGTAAGGTCGTCCAAGTGCAGCATTCATCTCCCACAGGTAAATGAGTAATGTTTCTCCTTGCAAAACGTCTCTGTTTTGATGCGCTTCCTTGCATTTGAATGGGCTTGCTGGATTTTAACGTGGAGGTAGACCTTGGGGTATATCTTTGGAGTTTGAGATGGCAAGTTGGACATACAGTACTTGTTGATAAAATGGAAATGTATTGGAGGTTTGATGACAGGACGTGATGTCAGAAAATTGGGATATTGAATTTACAATGTATACTTGCTCTTTTTTTCTGCCACAGGGAGCTTTTGAATGCTGCGAAGAGAGAAGACGCCGGTTTTCATCGAAGTTTTTGTTAAGTAACTGTAACCTTTTTTCCGTGTGACGTCTATCGGGGAGGGAAGGGGGGGGGTAAGGGGGAGGTGAAACTTGTGTCACCGGCGGTGGAAGCTACCCCTGCCTGGGTCTTTGGTCTGAAATTGGGATCATATCTCCAGCTTGGGATGGAGATATGTCCTCTTTGCAGGTCTTAGCCCCAGGACGACCGTTGTGAAAGTGTGTGTGGTGGGTTGCCGGCTGTTTTGTTGCGTTCTGTTCATGTCTGTCTGTTTCGTCTCCCTATTTGTCCGGGCCCACTGTGTTCACCCCTTGTTTCAGTTCCGTTCGTCTTCGTTGAATGTTCAAAGATGCAGAGTTTTGACATTTCACTAACACTTTTTGTTTCTTCCCAGTTTTCTCTTTTCTGTGTGTGCAGATTGAAGATGAAGGGCACAGAAGTAAGGTCGTCCAAGTGCAGCATTCATCTCCCACAGGTAAATGAGTAATGTTTCTCCTTGCAAAACGTCTCTGTTTTGATGCGCTTCCTTGCATTTGAATGGGCTTGCTGGATTTTAACGTGGAGGTAGACCTTGGGGTATATCTTTGGAGTTTGAGATGGCAAGTTGGACATACAGTACTTGTTGATAAAATGGAAATGTATTGGAGGTTTGATGACAGGACGTGATGTCAGAAAATTGGATATTGAATTTACAATGTATACTTGCTCTTTTTTTCTGCCACAGGGAGCTTTTGAATGCTGCGAAGAGAGAAGACGCCGGTTTTCATCGAAGTTTTTGTTAAGTAACTGTAACCTTTTTTCCGTGTGACGTCTATCGGGGAGGGAAGGGGGGGGGGGTAAGGGGGAGGTGAAACTTGTGTCACCGGCGGTGGAAGCTACCCCTGCCTGGGTCTTTGGTCTGAAATTGGGATCATATCTCCAGCTTGGGATGGAGATATGTCCTCTTTGCAGGTCTTAGCCCCAGGACGACCGTTGTGAAAGTGTGTGTGGTGGGTTGCCGGCTGTTTTGTTGCGTTCTGTTCATGTCTGTCTGTTTCGTCTCCCTATTTGTCCGGGCCCACTGTGTTCACCCCTTGTTTCAGTTCCGTTCGTCTTCGTTGAATGTTCAAAGATGCAGAGTTTTGACATTTCACTAACACTTTTTGTTTCTTCCCAGTTTTCTCTTTTCTGTGTGTGCAGATTGAAGATGAAGGGCACAGAAGTAAGGTCGTCCAAGTGCAGCATTCATCTCCCACAGGTAAATGAGTAATGTTTCTCCTTGCAAAACGTCTCTGTTTTGATGCGCTTCCTTGCATTTGAATGGGCTTGCTGGATTTTAACGTGGAGGTAGACCTTGGGGTATATCTTTGGAGTTTGAGATGGCAAGTTGGACATACAGTACTTGTTGATAAAATGGAAATGTATTGGAGGTTTGATGACAGGACGTGATGTCAGAAAATTGGGATATTGAATTTACAATGTATACTTGCTCTTTTTTCTGCCACAGGGAGCTTTTGAATGCTGCGAAGAGAGAAGACGCCGGTTTTCATCGAAGTTTTTGTTAAGTAACTGTAACCTTTTTTCCGTGTGACGTCTATCGGGGAGGGAAGGGGTGGGGGGGGGGGTAAGGGGGAGGTGCAACTTGTGTCACCGGCGGTGGAAGCTACCCCTGCCTGGGTCTTTGGTCTGAAATTGGGATCATATCTCCAGCTTGGGATGGAGATACTTTATACCATCTTGCTCACAGCCATTTTGAATTCACGTTCGTGTTTGTAGAACATAATGAAATTAGATGGATTGCATTTTGAAAGTGTACTCTAAATGCAACGTGCAAGTGCTACATACATGTACGCAAGCAAGTTAAGCGCATTATGACGGTTAAAAAACGTCACGGCAAAAATCAGCTGCAGCAGATATGCGCACACATTTTCGCAGAGCAAATGAAACACTCAATTTACTGTGCATTTCAGTTTGAGTGTATCGGCTTTGATAGCACACCTGTATGGAATACAAACGCAGATACAAATAGCCGTACAAAAGTTTGAGTTTTCCATAGGTTTGTGCACAAACATGGATGCGCCCATCAGCCATCACTTTGTACATCGAGTCAGCACTCTAGTAATTCAGTGTAGCTCTATGGCAGTAATGTAGTTTCTTCCTAATTGCTTCTTGAAATACGTGTTTTTGTGTTTGTGCATTGGTCATGTATTTTTGTAATACAGAGGATTTCATGTGGAAAATGTTGTTGCATTTTACCTGAATGCTATTAAAATGCATGTACATGTACATTTCCAGGTTTTGTTTATGCACTTGGAAACATGCCCAATTGCCTGAGAATTGCAATATGAAATTTTGGAACAAAAAGTAATCTTTTTAACAATAATTTTCTTTGCATTTCTGCCTGTACACAGACCCTGGAAATCAACGCCACAATTAATGCCCCTCCCCAGAAAGAACCGCACCGGCAGCAACCCCGTCAGTTCAGTCTTCAGCACACGACGCAACAAAGTCACCCAACCTACCTTAGACCTTCAGCACCGCAGGCAATATCGACACCTCGGACTCATGATGTGGTCAATTCCACGCTGGTGTAACAAGCCATTAAGCCTCAGGCATGTGCACTGGCTCTTCATGAGCCCAGTCTCTTAAACATCTCACCCATAGATTGTGTCAGCTGATGGTATTGTACAAATTGCAACATGATCAGAGAAATAGTAGTGGCAAGTTACACTGAGTGAGAGGAGGTAGTGTGAAATCACTGGTGCCAAGGTGGGCTGATGTGGACTACCATACCTCCTAACGTGGACAAGTAATACACTACTTACCCGAAATGAACCATGTTGTATTTGTTCTGTTACACCCATACATAATTCGTTAGTTCCATTGGAAGAAATTCATTGGAATTCCATGGAACATCCCTCCCATGAAATGCGTATATACTGTCATTCTTGAAGGTTGCAGTGTGGTACCACTAGCAACCCGACTTGCATGTGCAATTGTTGCATAGCTCAGGGTTTCAGAGCTAATTATGGGGTACTTCTGTCCTGGTAGCACTGACTGGTTTACGTGCCTCATGCGTGTGCCGTGTGTGCAGGGTAGCTGCTTTTGCTTCCCAGACAAACCTATGCAAGTATGAATAATGCTTTAAGCTTCACTTGTTGTTACTGTACTACCGCCTATTGTCCAAAAGACTAGTCCATGACCCAAAGTGCTAAAAGCACAGCAACTAAAGAACTACATCACTGCAACTGGAGGTCTGTGTTGATGTGGGTGCTCTTGCAGACCATTTCTTGATAGCGCAACACCAGTGTGAACATTTTGTCAAGGGGAAGATTGCAGAAGTGCAATAACAAGTGAATTTCAGTACACACAAATTGAATAAATATTGTCTTGCATTAGGAGTATATAATCAGCTGTCCGGTGTATCTGTAGGTGAGGTGTTTATACAAAGTAAATATTGACTGTTCTAACGTGTGGTACAGTAAAAAGAGTTTCACTTAGTGATCCGTGGAGTGCTATATTTTCCCTCCACTCTTCCTTGAGAATATACTTACAATATGGTATGGATCACCTTGCAATGGTATCGTTTGATTGTACCACTCATTGCAGTCAATATTAGCATACATTGTACTTAAAAGGCAGTGGTGTAGTCAAGTACATTTCCATGAGTACGAAATGTACTGGAGTATGAGTATGAGTACTGCAACACTGCTAGAAGGCATATGAAGTGTGACTCATGAGAATGTGGAGGTGCACATTGATCTATGCAAGACAAAGCTTTGCTTACTGCATTTATTCTAGCTTTATATGAACATCTTCCATATGCCCAGTGACATCTGAAACATTTTTGTCATTGACCTGACCAATCACATTGCTTTATGACTATAACAATGAACAAGTAAGGGCGTTGTTTTCTTCTCTTGCTTTTGCAAAGTTTAAGGAAAACAAGACAAGTCCCTGCATGCTTGATTGATGCGGCATGATTGTCAACATCTGACATGGTTTCTGCACATCCACGTACTCTGGTTCATATTTAACTTATGTAACTTCTTGGAAGCTTCCATCCTATTGTTCATTTGTGTCTCGGTAAACAGTCAAAATGTGGTATTAAGCGCATTCAGTTTTGCTGTTGAACCACTGTTATTAACACATTGAACCCAACTTTTTCAACAACTCAGAATATAGTATAGGTAGATTTTTCTTTAGGACATTAATATCCATGATATATATACGTATATATTTTTAAGAAGGGGCTAAAGTCCAGCACTTTTTGAGTGAGAAAGCTAGAATTGTTTTGCTTGTATCCTATTGTGTATAGCTATCCAGAGATAAGTTGTGTCTAGTTTCTGTGCTGTTATAGTTTGGTTTTCGTATATGGCACATGATGTAGGGTTTGATATTTACTTTGCTAGCTTGTGATTTGCAACTTTGCCACAAACATTTAAGATAAATATAAAGATCATAAAATGATCACTTTTTTGTTATTAATTTCATTAATCAGAAATACAGGTGGAATGTAGGTTAGCTATACACATCAATCATATTGACAAATATGTTGGTTTGTATAAAAAAAAAAGGCCTCCTGTTTAAACGATATACTTAAAGTCTTTATTAGTTTAATTGTGTTGGACAATATATTTCAAATGATGTTTATTATATAAAAAAGTGATCACATAGGGAAATGGTTTCAGTAAATTATGTTTAAAAGAAATCATTTCTGCTATGCAAAATGTAAAAAAAAGGTTTAAATATTGTATGGTTTTACTTGTTTATGTATATTCATTTACTTTTACAAAATTGTGCAATTTATGAATTAATAACTGAGCTTTCAGACATTTGAGATGGAAAAAGTCAACATTGATACTAAAGGACCTAAGACAAGAAATGGGAAAATGGGGGGGGGGGGGGCGGAGCGTTTGTTGAATTCTTTATTTCAGTTATGCTGGTAGCTTTATTTATTTGACATGGTCCTACAGAAACTGCAATTGTTGCAATAAAGTAGTCCAAGTTATTCTTTTGCTAACTGCGAAAACTGTAAACTAATGAATGTACACATGTTTTTGTGAGAATAGATTTGGTTTATTGTAACAATGTATGGTTATATTTTGTACAAATTATCCTACTTCCCATGCATGGATGCTGTGATTATGTTCAGTAATTTAGTTGTTTTAAGTCTATTTTCTTCGGTCAAGATAGAGGTTCTGAGTACAAACAATGTGCTTTTTAAAAATGAACGAGTGATTGTTTGAATTATTGTCTGGTACAATTTATGTTGCACATTGTGACTTGCTTTTCACAGAGTGCATGTACATGTAATATATGAATTCTGTAACGTATGTACTACTAGTATGTTATGTCCAGTGGCCCTAAGAGTGAAATAACATTATGTGAGACTTGCACTTGTGCGTTTAATATCTCCATTATTTAAGTTGTCATTGAGACTCAACTAGAAAAGACTCGAGTTGAAATCGTAATCTTTTCAATGAGGGAATAAATGTGTGTGCTTGTTGGTCGATATTAAACACTGTTCAACACCGGCTTGGAGTCTGGATGATGATACTGACCGGAGCCAAAGGCAAGGGTCGTTATCAGCATCCAGACTCAACCGGTCTTAAACAAAGTGTAGAATACCGGCCAAGCACATATTTATTTCCATTCATAAATACCTCTTCGGTCAAAAAATCTAAACTTTTGGTCCAAAAGTCAAAGGAAGTTAAAACTTATAGATTTCTTACAATTTTGTTCAACAATTTTACTACACTTTTTTTTCTCGAAACGCCCATCTAGCTATTTCATGTTATGTCCCTTTACATGGGTCAACTGTCGTAGGTCAACCAGCCCTAGTGTCAACATATCTAAACTCAACTTTGATTGGCTGGCCCGTGGGGTCGCATACAATTTGCATGTTCGGATATATCAGACATTCGTAGTGAGGCTCTGTAAACATGATCGTTTGATCCTCGGACTACCCAGGAGGCTAGTTTTACCACTCAACTTGAAGCAGCTGATATTTGTATAATTAAGAGCTCAATGGTAGTTGCCCCAGTCTAGTCTTGGGAAGGTCTATGTACATTGTTTCAAGTTGAAGCTCATGAGATTGATCAGTTGACATTCATGACATTGAATTGTATAGATTAGGGATAGGCAATGTGGCAATATTTATGAGGTTGGTACCTAGACAGGCTTGTAGGGGCATCAAGGTCTGCATATGCAAACCGCCCCCCCCCCCCCCACACACACACACACAAAGAAATAAAATCCACATTTTTGCTGAATATTTTTGTGAAGTAATTTGGCTCATCTATTACTTTCACCACTGCCTTTAAAAGATTACCTGCAACCATGATGCTTCAACTGAATAAAAATGACATAATAGTGCCATCCAGAGACTAATGTAATCAAGCCCCCCCCCCTTCCTTGAGTTTGTCAAACTGCAAGTCTTACCCAATTATATGTTGGTCTGGTGTCTTTACCCCCCCCCCCCCCCCTCGTGCATACATGCCTGGTATTGGCTCAACTGTGGCTTCTATTAGTGATTTCTTGATTGGTCAAAACATTCAACACGGTGGCACTGTGTGTAACAAACTAACAGACATGTATGTTGTACATATGTGCTTATCTTCAACCAAATTTGAATTCTTATACTGATAGGTTGATACATGAAACAGGCATGCAACTCAAAATTTACAAGAAAAGGAGGAAATTCCAAACCACACAAGCCTTTGTACAGTATTTTTCAAAAATTGTAATGGCATTCATGAGAAGAAAAGAAAGAAGGAAATCAGCAGATCCAAGGAAAAATTGCATGCCTGATGGCAACAACAGTGTTATTATCCCATAATGGGCCACACTGCACCACACAACGCAAGACGCTTGCTGCACGTACGTATGTGGTAGATGAAAGCTGAAACGTGACGACAGCGTGCACGTAACTGTGCATGAAGTGTGCTGGAAGATGAATTGTTAAACCCACTCACACTCATGGAACACACAAAATAAAGCGCTTGAATGCCAATCACAAATTTGTTCTGAAAGCTTGCATAGATCCTTTTAATATTCTACATTTAATTCCAAAATCCTTCACCATAAAAATAAAGTCCTTAAAATAGCCAACTTATTTTAAAAAGTATTTCACTGCAAAAATTCCAAAAGATATTAACAGTTGCATAAAATAATCTCTCTGTTCAATCCTTACTGCCAAGCATATCAATAGGGCTCACTCAATGACGGTCATCTCTTGATTGCTTATTTTACGCAATCAAGCACGCATTGCGCAGTGTTAAAAATGTTCCAAACACACGCGCTTCTTGCTTGAAATGTGTTTGAAATACGACACAGCCGATGTGCGTTATTCAGTTGATGCTCAAAATGTTGATGCATGTGGCTGGTCTGTAGGAAATGACGTCATTTGAATGAGACCTATTGATATTGGACACCAATATAAGATTGTATGGTAGAATACATGTGACTTCATTGCATACACTACTTTGTACATCTCTCCTACATTAGAACAACATGCAGGACATGACCCCAATACATGTACTTTTTGTGCATAGTTAATTGGAATAACAAGCTTGACACAAATGTTTGGAACAACAAATGGGTATTGAAGGACAACTTGCAAACTAGATGGTGAGAAGAGGGCACTATTTACCATTCTGAAATGAACAGGACTGTTCATGTAGTCATCGAGGACAAAACGTGGACATCTGCGTTTCTGCTGTCAGAATAGCAGATTGAGTATTTTTTGAATGGTTCATTTTGTTCTGCTTTCCCGCCTTTGTGCTACCATAAATGCAGAATTTACTGTTTAATAAAATCCACTGTAGTGCTTTTATGCTACCTGAAATGCAGATTTTGCTTTTCCTCCCTTGCTGGAGGGAGAAAAAGTGGACATCTGCTTTTCTCTTGTTCAAAAATCAGATCAAACCGTTTCTGACGTTTCCATTTCCTGCTTTTGTGCTACCCAAAATGTATATTTTTGTTTTTTGCTTTTCTCATTTCTTAGAACCAGAAAAGCAAAACGAACCTTTGGTAACTACCATTTGTATTCTGCTTTTGGTTAAAAGGAAAATGAAACGGTGCTTCTGAGAAAAATAAGCACCGTTTCATTTTTCTTTGAGTGTAGGTTAACAGGGTTTTTTAGGCGTTCCCCCTTAAAGAGCTTCCACATCACAAAGTTACAAAATGAAAAATGTATTGTCGGAAAATGGCCATACTTCTGTTATCTGCTCTTCTGACAGCAGAAAAGCGATGTCCACTTTGTGTCCTCCTTGGGCCTTACCATAGTGTACCCAAAGTATCGCATTTGAGAAGTCTTTGCTGTGCGCAGTAAACCCATATGTGAGCTGCACAAGCATTACTTCAATAACATCTGAACATACTGGCATGCAATTTCAGTAGTTATTGCCTCCATTTTAAACAGATTCAATTTCAAAACATTGACTATTTTGGCAGTATACATTGCCCCCACAATATAATGGAGCCTTTTCATGTCAAGGTTCCTGTGAGATAACAAATACAACAAACTCTCTCCAGTTTTAAGTAACCAAAGTAACTGTACATGTGGGCATTGTTATGTTAGTACTGTTACTATTCTACGCAGAACAACCGGCCATTCGTACTAAAGTGACAAAGTGACATCAGTTCTCACGTAGCACATGAACAAAAAGGAGCCTTTTTCTCTAAATGTTTGAAATCGTTCACAAGAACAGCGAATACAGCAGCTGAACTATCAGCATGCTAGCATCGGTGGATTTATAGGATCTCCTCCAACTGTTTCTAATCTTAAGTTGTCAGACAAGTCAATTATTAATAACATCAGACATACATGCACTGTTCTTGTGAATATCAGATTTTTGACCCAGGGTGGCAAAAAGGTTCACTTTTTCTATTCACTTGGCACAATAAAATGTTTATGCATAGGCCTTGGTGGGAAAGACAATAGCAACGAAGTCCTATGTCCAATTTGATTGAAAGTTTGATAAGGTTTCCCTGTATTCTCAAGATGTACAGTATCCACTCAGCTATAACTTCAACAGGTAAGTTGTTATGGATCTAACTTAAGATTTGGAGCAATTTTGTTTTTGCTTCAAAAAAAAAAACCCAAAAGGCACAAATATCACAAGATCCTATGCATCTTCAAACAGAGAATGAGGCTTCCCAAAGTTATAAGTCATTTGATCAAATGTGGAGACACAGTGAGGGGTGATTGTGTGTATTACTAGAGATTCCTGAGGTCTGTTTCCACGCCATAGATCAGAGCCTTGAGTTGAAGTAGCTCACTCTGCATCTTCTTTGATCTCTTAGCTGTCTGATGAATATTATGCAGCATGAACATATCACCATCTTCCCCAACACCCACTGTCACCTGTTCAGCATGGCAACAAAACAAGAAGGGTTTACATTACAAAGCACTGACAATGATCCAGGGCTAGGGATGTAGTTGATTCCATTCACAAGTCCACCACAAGTCCAGACACAAGTAATTCGTGAGTCCATCACAAGTCCAGGCACAAGATACACTGGATGCCTTTGTCAAAGCTCATTTGAATAGCTTGTGAGTTAAATTGGTGTTGGAGGACTTGTGGTGGACTTGCAGGGACTAGTGATGGACTCGACTACATCCCTGCAATGATGTCCTTGCAATCTTGATTTCAGTGACAACATCATTATGGACTAAGATGACATAACATCTCACTAACAGAATCTGCTTCTTGATTTAGTCAAGAGCACGTTTCATGGAATGCACCATTTTACTTTATATAATCGACATACAGATCGTTGTCATTTGATTGGTGGAACTCACATCATGTGGCATTCGTTATTGCTCCCATTCACGCCGGGGCTCAAAAAGTCCCATTCGCCTATGGGGAATGGGAAATACTATTGAACAGTTAGGATCATTCTTGTTCCATGACGCAGTTGTATGCAAATGCATGCTGGTGTGCGCGTTTAGCATTGCACGTAGCCAGCGTTGGGTTCAAACATTTTCGTGAAGGGGTGGTTTGGAAGAGAAAAATACATTTTCAACCAATTTTATATTGAAATAAAAGTTCAAATATCAAATGACAAGGATCTATGTGTCAGTTATATAAAACAAATATAAAAGTTCGACATGTTTTTGTACATGGTGGAAGTGTGGCCTTTATTTATGGAGGTAGTCCAGTAAAATGGCCACATATGGGGCTAAGCATGACCCAGCCTTTGGGGTACTTGTTCGCAGTGTCCGCACCACGATCTGCATGAACTGCACTATAGCTGACCAACATAGGAAAGTAGAAAACAGCAACGGACAAATGCAAACTAACAACATGACTGACATGAACAGACAATACTCCACCTTGTAGAGTTGCTTCTCAACATCCTTGAGTTGGTTTCTCAAGATTCGGGTATCATTCTTGAAACCTTCTATCTCCAGATTCCGTCGCTTCTCCATGGCCTCATACCGCTGGTTCATCAGGTGTAAACGCTTAGCAAGCTTTTCCGTCTTATCCTGTGGATAAATAACCACAAGAATGAATGGTACTAGAAACAGGTTTCGGCAATAGATCAGAAATGGCTTAAACTTTGCATGAGCAGTTGGTACTGTTTGAATATCAGAGTTTATTTTGTTCACTTTTCGATAGCAATCAGAACAATCCACTGAAGGGAATTTGAAGTCGGAATTCTATTTTTGATACATTTTGGTACCAACAAAATAGGATTACATAATAATCCTGTTTTAATCCTAAAAATGTGATAAATAGTGATATGACAGTATTCTACCAATACACACACACAAATATGTACTCATGCCATCAGTTTCTGTCATGAGTAAGTATAGGTCATGAAAAACTGACTGGACCTTTTTTTTTACGTTTTGCGTAATTTGTTTCGCTTCAGTGACTTCTAATATTTCAGCCTTCGAAAATGTCCTTCCGTTACCGAAAAAATACATATTTTTAATTTATTTTCAAAACTTGCAGTATGAATGCAATGAAAGTTATTGTGCAAAGCAAGTTTAGGTAGGCCTTCAATATGACATTATAACTGACACTGCTGTACGTATCGTTTTTTAATTACAATTAATTAAATCCCGTCCTTCCGTTACCAAATTGGTAACGGAAGGACGGTAACGGAAGGACAAATGTTATTTTTATCAAATGTAACGACATTTGTGCTCATGTTTGAAAAATGAAAATCACTGCAACTACATGCATGTATAATGCGCATTGAAAGGACATTCATGTGACCCACCTTCACAAAGCTGGTATGAGCAGGGCAAGGTGTTCATTACAAAGGATGGCACAGGCATATGTATAACATGTACATGTACAATGTACATGTATGACAATGTACCGGTACTCATACATGTATGGAGTTGTTGCAGAAAATCAAATCATTAAGTTGCTGCTATCACCATTCATGGACAATAGAGAAAGATACAATTTCTGTGAAGCCATTCCAGAAGCAAATTAAGTAAAAAATGAGATGGCAGAAAGTACCAGTGCTATTGGGCACTTTCATACAATTTACATGTGTAAGACATGTGAGGTGCAATTTTTGACAAATTAAGTTAACAACTTCAGGCTGGATGTTTATAAGATAATTATTGTTAATACTCTAAATCATTAAAATTTGATTTCAAACACTGAATTTAGAGTTCAATTAAAAGCAACACCTAAAACATTTTTTAAAGCACAATGATTCTGAAGCCATCAGTTCTACCTGTAGATGTTTTTAATGTACATGTAAGCTGGTCGCCCCTGCCCCCCCCCCCCCCCACCTTAGGTAAACCACTGAACCTACTGGTGTTATTATTAAAAGTTGTTGGTGAACATGTAACCAATATACTCAAGTGCTCAAATACTGTGTATTTAAAACTTTTAAGGATTAAGGTGATGGGTTTGAAGTCCATTTCTGTAGTTGTCTTGTGTTCGTGAATTATGTGTTTTTGGTTGTTTTCATTTTTCATTTGTTATCATTAATTAGCAGGCTTCTATCTTTATCTCAATAGTTTCTTGGGTATAATTATTTATGCCAGGTCTGCATATTGTTGATTTCACATTCAGTTACACATTTCAGCAATTTATTTCACTTGTATAATTAGTGTAAATTCACATTTTATTCATGCTATAATTGAGTAAACCTTTTGTCCTTCCGTTACCGTCCTTCCGCTACCAAATTATAATCCACTTAAGACATTGTAATTATATCACCGAAACACTTAAAGTCAAATGAAAGGTGGTATAGTATAGATAAAGCCGCAGGGATTCCATTTCCTACCTTTGAAATATAATTGCCCCATAAAATTCACAGAGTTTATGCAAAACGCGTGTAAGTTGGAAAACCCTCGTCCGTTTTACCGTCCTTCCGTTACCGACCTCATTAATATTCATAATTCATTAACGAGAGGTATGCATGCCCCCCAAAAGTGTGGAAATTGAAGGTAGCATTATAGCAATACCATTGTGACATTTGCTTGCTGTAACTAATAACAGTGGCTGTGATAGGCACATTTGAAATTTTGTTTAATGAGCGAAAACGTCCTTCCGTTACCGTGGAATTGCCCAAAAGCAGTAAAAAATTCTGAGCTCTCCATAGGTTTGTGCACAAAAATGGACGCACCCAGCAGTGTACATTCTGTACAGTAAGTTAAGTCTCTAGTCATTTTAAGCTACAGTCCATCATTTGCAGCTATCCAAAAAGTAACTGATGTAATTATCGTTGAAAAACATACTTGGTTGGTTGACAGTACTAAATTCTCTCTGAAATTATTCTTTCTGACATGCTGTCGTTTTGAAGAAATCAACAAAAGAAGGTCTTCAGACGCATCGTTGGAAATTTCTGTTAGTAGTTCGCTTTTTATTGGCGAAGCACGCACAAGCGTTGACACGATGCAAACGTGCGCGCAGTTGCCTTAATTCATCGTATCAGTGCATGACACCGCGTAGCTGCAATCGGCTCAATGAGAATGTGTCTCAATTCAGGCCCAATTCAAAACATGATTCAGCAACATGATTCAGCAACTTTTATTTGAAATCGAGATCCGCAGGCCCGGTTCTGTGTTTTTTTTTGTCCCGTTCTGTTCACAAACTCATCTATGTTTCAAGTCACAGACCATACAGGGATGAAACTGGCCTATGGGGAAAAAATCTGAAAATAGGCCGGCCAAAATTCTGTGTCCGAAATCTGGGCTGCGCCGCAAGTACACATACGTACTATATGTACAATAAACTTCGTGTTCAATTTCTGGACATCGCCTCCTTTTTTTCTTTTACATGTACATGTAGATCCAAATGAAATTTTACGATGTGAAAAATGTTCAGTGTTTCCATAAGATTAAAAAGCCCGAATTAGGGTTGGAGTTTCTGACTCGTAATTAAAGAAATTCACATCTTACTTGAGACACGGAGAAAGTCAAGGAAAAAGTCCAAGACAACAAGTCCACTAACGCATGGTAGGTGGAACTGGAAAAAGTTTGGCATTAGGCCTGCCGTCTTTTTCGTACAACAACTGCCGGTGAAATTTGTCTTCTATGCTCTCCTCGCCTTCCTCAAGATTTTGCATGGAAGAGATCGTCAGACTAAAACCACCACGTTGCAATCATTCAGTATCATTTGTACAACACTGAATAAAGTAGATCTGCCAAAGTCCAAAATGCTCCTTATGTGCGATTACCCCAATAGTTTGATTGCAGCTTTTGAGGGGGCCATTCAGTTGTGACTTTGTAACAAGATTCTTTTGTTTTGCTAACTTTTGAAAAAAAAAATGATTTCTGAATGGAAAAGTTAGTTCTTTTTTTAAAGCAATTCAAACGAATTTGCTTGAAAATGATCATTATTGTATTGTATTTAACTTGAAATGATTTCTTTGTGCAGGAAGCTTCTCTATAATGCCCACCTCAATTTCCAAGTTCTGTGTTTGTCTCTCTTCCAGTGCATGATCTGAGATGACTAAGACGTCATCTTTGGAGACATCTAGTTGTTCCTTACATCGATCCAGCTCCTGTAGTAGACGGTCCTTCTCTGCCATCCAGACTCGCTCCTGAGATCGTCCTTCATACTTCAGCTCTAGATAGTCCTTAGTGCTGTCATACAACATCTGCTGTGTACGATGTAACCTATTAACAGAAGAATGTCCATGACAAGTGATGTATGATGGTTGAACAAGGTAGCTGAATAAAGGATACACATTCTACTTTTGTTTAAAGAACGGTAAGTGTCTTATTAGTCATTCATAAGATTTCATTTCATTTTGCGTCGGGGTGATGTAAATCAAATTAGGTTTTGCCCTTCACCGACATATAAACACTGTTATACTCTCTGTGTTACCTCCCGAGTGAAAGTTGAAAAAATCATCACAGCGGTTACCCTTGACCCTCTACGGGAGATGTTGGCCACTTGACCACCGAGCTAACGGATCAGTTGGCTGGTTCGAACTATCGATGTAGACATCTGCACTACATTCAGATAAAGACATCTGCAATAGAGTGATTTCCAACTTTCAGGGAGGAAACACACTGAGAATACAGTGTTTATACATCGGTGATGGACAAAACCTAATTTGGTTTTATTAGTCAATTGACTCATGTAATTTCAGCAAGCACACACTGCATATGCCTCCATGTTATTTTGGCAAGATGTGTTGGCAACATACTAGTGTGGAAAGACTGTGGTTTCTAAAATAACTAAGATCAAAGTGCTTTACATTATTATTACCCCTGATCATTGGGCCAATGAAACATTGCAAATACAATCTCAGCTTCCTGTGGAATATGGATTTTTATTCACGAGAAAGTCATTTTAGTCATGTTCCCTGACAGTATTTTATAAACTATTGAATAGGATGGTGCCAGACTATTTTTGCATTCTAGCCTCACTTTCAATTTTTATTTTAAATGTGGCTTAAAAACATTAGGGTATGTTTAACAACAAATTTAAATTTTCATTAAAGCAGACTGGTATTAATTTGTAATTAATTTTATGTCACTGCTTTAATTTCTCTTTGCAAGTTCCAATATGAAGATTTTTACCTCGCTTTCAATTTAATATAGTCGACTCCTGAATAAAGCCCATACAGCTCGGTGTAGTCATTTCGACGCAAGGTAGCTAAAATCAATCACAATTGCGATCTCTGTTCTCACAGGTACCCATTTATTCCTGGGTGGGGCGAAGCAATGAGTGACAAAGTGTCTTGCCAAAGGGAACATGCACCATAACCCAGGCTGGCTCGAACCCACAACCTGTAGAATTACCCACAGACAACGAGTTCAAATGCTCCAGACCATGAGGCCAGGGCACTCCACATATTTAGAAATGTTTTGCCAATTCATGCAACAACACAAACACCAGGTAATATAATCTATTTGAAACCCCTGCCCGTTGTCCAAACTGCACACATGTGCATTTATCTTTATTGGTACCTTCAAGGATGTAACTGGGGTCCAAGTTGCTGGAGGGCCTAAAGGGACCTCAGTTTCTAGTAGGAGGCAGTCTTTGAGCAGAGGGGTCCATGCCCCTCATCCTCCTCCCCTATCATTAGCTATGCCACTGGGCACCTTTGTCAAGTTCATTTAAGATTATAAGGAATCAATGAAGGGAGTTCCTACTTTTCATTGAGGGAGTGAATCTTGGAGCGATCTCTCTCATCACATCACAGTCTGCATCTCTTCCATCCTGACCCTGCGATCCTCCAGCAAGGCTTCCGTCTGCTCTCTAGATAGCTCAGCTTGTTCCTTCATCTGAGATTGTAGAGCTTCAATCTGTAGCACAGACTCTGACTCTCTGGCTCTGTCGTGCCTGCTGCTGGTCTGAATCAGGATTGACAGCTTTTGGGCTGGGCGCTGTTGGACTTAGAATGAGGATTGGAAAATATTGATGGATGGTAACAGGATCAACCTGCTGGTACAGACTCGGACAAAAGAAAACCCACATTTTGGAGATGATCTGATCAATTATCGTGATTGAAGCAACTTTACTTTTTATTATTTGTTTCCATTGAAACATATTGCGCTTTAACCAAAAGTAAAATTTAAAATTAAAGTTTAACCAATTATTCATTTTCATATTTGACATCGTTCACGCCATCTTGCTCAATTTAACAGCAATTCATTTCATTTTTAATTCAAACCACATAAATTCAAAACAGATCTTCATAGAAAAATAAAATTGGAAAGTATGACATTGAAACATAAACACTTTCAAACATGACACGATTAATTCAATAAATATAAGTAAACATTATAAGTCATTCAATAAAATAAATAAAGTATAAAACAAAGTCTATTCTAATTTCTACATGTACATTTGTATATGTATTTAACAAAAAAACCCACATAAACACCATTGCATACACTGCAAGAAAAACGAAGGTTCCATATTGAACAAAAAAGGTTAATCAAAAAAGTAAGTTACACAGATTCGTTAAAAAACCACAAAACTCAAAGCCAGCATGTGAACTAAAAAAAAGATCAACTTATTAAATACCCTACAATTATGAAATGTCAATCATCAAAAAGGAGTATTGGAGCTCTGGGAAGATTATCCTTCAAGGCCTTACAGGTACATTAGCTGTCTGTATGTTCGACTATGATGTTCCATGGGGAAAAAAGTTAATCAAAAAAGTATAAAAAGTTAAACAGATTCGTAAAAAAAAAAAAATTAAACAAACTAACAATTACATGAAATGAAAGGTCTACATGTATTTCAAATTAATAACTTCCTCACTGAACAACATTTTTGTGACATATTGAAATCCTTCATTGAGTGTGATTTAATTTGGTTTATATTATTTGCAGGGTTGTAGTTGAGACCGCATAGTCCGAGACCGAGACCGAGACCAGCCCCTTCAAGGCGGAGACCAATATGGTCCGAGACCGAGACCGAGACCAAGACCGCTGATAATAAATAACAATAGTCGAAATAAAAAAACAAGACACGTTATTATAGTTGAAACTTGTAACCTTTCTATTCACAAAGATTACAGACCAAAATTTTGACCAGTGGCAGTGTTGACAAATTGATACATGACACGTTACTTGAGCAAAAAGTAGTTATACTTAAGAAATATAATGGGCTGCACCCAATCTTGACAAAAGTAAAAGTTAAAGGTAGATGTTTCATCTGTTATAGGAACTCGGATCCTAAACTCCACAGTCACCCCTTGGTTTCAGCTATGACTTCTAACGGATATTTAAAGATGCAATTTTAATTTTACATTGTGCCTCTTTTTTTCCTTAAATAAATATAGGACTTAACTTCTAACAAGACTTGTGTACATGTACTTGATTTTAAAAAATGGGAGCTAGAAAATGTTGAATCAATTTTTAAATTTCTGTCATAGAATGTGGACTTGTACATGTAGACCCACAAGTTGTGAGGTGGTAGCCAGTATGTGCCAGATATGGATTTTTAATTTTTTTCTGAACGGGATTTTAATTTTTGAGGAATAATGGGGTACTTCAAACTGAGCAGCCAGAAAATGGGGTCTCATCATACACTCTCATGGCAACAGTGAGTGGTAACTGGTAAGAGTGTGTGAGTTCAATGCTGGAAAATCAGGTTGAAATATTTACTTTTTCTTCAAAATACTGTCCCAAATTAAAGAGATCATTGTGTGGGGTCGAAAATATATAACTAATTTGAAGCACCTCATTTATTATCAGAATACAAAATGCAAGTGATTACGCCCACAGGGGTGGGCTAAACTACACAATCCCCAAAAATGGTTGACCCTTATTGTATAAATTGTTAGAAGTTTATACTTTGCTTTATGTGCCCGACTCAACAGATAAATGCCGAACTTGTTCCAAATCGTTCAGTGACTGGAACTGCTGCAGCTTTACATGTACTTTGGAGACTTTCCAACGTGCTGTCAAGTCCAAACCGACCGCGATATATAACAAGCTTGATCTACGGGCTAGCAAATGTTTTAACTATTAATTGTACTGAACGAAGTAAACAAAAAGTAATCGATCAAGCTGTAAAAGCTACATATTGCCGGTCTCAACCCGAGACGAGCCAAAATATCGAGACCAAAGGGGACCTAGCCCCATAAATGTGGCCTATTTACTGGACTGCCTCCGTAAACATAGGCCACACATCCACATGTACAAAAATCTTGATTTTCACATTTAGGCTTAGTTTGTAGTTTTTTTTGCTTTAGAAGCATACTCACCCTCTTTACAGGCTAATCAGAAAGTGCTGCCTTTTTCAGATGTCTAATTTTTGTGAAATTTCATTTTGAAATTTTGATACACAAATGTAAAAATGAATCTGGAAATTTCACGAAAAATATACATCTGAAAAAGGCAGCACTTTCTGATTAGCCTATAAAGAAGGTGAGTATACTTCTAAAGCAAAAAAACCTACAAACTAAGCCTAAATGTGAAAATCAAAATTTGGCTCCGTCGACACGATTTTTGTACATGTGTGGATGTGTGGCCTATGTTTACGGAGGCAGCAGTAAATAGGCCACATTTATGGGGCTAAAGGGGACCAAGACCGAGACCAAGACCGAGACCACAGCTTCCGAGACCGAGACCAAGACCAGCAAAAAGTGGTCTCGAGACCGGTCTCGAGACCTACAACACTGATTATTTGGCACACACCCACAAAAAGCAGATGAAAAAGGAAAACATTGCACATATCCATTTCTTCATGTGAATGAGTAATAAGAGTGCAAAATCAATGTAGTATAATCAAACAACAAAACTAAAAGCCCCATTCTGACCAATATAATTACCGAATATCTTCACTATATAAGCACTATTAAGATGACCTACATGTATAAATATAATCTCTGAAACTAATGATTAAGTCATTGTTGGGTCTGAGTTGGTCGTGCTTGGGTCCGAGTTGGTAGTGGGTCCGAGTTGGTCTTGGGTCCGAGTTGGTAGTGGGTCCGAGTTGGTAGTGGGTCCGAGTTGGCGTGGGTCCAACTTGGCATGGGTCCGACTTGGTTTGGGTCCGAGTTGACCTGATGCCATTTGGCTAAGTGGTTATTCGGCGAAGTGGTAATTCAGCAAAGTGACCAACACCCGTGACAAGCTCAACACACTAATCCAGATCAGCTAATCACTATGATCCATGCAGTGCAGAACATTAGCTGAGAGCCTTAGTCAAGACTTAAAACATCTTCATCAGACAATCCCACGCACCTTTTTCTATCTTCCAGTTCTTGTATCTTCAGGCGGTCATTTTCAGCAAAGAGCCTTAAGACATGATCTCTCTCCTGGAAGAGATAAACCTGCATGTCACTCAGGGCCTTCTGGAGCTCAGCGATTTCTTCCTCACGTTGGCGTAACTCCCATTCAAGCTTATGCTAAACAACAAAGAAAGGGACAAGTATTGTTGTGCTACATGTGACTATGATTTGCAAGTTTATGAGTTGTTCCATTGGAGTAGTGGTAATTTGTACATGTACACACACTGACATAATAATAACCAGAGAAATTTGAAAAAAAAAAACAGTATTGTGATTGAAAACATTGGACTATTATTCAAAGTGTTTATTTGAAATCTTATATTTCCCTTTACTTCCTTAATCCAATAACACTTTTACAAAAAGTAACAAATGATGTCACTGTAAAACCTGGTCTTGAAATTGGTTTAAAAAAACCCATTTTCTAACATCTAAGGGGAAAAGATACTATAAAGACCAGGGACAACATTACCCATGCAACTACATGTACGGGGTCTTGACTGATTGATAGATTGCTGTCGTCTTGGATATGTGTCAGAGCAAAACGGGGAATTTTTGTGGGTCATTTTTGGCAGAGTTGGGACAAACTTGACCTATTTAGTTTGTGTACATGTAGGTTACTCAGTATGTAAAGAATGTAAAGAAGCGGAGGCTGATTCCAGAAGTAATGTCATAGATAGAGGGCAGGCTTTTGATTTTTTAAGGGAAATTTGGGGGTAAAATGATGATGACAGAACGGCGACAACAAGCTTCCCAAAAATAAAGATGGCAATCACCACGCAATGTACCGTGCGATCATGTACCATGAGTCTGAGCATGCATGGCGCGCTGAATCGCAAGGCCCAAACAGCACAGTAAATTTTAGTCCAAAATTTGGGACTCTCAATACTGTGTATGTATGAGAGTCCCAAAACTTAAGGTATCCATATCGTGCAAAAGTTTGTGCTGCATAATAAAACCAGTGTGAATCAAATTTGCAAGCTTCTTACTCACTACAGTTTCTTCAATAATCCCCCAAACTTCTGCCTCGCAAAGTTGCTGTTGTGAGCATTGCATCACCAAAAATTCAGCTTTTAATTCTAATTTTGCAGAGAGTTATCGAAATCCTAGCCCGACTGCGTCTGGCCGTACAGTACTATCGCAAGCTCTGTAGTACGGCCAGACGCCCAATGCTTCCACAGAGACTGAATTTTTTTGGCCGCTGATGTAGCGATTTTGCTACAGATTTCGATCAAGATTATCTTTTCATCCAGGACACAAATTCCAAAGTTAAGGTTCTTAGTCGTAGAGCAACTCATACCTTTTCGAAAAAACGTTCTTTTGTCTCAATATTTTCATCCATCTGGCCAAAAGCCGACTTTTCAGTCATCATCTTCCACAAACATCGTCCCGAAAATGCTCCCCCATGCGATTTCAAAATGGCGGCCGCGCTGTAATGTATGCATTATGCGAGCGCGCTTGGGCAAGATAATGAATATGCATTATTTAGTTCATGACCTCGTGTTTGTATGGCCAGCCGCGCCGAGTGTCCGACAAACGTCATAAACTATGATGCATATTCATTACCTTGCCCAAGCGCACTCGCATAATGCATACATTACAGCGCGGCCGCCATTTTGAAATCGCAAGGGGGAGCATTTTCGGGACGATATTTGTGAAGATGACTGAAAAGTCGGCTTTTGGCCAGATGGATGAAAATATTGAGACAAAAGAACGTTTTTTCGAAAAGGTATGAGTTGCTCTACGACTAAGAACCTTAACTTTGGAAATTTGTGTCCTGGATGAAAAGATAATCTCGATCGAAATCTGTAGCAAAATCGCTACATCAGCGGCCAAAAAAATTCAGCCTCTGTGGAAGCATTGGGCGTCTGGCCGTACTACAGAGCTTGCGATAGTACTGTACGGCAAGACGCAGTCGGGCTATCGAAATCCATACGTGAGACATCACGTTGATGTGTACTGCAATGCATTGTGCAAAAAGACTCCTCAGCTATAACATTATTATCGTGTAGATAAAACAGCGCCCTCTTGTTGATCTGAGTGAATGCAAAATGTTTCATTTTTTAACAGAGGGCGCTATGTTCATTTGGCCATCGAATAAAAAACAAGTTAGCTGCAAGGCTCTACATACACCGGGGGTCAGACAAGACGACCGTTGAGACAACTCGACTCGGGACAAGTCACCCGTTGAGACAACTCGACCGTTGAGACAACTCGACCGTATGTGCGATAAATGGAAAGACAAGTCGACCGTTGAGACAAGTCGCCTCGCATGTTTTTGGGCCTAGTTTAGGGGATAGTACCGGGGATTTTGACGGCGGCTGATCGCCGTTTGGGAGTTATGACACATAATAGAGCAGAGCCGATATAGCACAGCATGATTGTCCTTGCACATCGTTCGAATTTGCCGGGCCTGTGCGCGCATCTCCGGTCAACCGCGTGGCCGTACCGTGCACGTGCCGTGCACGTTAGCTGTCTCAACGGTCGAGTTGTCCCGAGTCGAGTTGTCTCAACAGCCGACTTGTCCCGAGTCGAGTTGTCTCAACGGTCGACTTGTCTGACATTCCATACACCTACCCAGAATACATTGGGAATCAAACACACATTTCCAGAGCATGGGGATTGACGTTGATGCATGGTTTTTGAACTGCCAAAAACTTGCCTTAAAATTGGATTTAAGGTCTCAAATTTCGCAGGTGACATGCTTGCAACTATATCATTTTAATGTATGTGTTGTGTGGGCATTAATTAGCCTGCCTAATGGTGAGTAAAAAAACGTCAGTAGTAATTTTGCACGTTTTTATGCACTCACGGTCATGACGGTCCCAGTCTGAGTAAATTTGTGAGTAGCCTACCAAAAAGTACCAAATACATTCATTCAAATATGACTGTCTACCCAAAAGTCGGCACAATTGCAGAATACCCCGCCACTCGATCTATCCACCTCGTAGCCGGCTACGAGGTCACGGCTGATTGACCTCAATAAACATTCTCAGCGCTACTTGTATGTACTATGCCGAGTATGCGTCATGCTCCAGGGCGGAGTCCATTGCACTCCCACTTTGTGACCGCGTAGCCACCAACAGGGTAGTTGGTTTGGACTTAGAATTTTTTCAGCAACTCCCATTCCTTTTGTGTTGCTTCGTTCTCAAGCATATTCAAGGGGACTCCCACTCCGTAGCCTCGTAGCCGCCAACAGGGTGGTTGGTTTGGACTTAGAATTTTGTTCAGCAACTCTCATTCATTTTGTGTTGCTTCATTCTCAAATAATGGACCCCCACTCAGGGTAATCCTTACTTTTAGGACACCTCTATTTTTTACGAGTTCTGTTCAAAACTGACTTTTGCAGATGTCTGTCCAGTACCAAAGTGACTTTTGCAGGCTAAAGCAGTCTTTAGAAGTCAAGAAGGTGTCATTGCCAATTGTTCAGATGTGCCAAGAAGTATCAGAATGTCAATTTTGAGTGTCATTTAGTCAACTGTTTTGGTGAGTCTTTCCCTTCCTATATAGGAACGGGGTCCTAAAAGTAAGGATTACCCCACTCAGTATCCGCGTAGCTGGCAATGGACTTGAATTGTTTCTTTTGCAGTGATTCCAACCTCGTAGCCAGTGATTTTAGGGGTGTATTTCCGAGTGGCGGGGTATTCTGCAATTACTCCCAAAAGTCTTCTTTTGATTGTAAAGGTGATTTTTTTAGCAATGAAAAACATTTTTGACTCTAATTTGATCAAAACAAAACAGGGGCCCTCCACTACACGATCGCCGAATTTCCAGTCGGCCAGTCTCCTCCATAGGCCTACACAATCGCGGAAGTGGCGTCAGGTTGTAACTTGCAACATTCTTTCCTAACTAGACATCTAAAAGTGTGGAATTTAACATTTCTAAAAAGTGGTTCAGAAGTATTTACACATCTTATTCTAATCTTAGGAAATGTTATCCTACCTGCTCTGTGGTAAAATGTTCTTAGCAGACATGTTTAACCGGTGACTTTAGGGCGCACTTCCGTTTAAATTTTGCGCTTATCTTATTAAAGTTTAGACAGGTGCCGAGAGGTGCCGATATGCGAAGTAAGGATTGCAAAACAAGTCGTCTGGGGGCCACTTTTTCCTGTCTGTCGACGATAGGACAAAGGGGGCGCTCTTCGCAGGCTGTTCTTTCAGGTCTTTCGGAACCAGTGATCTCCATAATTATGGAGATCAAGTTCGGAACGGCGCAGCCATGCCACAATAACGGTGTCTTCTGCAACTCTGTGCTGTTATTCTATAAAATCAAAGCATTTAGGGTGTTTTTTTCCTCACAGAAGATCCCTAAAAGTTAAGTGACTACACTACCTTAATTTCTGTTGGTTTAGCAATACGATTATTATCGATATGGCGTTTTATGGCATATCAAACATGAATTTAAATACAATTGCATTTGGAAATGTCCTAATAGTCATGCCCTTACATCGTTAGGGTGTAGGTCACTATAGTAGTATGCTACCATATCAAAATATTAAAATGAAAATAGAGCAATCAAATATCTAGACGGATATATTTCGGTAATTTTCGTTACGGTAACTCGCGCTAGTACAGTTAGTCCGCGCATTATTTTGGTGCAAGTTAGACCTAACACATAAGAAACTATTCAAACAAAAAAACTCTTTGTTCGTAGATTATAAACCTTTTCCTGCATCTAAAAACAAAAACTTACAATACCAATTGCACTTTTTGCAAGTGAAAACGAGATGTCTAAAGTAATATAAAATCCACAATTTTAGCCCCACCCCACCCCAAACACAACGGGTTGGGTCAGGGTGACCAATATAGGGTCCGTTGCTCTTCGAGGACGTGTTAACACTGTATAATCAGTATGTTACTTCCTGAGTGAAAGTTGGAAAATATCACTCGGGTGGGACTCAAACCCGCGTCCTCCCGCTTACAATAGTGCAGACGAAATTAATACCAATCAACCACCGAGCTTGCGGGACTGCTGGTCGTGGGGGGGGGGGGGGGGGGGGGGGTCCGCTCATAAGTCCAACGCCTCATAAGACCGACAAAATGGTATCCCCCAACCAAATAAAGGCCCAAGTCCGACGCCTCATAGGTCCGACGCCTCATCATGGCTCCGACGACACCTCAAAGCTCCGACACTCAGTACGCTTCGTTTTTCCGACGTCGAACTTATGAGGCGTCGGACCTATGAGGCGGAATTGTATGCCTCATATGAGGCGTCGGTCCTATGAGGAGTCCGGACTTACGGCCCCGGTCGGGGAAGGGCAAAACCTATTGATTTACATCACCCCGACGCAAGTTCCATCTCATGAATAGTCAAGTTATTTGCGGTACCATAACCGCCGCTACATGTTCATCGGATTAGAACCAGCCAACCGATTTCACAAGCTCCGTACTGGAAAGTACGAAGTCGTGGGTTCGAGTCCCATGCCCCACCCAAGTGATGTTTTCCAATAACTTTCACTCGTAGGAAACATACTGAGTATAGGCTAACAGTGTTTATACGTTGTTTATACGTCGGCGCAGGGCAAAACCTTTAATGATTCACCGTAGGATTGGGACAACTTTCGGCCGGCCTCGAATAAGCTCCCACGAAGAACCGAGTTAAGTCCGAGGGATATGATACCGAAGTTCATCAGCGGGATTGTCTGATTTTTACAGAACACGGATAGTGCCACTCAATGAGTGTGAATATTTTTTGTACAGTGGCCGCCACTTGTGGCGGCCGCCAGATAATAAGTGGCGGCCGCTGTACAAAAAAAATATTTACACACGTACAGAAAAAAATTATATTCACACTTTTTTATGTTGCGGCCGCCAGATAATAAGTGGCAGCCGCTACATAAAAAGTGTGAATAAAATTAATAACTAAAAATTAAATCATTATGACTTATGTGGCGGCATTATGACTTATGTGGCGGCCGCCACTTATTATCTGGCGGCGTAATAAGTGGCGGCTGCTGTACAAAAAAAATATTCACACTCATTGAGTGGCACTCTCCGTCTTCCGTACTATCCCATTGAGTGGCACTCTCCGTCTTCCGTACTATCCGTCTTCACGGTAACTTTTTAATCTCAATTTACCATTTGGCCGATCGTGAGCAGGGGAGCATTATTGCCGTACCCCCCCCCCCCCCCCCATCAAATTAATAGCAATCTGGCTTCGCACCTCTTTTTCCTTTCTTTTCTCCCCTTTTCCCACCTTTTTTTCGTTTTCCGGGGGGGGGGGGCGAGCGCCTCCCCCTTTCTCCCTCCCCTTTGCGACGCCCATGGAGAGGGAGAGGTTAATGGGCGGGGGCCCACTGACGATCGGAGGCGCTGTTCAAAGTAAGTACCTCGCTTGTACCCCGGCCCGCCCTGCAAACAGGACGCTAGGATACTCTGATGAATTCACACTCTGATTGGTTGGATTTTGCGTGACCTGTGATCTGCGCGTCATCACGGTCATGATTCTGCCATAGACATATAATAATATATTATATGTCTATGGATTCTGCAAAGTTTGAAACGCAGCCGTTAAGATTTGACTCATTACTTTTTTTTTTCCAGCTTAGAGATGTTTGTTTTTCGTTGAAAATGCGTAATAATGTAGGAAGTTCTGTAAAACTGTTCCCGGCACTTTCCCGGGCTCCGTTTCGAATTACGAACGGTCGGATTGGATTATGCGACGCTCAAAATTGTGTCCACATGGGCCGCAATGAAACAGAATTGAAATCACATCCAGTATGGAACGTGTGCATTTCTATAGAAAGTTTTCGGGTAGCATTTGCGTACATTGTACGACTGCGGTCTTGAACAGCTGCAGCAAGATGCTTTATACATAGGTCATAGGCCACTTCCTTCACAAGATTCTGTGAAGCTCATCAGAGTGGCCCAGCGTCCTGATTGCAGGGCGGGGGTACGAACGAAGTACGCGATCTTAGACACTATTGAACAATAGGTGGCGTTCTTAGTCGCGGCATATTTTGCCGACGACTTTGCCGCTTGCACGCGGACAGCGGGACGACGATTTCACCACGCGGCGGCGGCGGCGGCAGGGGAGGGGGTGACACCCTAAGGTCCCGCCTCTAGCGACGCCAGCGTGATGAGCTCTAGCTTGTAGTTGATTTGGTTGTTTGCTGACTGAGGCTAGTAACCCCATGCAACGACGCTACAAAAAGATATTTCTTGCCTCACTGAATTCGCTTGCGCCGTACTATGCCAACTGTGAAGTTTTAAAAAGTGTGTTATACTGACTGGGGGCCTATGGTTGGTGACATTGTTGATATTTTTGCCTCACCTATTTGAAACATGTTAGGCCTATATTTTATTCTGTGGCGGGAGAAACGTCATTTTGTATATGTAACGGTGTTTTGTCTCCTGTTGACATTTTATCTATTCCGTTGTTTCTCCTTTTTTTTCTTACTTAGGCCTAATTAAGGAAACGAAAGCGCCAGTAACACACAGTTGCTATTTTTGAAGAAATAATCTCAACCACATTTTATCATGTTAACCCTGAACTATAAAAACAAAAAAAAACAGGCCAAAGTTGTTAGAAATATTGGTTTGTCCCTCGCCCCTCCCAAAACCTGGATTATATTCTGTGCATTTTGGGCATTCGGTGAAAGTAAAAGATAAAAGAAAGCTCCCAAAATCCAAACACGTATGGGTGCCCAGCAGACATTGGGTGTGTATGTGTTGGGGGGGGGGGGTGCGCACTGGACCCGATGAACCCCTCTCCTGATCCTGGTAATAATAAATTGACCAAAGCTTTGCGCGGCTGTAGGGTAGAGTATTGCTCCAATTATTTTCTGTTTCGCCTTTGCTCAGTATCCTTAACACCGAATGTTGAACCGGTGATAAGGCCAAAAAAAAAAAAAAGTCGGTCTCTGGTCAGCGCGCGCGTCGATTTTAATCATGCGCGTCGATCTTTTTTTTTCCAAAATGTTCCGCGGTAGCTCCAACAGCGCCCTCTATTTCCGCACCTCCTCATTTTTTTTTACCAAAGAGCACCAAGGAATGGGAAATTGCACCAAGGCAAATGATCGAAAGCACCAAGGCAAATTATGGAGGACACCAATGTACTTGAGGACACCAAAAAAGCAAAATAGTACCTACCTTGTCTGTACAATCCGAGCTTGAAGAAGAAAAAAAAAAAAAAAAAAAAAATCCGCGTGGCCGCGTCAATTCAGGAACTTTGGTCTGACCAGAGACCGATTTTTTTTTTTTTGGCCTAATATGATCATTTTACTTCTCCCGATACCAGGAATTAATGAGCATTATAGAAATCTTCCATGGATCCAACTGCGTCATGGCCCTCGTTATGCATCAGAATGCCCTTCTGTAATTCGCCCATGCATAACTTATTATAGTCTACACTTTGTCCGAGTTATCGAGATCTAAATTCGCAGATGTAAAGTCACATTCCATTAAATGCTGCCAGCCGCGTCTTGGTTTTTCTTTTATGAATCAAATTAAGTGCGTTTTGTTCGGGCAGCAGAAAATAGGCCTGTGGTGTAAACGGGTGACTACACACAGGTGATTCTATGAATAAGCAACGATCGACTATTTCCTCCCCGTAGACGCGTGCGCGGAAGAATCGGGTGCTGTTGTTTTTTTCGTTGAAATATGCAGCCCCTGTCTGTGTAGGATATATACGGAGGTTTTAAGTATTTTTTTCGTAACAGAATCAGTGTTCAAGATGTATTCCTGCTGGTGAGTATTTGGCATGTATGCCTACCTGTGTGTGCTTTGATATTTTCGGTTTGTTGTGTGTGAGTGCGCTTGGGGGTGAGTTTGGGTGTGTGTGTGTTAATATTTTTTTCGGGGGGGGGGGGGGGTTGGTTTGGGACACGAACTCCAAACGCGGGAAACGCCATCTTGGATCTGAGTATGAAATCTTTGCTCTACACATGTTTATTATTAAATTTAACAAGTTTTTCAACGAGCATCACTCAGAATTTCCTAAACGCAGTTAAAATACATGTCATTGCAAAAATGTTTAAAAGGCATGAATCTGGGGCTGAAAAACATTTCCAGTTTATTTTGTTGAAAAATACTTTGAAAATGCACTTGACTCTAGCTCCATAGACATTTTACACAATTCAGAAGTGGCGTCTGGATCCTGTCTTTCTGATTTGGACATTGTAAACCAAATACATGTAACATCAATTTAATATATAAAAAAAAATACTTTTGAACTGCACTGGAGGAGAATCCATGCAGCTGTGAGCAGAAATTCTGGTAATCCTTACCTTTAGGACCCCGTTGCTACATAAGGTTAAAAGACTCGCCAAAACAACTGAATAAATGACACTCAAAAGTGACATTCTGATATTTCTTGACACAAACGAACAGTTGGCAATGATACCTTCTTGAATATCAGCAGGTTTAATTTTGAAGAACGGGGGGCAGGGCTTTGATTTATGAGAGGTTAAAGACGACGATGACAAACAGGAAATATATTTTTAAAAAACAAGATGGCGAACTGCGAAAAACGGTAGGAAAGTCACATTTTCTTTGAACGTGCTTTCAAAATTACAACTAACATGAATTTATCTGAAGAAAAAAGACTGCTTCAGCCTGCAAAAGTCACTTTGGTGCTGGACAGTCATCTGCAAAAGTCAGTTTTGAATAGAACTCTTAAAAATTCGCGTGTCCTTCAAGATAAGTATTACCGAAATTCTGTTTAGGCCTTCATGTTTGGGACATCCCCATAAAAAAAGTGGCTCAAAATTACTGGACTTCCGTATTGTGAGGAAGTTTATTGAACCATTGGTGCAGATCAGTAAATAGGCCCAAAATTGCATACGCCGGCCAAATCACGATTTGCATGCCCTCAAATTCTCCGGTATTAGAGCATTTTTAGGGCCGTGAACTTAAGGATTTGTAAAAAAGAACGATAAAAGCCACGCAGAGAACTGTGAGCTCGTATAAATGTGGAATGTGGATGAAATTAGGCCCTAAAATGGCACTGTTTTGCAATGGAGCGTAGGCGTCCATTTTCAAAATGGCGATGGGCTTCAGGCCTGCTTTTAGGGCTGATCATCTTTGGATGGAATTTTCTCGAAATTGGATACATTGGATACCCCACCCCCCCCCCCCACCCCAAAAAAAATTTGCAAGGAAAATGAAAGATGATAAAACAAGCTTTAATTTGATGTGTGTCTCAAACATCTTGGAGACGGTTCTCATCAGTATTTGTAATGATTTTGAGAAGTGCGCGTAATTAGGCTATCACTGCATGAGGTCTATGGAAGCTTAATGGTCTGCACAATGTGCGCCTATTTGTGGGGCTAGTTTTGGGCACAAACATTCAAGAACAGGTGGCCTTTTACCTCCATGACCAAAAGTATTAGCAAACCCAATTGTTCAAAAATGTTCCGAACAGGTCTAGGTTTGAAAGGCATGCAATATGCTAGTTCACAACTTTGGGACACCCATTTAAAACTGCATTAATCAACTGTGCCAAAAGAATTATCTATAGTCATGCCACCAGACTTCTGAAAGGCCAATCTTTGGAAAACCTTGGACATGTACCAGTCTATAGTCTAAGGCTTCAATTAAAGTGAATTGGCTTTACTTGCAGGTGCAAAATGTTGAGGAATTTTAAAAAAATATTTAGACTTCAAACTTGGCTGGTGATCTTGCCACTGCCTCATGAAATATTTGGAGAATTGTGTCAGCTAAAAAGTGTGCAAAATTGGCCTGAAAATTGTGTTCACCCCTTGTTTCAGTTCCGTTCGTCTTCGTTGAATGTTCAAAGATGCAGAGTTTTGACATTTCACTAACACTTTTTGTTTCTTCCCTGTTTTCATTTTTCTGTGTGTGCAGATTGAAGATGAAGGGCACAGAAGTAAGGTCGTCCAAGTGCAGCATTCATCTCCCACAGGTAAATGAGTAATGTTTCTCCTTGCAAAACGTCTCTGTTTTGATGCGCTTCCTTGCATTTGAATGGGCTTGCTGGATTTTAACGTGGAGGTAGACCTTGGGGTATATCTTTGGAGTTTGAGATGGCAAGTTGGACATACAGTACTTGTTGATAAAATGGAAATGTATTGGAGGTTTGATGACAGGACGTGATGTCAGAAAATTTGGATATTGAATTTACAATGTATACTTGCTCTTTTTTTCTGCCACAGGGAGCTTTTGAATGCTGCGAAGAGAGAAGACGCCGGTTTTCATCGAAGTTTTTGTTAAGTAACTGTAACCTTTTTTCCGTGTGACATCTATCGGGGAGGGAAGGGGGGGGGGGGGGGGGGGGTAAGGGGAGGTGAAACTTGTGTCACCGGCGGTGGAAGCTACCCCTGCCTGGGTCTTTGGTCTGAAATTGGGATCATATCTCCAGCTTGGGATGGAGATATGTCCTCTTTGCAGGTCTTAGCCCCAGGACGACCGTTGTGAAAGTGTGTGTGGTGGGTTGCCGGCTGTTTTGTTGCGTTCTGTTCATGTCTGTCTGTTTCGTCTCCCTATTTGTCCGGGCCCACTGTGTTCACCCCTTGTTCCAGTTCCGTTCGTCTTCGTTGAATGTTCAAAGATGCAGAGTTTTGACATTTCACTAACACTTTTTGTTTCTTCCCAGTTTTCTCTTTTCTGTGTGTGCAGATTGAAGATGAAGGGCACAGAAGTAAGGTCGTCCAAGTGCAGCATTCATCTCCCACAGGTAAATGAGTAATGTTTCTCCTTGCAAAACGTCTCTGTTTTGATGCGCTTCCTTGCATTTGAATGGGCTTGCTGGATTTTAACGTGGAGGTACCCCTTGGGGTATATCTTTGGAGTTTGAGATGGCAAGTTGGACATACAGTACTTGTTGATAAAATGGAAATGTATTGGAGGTTTGATGACAGGACGTGATGTCAGAAAATTTGGATATTGAATTTACAATGTATACTTGCTCTTTTTTTCTGCCACAGGGAGCTTTTGAATGCTGCGAAGAGAGAAGACGCCGGTTTTCATCGAAGTTTTTGTTAAGTAACTGTAACCTTTTTTCCGTGTGACGTCTATCGGGGAGGGAAGGGGGGGGGTAAGGGGGAGGTGAAACTTGTGTCACCGGCGGTGGAAGCTACCCCTGCCTGGGTCTTTGGTCTGAAATTGGGATCATATCTCCAGCTTGGGATGGAGATATGTCCTCTTTGCAGGTCTTAGCCCCAGGACGACCGTTGTGAAAGTGTGTGTGGTGGGTTGCCGGCTGTTTTGTTGCGTTCCGTTCATGTCTGTCTGTTTCGTCTCCCTATTTGTCCGGGCCCACTGTGTTCACCCCTTGTTTCAGTTCCGTTCGTCTTCGTTGAATGTTCAAAGATGCAGAGTTTTGACATTTCACTAACACTTTTTGTTTCTTCCCAGTTTTCTCTTTTCTGTGTGTGCAGATTGAAGATGAAGGGCACAGAAGTAAGGTCGTCCAAGTGCAGCATTCATCTCCCACAGGTAAATGAGTAATGTTTCTCCTTGCAAAACGTCTCTGTTTTGATGCGCTTCCTTGCATTTGAATGGGCTTGCTGGATTTTAACGTGGAGGTAGACCTTGGGGTATATCTTTGGAGTTTGAGATGGCAAGTTGGACATACAGTACTTGTTGATAAAATGGAAATGTATTGGAGGTTTGATGACAGGACGTGATGTCAGAAAATTTGGATATTGAATTTACAATGTATACTTGCTCTTTTTTTCTGCCACAGGGAGCTTTTGAATGCTGCGAAGAGAGAAGACGCCGGTTTTCATCGAAGTTTTTGTTAAGTAACTGTAACCTTTTTTCCGTGTGACGTCTATCGGGGAGGGAAGGGGGGGGGGGTAAGGGGGAGGTGAAACTTGTGTCACCGGCGGTGGAAGCTACCCCTGCCTGGGTCTTTGGTCTGAAATTGGGATCATATCTCCAGCTTGGGATGGAGATATGTCCTCTTTGCAGGTCTTAGCCCCAGGACGACCGTTGTGAAAGTGTGTGTGGTGGGTTGCCGGCTGTTTTGTTGCGTTCTGTTCATGTCTGTCTGTTTCGTCTCCCTATTTGTCCGGGCCCACTGTGTTCACCCCTTGTTTCAGTTCCGTTCGTCTTCGTTGAATGTTCAAAGATGCAGAGTTTTGACATTTCACTAACACTTTTTGTTTCTTCCCAGTTTTCTCTTTTCTGTGTGTGCAGATTGAAGATGAAGGGCACAGAAGTAAGGTCGTCCAAGTGCAGCATTCATCTCCCACAGGTAAATGAGTAATGTTTCTCCTTGCAAAACGTCTCTGTTTTGATGCGCTTCCTTGCATTTGAATGGGCTTGCTGGATTTTAACGTGGAGGTAGACCTTGGGGTATATCTTTGGAGTTTGAGATGGCAAGTTGGACATACAGTACTTGTTGATAAAATGGAAATGTATTGGAGGTTTGATGACAGGACGTGATGTCAGAAAATTTGGATATTGAATTTACAATGTATACTTGCTCTTTTTTTCTGCCACAGGGAGCTTTTGAATGCTGCGAAGAGAGAAGACGCCGGTTTTCATCGAAGTTTTTGTTAAGTAACTGTAACCTTTTTTCCGTGTGACGTCTATCGGGGAGGGAAGGGGGGGGGTAAGGGGGAGGTGAAACTTGTGTCACCGGCGGTGGAAGCTACCCCTGCCTGGGTCTTTGGTCTGAAATTGGGATCATATCTCCAGCTTGGGATGGAGATATGTCCTCTTTGCAGGTCTTAGCCCCAGGACGACCGTTGTGAAAGTGTGTGTGGTGGGTTGCCGGCTGTTTTGTTGCGTTCTGTTCATGTCTGTCTGTTTCGTCTCCCTATTTGTCCGGGCCCACTGTGTTCACCCCTTGTTTCAGTTCCGTTCGTCTTCGTTGAATGTTCAAAGATGCAGAGTTTTGACATTTCACTAACACTTTTTGTTTCTTCCCAGTTTTCTCTTTTCTGTGTGTGCAGATTGAAGATGAAGGGCACAGAAGTAAGGTCGTCCAAGTGCAGCATTCATCTCCCACAGGTAAATGAGTAATGTTTCTCCTTGCAAAACGTCTCTGTTTTGATGCGCTTCCTTGCATTTGAATGGGCTTGCTGGATTTTAACGTGGAGGTAGACCTTGGGGTATATCTTTGGAGTTTGAGATGGCAAGTTGGACATACAGTACTTGTTGATAAAATGGAAATGTATTGGAGGTTTGATGACAGGACGTGATGTCAGAAAATTGGGATATTGAATTTACAATGTATACTTGCTCTTTTTTTCTGCCACAGGGAGCTTTTGAATGCTGCGAAGAGAGAAGACGCCGGTTTTCATCGAAGTTTTTGTTAAGTAACTGTAACCTTTTTTCCGTGTGACGTCTATCGGGGAGGGAAGGGGGGGGGGTAAGGGGGAGGTGAAACTTGTGTCACCGGCGGTGGAAGCTACCCCTGCCTGGGTCTTTGGTCTGAAATTGGGATCATATCTCCAGCTTGGGATGGAGATATGTCCTCTTTGCAGGTCTTAGCCCCAGGACGACCGTTGTGAAAGTGTGTGTGGTGGGTTGCCGGCTGTTTTGTTGCGTTCTGTTCATGTCTGTCTGTTTCGTCTCCCTATTTGTCCGGGCCCACTGTGTTCACCCCTTGTTTCAGTTCCGTTCGTCTTCGTTGAATGTTCAAAGATGCAGAGTTTTGACATTTCACTAACACTTTTTGTTTCTTCCCAGTTTTCTCTTTTCTGTGTGTGCAGATTGAAGATGAAGGGCACAGAAGTAAGGTCGTCCAAGTGCAGCATTCATCTCCCACAGGTAAATGAGTAATGTTTCTCCTTGCAAAACGTCTCTGTTTTGATGCGCTTCCTTGCATTTGAATGGGCTTGCTGGATTTTAACGTGGAGGTAGACCTTGGGGTATATCTTTGGAGTTTGAGATGGCAAGTTGGACATACAGTACTTGTTGATAAAATGGAAATGTATTGGAGGTTTGATGACAGGACGTGATGTCAGAAAATTTGGATATTGAATTTACAATGTATACTTGCTCTTTTTTTCTGCCACAGGGAGCTTTTGAATGCTGCGAAGAGAGAAGACGCCGGTTTTCATCGAAGTTTTTGTTAAGTAACTGTAACCTTTTTTCCGTGTGACGTCTATCGGGGAGGGAAGGGGGGGGGGTAAGGGGGAGGTGAAACTTGTGTCACCGGCGGTGGAAGCTACCCCTGCCTGGGTCTTTGGTCTGAAATTGGGATCATATCTCCAGCTTGGGATGGAGATATGTCCTCTTTGCAGGTCTTAGCCCCAGGACGACCGTTGTGAAAGTGTGTGTGGTGGGTTGCCGGCTGTTTTGTTGCGTTCTGTTCATGTCTGTCTGTTTCGTCTCCCTATTTGTCCGGGCCCACTGTGTTCACCCCTTGTTTCAGTTCCGTTCGTCTTCGTTGAATGTTCAAAGATGCAGAGTTTTGACATTTCACTAACACTTTTTGTTTCTTCCCAGTTTTCTCTTTTCTGTGTGTGCAGATTGAAGATGAAGGGCACAGAAGTAAGGTCGTCCAAGTGCAGCATTCATCTCCCACAGGTAAATGAGTAATGTTTCTCCTTGCAAAACGTCTCTGTTTTGATGCGCTTCCTTGCATTTGAATGGGCTTGCTGGATTTTAACGTGGAGGTAGACCTTGGGGTATATCTTTGGAGTTTGAGATGGCAAGTTGGACATACAGTACTTGTTGATAAAATGGAAATGTATTGGAGGTTTGATGACAGGACGTGATGTCAGAAAATTTGGATATTGAATTTACAATGTATACTTGCTCTTTTTTTCTGCCACAGGGAGCTTTTGAATGCTGCGAAGAGAGAAGACGCCGGTTTTCATCGAAGTTTTTGTTAAGTAACTGTAACCTTTTTTCCGTGTGACGTCTATCGGGGAGGGAAGGGGGGGGTAAGGGGGAGGTGAAACTTGTGTCACCGGCGGTGGAAGCTACCCCTGCCTGGGTCTTTGGTCTGAAATTGGGATCATATCTCCAGCTTGGGATGGAGATATGTCCTCTTTGCAGGTCTTAGCCCCAGGACGACCGTTGTGAAAGTGTGTGTGGTGGGTTGCCGGCTGTTTTGTTGCGTTCTGTTCATGTCTGTCTGTTTCGTCTCCCTATTTGTCCGGGCCCACTGTGTTCACCCCTTGTTTCAGTTCCGTTCGTCTTCGTTGAATGTTCAAAGATGCAGAGTTTTGACATTTCACTAACACTTTTTGTTTCTTCCCAGTTTTCTCTTTTCTGTGTGTGCAGATTGAAGATGAAGGGCACAGAAGTAAGGTCGTCCAAGTGCAGCATTCATCTCCCACAGGTAAATGAGTAATGTTTCTCCTTGCAAAACGTCTCTGTTTTGATGCGCTTCCTTGCATTTGAATGGGCTTGCTGGATTTTAACGTGGAGGTAGACCTTGGGGTATATCTTTGGAGTTTGAGATGGCAAGTTGGACATACAGTACTTGTTGATAAAATGGAAATGTATTGGAGGTTTGATGACAGGACGTGATGTCAGAAAATTTGGATATTGAATTTACAATGTATACTTGCTCTTTTTTTCTGCCACAGGGAGCTTTTGAATGCTGCGAAGAGAGAAGACGCCGGTTTTCATCGAAGTTTTTGTTAAGTAACTGTAACCTTTTTTCCGTGTGACGTCTATCGGGGAGGGAAGGGGGGGGGGTAAGGGGGAGGTGAAACTTGTGTCACCGGCGGTGGAAGCTACCCCTGCCTGGGTCTTTGGTCTGAAATTGGGATCATATCTCCAGCTTGGGATGGAGATATGTCCTCTTTGCAGGTCTTAGCCCCAGGACGACCGTTGTGAAAGTGTGTGTGGTGGGTTGCCGGCTGTTTTGTTGCGTTCTGTTCATGTCTGTCTGTTTCGTCTCCCTATTTGTCCGGGCCCACTGTGTTCACCCCTTGTTTCAGTTCCGTTCGTCTTCGTTGAATGTTCAAAGATGCAGAGTTTTGACATTTCACTAACACTTTTTGTTTCTTCCCAGTTTTCTCTTTTCTGTGTGTGCAGATTGAAGATGAAGGGCACAGAAGTAAGGTCGTCCAAGTGCAGCATTCATCTCCCACAGGTAAATGAGTAATGTTTCTCCTTGCAAAACGTCTCTGTTTTGATGCGCTTCCTTGCATTTGAATGGGCTTGCTGGATTTTAACGTGGAGGTAGACCTTGGGGTATATCTTTGGAGTTTGAGATGGCAAGTTGGACATACAGTACTTGTTGATAAAATGGAAATGTATTGGAGGTTTGATGACAGGACGTGATGTCAGAAAATTGGGATATTGAATTTACAATGTATACTTGCTCTTTTTTTCTGCCACAGGGAGCTTTTGAATGCTGCGAAGAGAGAAGACGCCGGTTTTCATCGAAGTTTTTGTTAAGTAACTGTAACCTTTTTTCCGTGTGACGTCTATCGGGGAGGGAAGGGGGGGGGGTAAGGGGGAGGTGAAACTTGTGTCACCGGCGGTGGAAGCTACCCCTGCCTGGGTCTTTGGTCTGAAATTGGGATCATATCTCCAGCTTGGGATGGAGATATGTCCTCTTTGCAGGTCTTAGCCCCAGGACGACCGTTGTGAAAGTGTGTGTGGTGGGTTGCCGGCTGTTTTGTTGCGTTCTGTTCATGTCTGTCTGTTTCGTCTCCCTATTTGTCCGGGCCCACTGTGTTCACCCCTTGTTTCAGTTCCGTTCGTCTTCGTTGAATGTTCAAAGATGCAGAGTTTTGACATTTCACTAACACTTTTTGTTTCTTCCCAGTTTTCTCTTTTCTGTGTGTGCAGATTGAAGATGAAGGGCACAGAAGTAAGGTCGTCCAAGTGCAGCATTCATCTCCCACAGGTAAATGAGTAATGTTTCTCCTTGCAAAACGTCTCTGTTTTGATGCGCTTCCTTGCATTTGAATGGGCTTGCTGGATTTTAACGTGGAGGTAGACCTTGGGGTATATCTTTGGAGTTTGAGATGGCAAGTTGGACATACAGTACTTGTTGATAAAATGGAAATGTATTGGAGGTTTGATGACAGGACGTGATGTCAGAAAATTGGATATTGAATTTACAATGTATACTTGCTCTTTTTTTCTGCCACAGGGAGCTTTTGAATGCTGCGAAGAGAGAAGACGCCGGTTTTCATCGAAGTTTTTGTTAAGTAACTGTAACCTTTTTTCCGTGTGACGTCTATCGGGGAGGGAAGGGGGGGGGGTAAGGGGGAGGTGAAACTTGTGTCACCGGCGGTGGAAGCTACCCCTGCCTGGGTCTTTGGTCTGAAATTGGGATCATATCTCCAGCTTGGGATGGAGATATGTCCTCTTTGCAGGTCTTAGCCCCAGGACGACCGTTGTGAAAGTGTGTGTGGTGGGTTGCCGGCTGTTTTGTTGCGTTCTGTTCATGTCTGTCTGTTTCGTCTCCCTATTTGTCCGGGCCCACTGTGTTCACCCCTTGTTTCAGTTCCGTTCGTCTTCGTTGAATGTTCAAAGATGCAGAGTTTTGACATTTCACTAACACTTTTTGTTTCTTCCCAGTTTTCTCTTTTCTGTGTGTGCAGATTGAAGATGAAGGGCACAGAAGTAAGGTCGTCCAAGTGCAGCATTCATCTCCCACAGGTAAATGAGTAATGTTTCTCCTTGCAAAACGTCTCTGTTTTGATGCGCTTCCTTGCATTTGAATGGGCTTGCTGGATTTTAACGTGGAGGTAGACCTTGGGTATATCTTTGGAGTTTGAGATGGCAAGTTGGACATACAGTACTTGTTGATAAAATGGAAATGTATTGGAGGTTTGATGACAGGACGTGATGTCAGAAAATTGGGATATTGAATTTACAATGTATACTTGCTCTTTTTTTCTGCCACAGGGAGCTTTTGAATGCTGCGAAGAGAGAAGACGCCGGTTTTCATCGAAGTTTTTGTTAAGTAACTGTAACCTTTTTTCCGTGTGACGTCTATCGGGGAGGGAAGGGGGGGGTAAGGGGGAGGTGAAACTTGTGTCACCGGCGGTGGAAGCTACCCCTGCCTGGGTCTTTGGTCTGAAATTGGGATCATATCTCCAGCTTGGGATGGAGATATGTCCTCTTTGCAGGTCTTAGCCCCAGGACGACCGTTGTGAAAGTGTGTGTGGTGGGTTGCCGGCTGTTTTGTTGCGTTCTGTTCATGTCTGTCTGTTTCGTCTCCCTATTTGTCCGGGCCCACTGTGTTCACCCCTTGTTTCAGTTCCGTTCGTCTTCGTTGAATGTTCAAAGATGCAGAGTTTTGACATTTCACTAACACTTTTTGTTTCTTCCCAGTTTTCTCTTTTCTGTGTGTGCAGATTGAAGATGAAGGGCACAGAAGTAAGGTCGTCCAAGTGCAGCATTCATCTCCCACAGGTAAATGAGTAATGTTTCTCCTTGCAAAACGTCTCTGTTTTGATGCGCTTCCTTGCATTTGAATGGGCTTGCTGGATTTTAACGTGGAGGTAGACCTTGGGGTATATCTTTGGAGTTTGAGATGGCAAGTTGGACATACAGTACTTGTTGATAAAATGGAAATGTATTGGAGGTTTGATGACAGGACGTGATGTCAGAAAATTTGGATATTGAATTTACAATGTATACTTGCTCTTTTTTTCTGCCACAGGGAGCTTTTGAATGCTGCGAAGAGAGAAGACGCCGGTTTTCATCGAAGTTTTTGTTAAGTAACTGTAACCTTTTTCCGTGTGACGTCTATCGGGGAGGGAAGGGGGGGGGGGGTAAGGGGGAGGTGAAACTTGTGTCACCGGCGGTGGAAGCTACCCCTGCCTGGGTCTTTGGTCTGAAATTGGGATCATATCTCCAGCTTGGGATGGAGATATGTCCTCTTTGCAGGTCTTAGCCCCAGGACGACCGTTGTGAAAGTGTGTGTGGTGGGTTGCCGGCTGTTTTGTTGCGTTCTGTTCATGTCTGTCTGTTTCGTCTCCCTATTTGTCCGGGCCCACTGTGTTCACCCCTTGTTTCAGTTCCGTTCGTCTTCGTTGAATGTTCAAAGATGCAGAGTTTTGACATTTCACTAACACTTTTTGTTTCTTCCCAGTTTTCTCTTTTCTGTGTGTGCAGATTGAAGATGAAGGGCACAGAAGTAAGGTCGTCCAAGTGCAGCATTCATCTCCCACAGGTAAATGAGTAATGTTTCTCCTTGCAAAACGTCTCTGTTTTGATGCGCTTCCTTGCATTTGAATGGGCTTGCTGGATTTTAACGTGGAGGTAGACCTTGGGGTATATCTTTGGAGTTTGAGATGGCAAGTTGGACATACAGTACTTGTTGATAAAATGGAAATGTATTGGAGGTTTGATGACAGGACGTGATGTCAGAAAATTGGGATATTGAATTTACAATGTATACTTGCTCTTTTTTTCTGCCACAGGGAGCTTTTGAATGCTGCGAAGAGAGAAGACGCCGGTTTTCATCGAAGTTTTTGTTAAGTAACTGTAACCTTTTTTCCGTGTGACGTCTATCGGGGAGGGAAGGGGGGGGGGTAAGGGGGAGGTGAAACTTGTGTCACCGGCGGTGGAAGCTACCCCTGCCTGGGTCTTTGGTCTGAAATTGGGATCATATCTCCAGCTTGGGATGGAGATATGTCCTCTTTGCAGGTCTTAGCCCCAGGACGACCGTTGTGAAAGTGTGTGTGGTGGGTTGCCGGCTGTTTTGTTGCGTTCTGTTCATGTCTGTCTGTTTCGTCTCCCTATTTGTCCGGGCCCACTGTGTTCACCCCTTGTTTCAGTTCCGTTCGTCTTCGTTGAATGTTCAAAGATGCAGAGTTTTGACATTTCACTAACACTTTTTGTTTCTTCCCAGTTTTCTCTTTTCTGTGTGTGCAGATTGAAGATGAAGGGCACAGAAGTAAGGTCGTCCAAGTGCAGCATTCATCTCCCACAGGTAAATGAGTAATGTTTCTCCTTGCAAAACGTCTCTGTTTTGATGCGCTTCCTTGCATTTGAATGGGCTTGCTGGATTTTAACGTGGAGGTAGACCTTGGGGTATATCTTTGGAGTTTGAGATGGCAAGTTGGACATACAGTACTTGTTGATAAAATGGAAATGTATTGGAGGTTTGATGACAGGACGTGATGTCAGAAAATTGGGATATTGAATTTACAATGTATACTTGCTCTTTTTTTCTGCCACAGGGAGCTTTTGAATGCTGCGAAGAGAGAAGACGCCGGTTTTCATCGAAGTTTTTGTTAAGTAACTGTAACCTTTTTTCCGTGTGACGTCTATCGGGGAGGGAAGGGGGGGGGGTAAGGGGGAGGTGAAACTTGTGTCACCGGCGGTGGAAGCTACCCCTGCCTGGGTCTTTGGTCTGAAATTGGGATCATATCTCCAGCTTGGGATGGAGATATGTCCTCTTTGCAGGTCTTAGCCCCAGGACGACCGTTGTGAAAGTGTGTGTGGTGGGTTGCCGGCTGTTTTGTTGCGTTCTGTTCATGTCTGTCTGTTTCGTCTCCCTATTTGTCCGGGCCCACTGTGTTCACCCCTTGTTTCAGTTCCGTTCGTCTTCGTTGAATGTTCAAAGATGCAGAGTTTTGACATTTCACTAACACTTTTTGTTTCTTCCCAGTTTTCTCTTTTTCTGTGTGTGCAGATTGAAGATGAAGGGCACAGAAGTAAGGTCGTCCAAGTGCAGCATTCATCTCCCACAGGTAAATGAGTAATGTTTCTCCTTGCAAAACGTCTCTGTTTTGATGCGCTTCCTTGCATTTGAATGGGCTTGCTGGATTTTAACGTGGAGGTAGACCTTGGGGTATATCTTTGGAGTTTGAGATGGCAAGTTGGACATACAGTACTTGTTGATAAAATGGAAATGTATTGGAGGTTTGATGACAGGACGTGATGTCAGAAAATTGGGATATTGAATTTACAATGTATACTTGCTCTTTTTTTCTGCCACAGGGAGCTTTTGAATGCTGCGAAGAGAGAAGACGCCGGTTTTCATCGAAGTTTTTGTTAAGTAACTGTAACCTTTTTTCCGTGTGACGTCTATCGGGGAGGGAAGGGGGGGGGTAAGGGGGAGGTGAAACTTGTGTCACCGGCGGTGGAAGCTACCCCTGCCTGGGTCTTTGGTCTGAAATTGGGATCATATCTCCAGCTTGGGATGGAGATATGTCCTCTTTGCAGGTCTTAGCCCCAGGACGACCGTTGTGAAAGTGTGTGTGGTGGGTTGCCGGCTGTTTTGTTGCGTTCTGTTCATGTCTGTCTGTTTCGTCTCCCTATTTGTCCGGGCCCACTGTGTTCACCCTTGTTTCAGTTCCGTTCGTCTTCGTTGAATGTTCAAAGATGCAGAGTTTTGACATTTCACTAACACTTTTTGTTTCTTCCCAGTTTTCTCTTTTCTGTGTGTGCAGATTGAAGATGAAGGGCACAGAAGTAAGGTCGTCCAAGTGCAGCATTCATCTCCCACAGGTAAATGAGTAATGTTTCTCCTTGCAAAACGTCTCTGTTTTGATGCGCTTCCTTGCATTTGAATGGGCTTGCTGGATTTTAACGTGGAGGTAGACCTTGGGGTATATCTTTGGAGTTTGAGATGGCAAGTTGGACATACAGTACTTGTTGATAAAATGGAAATGTATTGGAGGTTTGATGACAGGACGTGATGTCAGAAAATTGGGATATTGAATTTACAATGTATACTTGCTCTTTTTTTCTGCCACAGGGAGCTTTTGAATGCTGCGAAGAGAGAAGACGCCGGTTTTCATCGAAGTTTTTGTTAAGTAACTGTAACCTTTTTTCCGTGTGACGTCTATCGGGGAGGGAAGGGGGGGGGGTAAGGGGGAGGTGAAACTTGTGTCACCGGCGGTGGAAGCTACCCCTGCCTGGGTCTTTGGTCTGAAATTGGGATCATATCTCCAGCTTGGGATGGAGATATGTCCTCTTTGCAGGTCTTAGCCCCAGGACGACCGTTGTGAAAGTGTGTGTGGTGGGTTGCCGGCTGTTTTGTTGCGTTCTGTTCATGTCTGTCTGTTTCGTCTCCCTATTTGTCCGGGCCCACTGTGTTCACCCCTTGTTTCAGTTCCGTTCGTCTTCGTTGAATGTTCAAAGATGCAGAGTTTTGACATTTCACTAACACTTTTTGTTTCTTCCCAGTTTTCTCTTTTCTGTGTGTGCAGATTGAAGATGAAGGGCACAGAAGTAAGGTCGTCCAAGTGCAGCATTCATCTCCCACAGGTAAATGAGTAATGTTTCTCCTTGCAAAACGTCTCTGTTTTGATGCGCTTCCTTGCATTTGAATGGGCTTGCTGGATTTTAACGTGGAGGTAGACCTTGGGGTATATCTTTGGAGTTTGAGATGGCAAGTTGGACATACAGTACTTGTTGATAAAATGGAAATGTATTGGAGGTTTGATGACAGGACGTGATGTCAGAAAATTGGGATATTGAATTTACAATGTATACTTGCTCTTTTTTTCTGCCACAGGGAGCTTTTGAATGCTGCGAAGAGAGAAGACGCCGGTTTTCATCGAAGTTTTTGTTAAGTAACTGTAACCTTTTTTCCGTGTGACGTCTATCGGGGAGGGAAAGGGGGGGGTAAGGGGGAGGTGAAACTTGTGTCACCGGCGGTGGAAGCTACCCCTGCCTGGGTCTTTGGTCTGAAATTGGGATCATATCTCCAGCTTGGGATGGAGATATGTCCTCTTTGCAGGTCTTAGCCCCAGGACGACCGTTGTGAAAGTGTGTGTGGTGGGTTGCCGGCTGTTTTGTTGCGTTCTGTTCATGTCTGTCTGTTTCGTCTCCCTATTTGTCCGGGCCCACTGTGTTCACCCCTTGTTTCAGTTCCGTTCGTCTTCGTTGAATGTTCAAAGATGCAGAGTTTTGACATTTCACTAACACTTTTTGTTTCTTCCCAGTTTTCTCTTTTCTGTGTGTGCAGATTGAAGATGAAGGGCACAGAAGTAAGGTCGTCCAAGTGCAGCATTCATCTCCCACAGGTAAATGAGTAATGTTTCTCCTTGCAAAACGTCTCTGTTTTGATGCGCTTCCTTGCATTTGAATGGGCTTGCTGGATTTTAACGTGGAGGTAGACCTTGGGGTATATCTTTGGAGTTTGAGATGGCAAGTTGGACATACAGTACTTGTTGATAAAATGGAAATGTATTGGAGGTTTGATGACAGGACGTGATGTCAGAAAATTGGGATATTGAATTTACAATGTATACTTGCTCTTTTTTTCTGCCACAGGGAGCTTTTGAATGCTGCGAAGAGAGAAGACGCCGGTTTTCATCGAAGTTTTTGTTAAGTAACTGTAACTTTTTTCCGTGTGACGTCTATCGGGGAGGGAAGGGGGGGGGGTAAGGGGGAGGTGAAACTTGTGTCACCGGCGGTGGAAGCTACCCCTGCCTGGGTCTTTGGTCTGAAATTGGGATCATATCTCCAGCTTGGGATGGAGATATGTCCTCTTTGCAGGTCTTAGCCCCAGGACGACCGTTGTGAAAGTGTGTGTGGTGGGTTGCCGGCTGTTTTGTTGCGTTCTGTTCATGTCTGTCTGTTTCGTCTCCCTATTTGTCCGGGCCCACTGTGTTCACCCCTTGTTTCAGTTCCGTTCGTCTTCGTTGAATGTTCAAAGATGCAGAGTTTTGACATTTCACTAACACTTTTTGTTTCTTCCCAGTTTTCTCTTTTCTGTGTGTGCAGATTGAAGATGAAGGGCACAGAAGTAAGGTCGTCCAAGTGCAGCATTCATCTCCCACAGGTAAATGAGTAATGTTTCTCCTTGCAAAACGTCTCTGTTTTGATGCGCTTCCTTGCATTTGAATGGGCTTGCTGGATTTTAACGTGGAGGTAGACCTTGGGGTATATCTTTGGAGTTTGAGATGGCAAGTTGGACATACAGTACTTGTTGATAAAATGGAAATGTATTGGAGGTTTGATGACAGGACGTGATGTCAGAAAATTGGGATATTGAATTTACAATGTATACTTGCTCTTTTTTTTCTGCCACAGGGAGCTTTTGAATGCTGCGAAGAGAGAAGACGCCGGTTTTCATCGAAGTTTTTGTTAAGTAACTGTAACCTTTTTTCCGTGTGACGTCTATCGGGGAGGGAAGGGGGGGGGGTAAGGGGGAGGTGAAACTTGTGTCACCGGCGGTGGAAGCTACCCCTGCCTGGGTCTTTGGTCTGAAATTGGGATCATATCTCCAGCTTGGGATGGAGATATGTCCTCTTTGCAGGTCTTAGCCCCAGGACGACCGTTGTGAAAGTGTGTGTGGTGGGTTGCCGGCTGTTTTGTTGCGTTCTGTTCATGTCTGTCTGTTTCGTCTCCCTATTTGTCCGGGCCCACTGTGTTCACCCCTTGTTTCAGTTCCGTTCGTCTTCGTTGAATGTTCAAAGATGCAGAGTTTTGACATTTCACTAACACTTTTTGTTTCTTCTTCCCAGTTTTCTCTTTTCTGTGTGTGCAGATTGAAGATGAAGGGCACAGAAGTAAGGTCGTCCAAGTGCAGCATTCATCTCCCACAGGTAAATGAGTAATGTTTCTCCTTGCAAAACGTCTCTGTTTTGATGCGCTTCCTTGCATTTGAATGGGCTTGCTGGATTTTAACGTGGAGGTAGACCTTGGGGTATATCTTTGGAGTTTGAGATGGCAAGTTGGACATACAGTACTTGTTGATAAAATGGAAATGTATTGGAGGTTTGATGACAGGACGTGATGTCAGAAAATTGGGATATTGAATTTACAATGTATACTTGCTCTTTTTTTCTGCCACAGGGAGCTTTTGAATGCTGCGAAGAGAGAAGACGCCGGTTTTCATCGAAGTTTTTGTTAAGTAACTGTAACCTTTTTTCCGTGTGACGTCTATCGGGGAGGGAAGGGGGGGGGGTAAGGGGGAGGTGAAACTTGTGTCACCGGCGGTGGAAGCTACCCCTGCCTGGGTCTTTGGTCTGAAATTGGGATCATATCTCCAGCTTGGGATGGAGATATGTCCTCTTTGCAGGTCTTAGCCCCAGGACGACCGTTGTGAAAGTGTGTGTGGTGGGTTGCCGGCTGTTTTGTTGCGTTCTGTTCATGTCTGTCTGTTTCGTCTCCCTATTTGTCCGGGCCCACTGTGTTTTCACCCCTTGTTTCAGTTCCGTTCGTCTTCGTTGAATGTTCAAAGATGCAGAGTTTTGACATTTCACTAACACTTTTTGTTTCTTCCCAGTTTTCTCTTTTCTGTGTGTGCAGATTGAAGATGAAGGGCACAGAAGTAAGGTCGTCCAAGTGCAGCATTCATCTCCCACAGTAAATGAGTAATGTTTCTCCTTGCAAAACGTCTCTGTTTTGATGCGCTTCCTTGCATTTGAATGGGCTTGCTGGATTTTAACGTGGAGGTAGACCTTGGGGTATATCTTTGGAGTTTGAGATGGCAAGTTGGACATACAGTACTTGTTGATAAAATGGAAATGTATTGGAGGTTTGATGACAGGACGTGATGTCAGAAAATTGGGATATTGAATTTACAATGTATACTTGCTCTTTTTTTCTGCCACAGGGAGCTTTTGAATGCTGCGAAGAGAGAAGACGCCGGTTTTCATCGAAGTTTTTGTGTAAGTAACTGTAACCTTTTTTCCGTGTGACGTCTATCGGGGAGGGAAGGGGGGGGGTAAGGGGGAGGTGAAACTTGTGTCACCGGCGGTGGAAGCTACCCCTGCCTGGGTCTTTGGTCTGAAATTGGGATCATATCTCCAGCTTGGGATGGAGATATGTCCTCTTTGCAGGTCTTAGCCCCAGGACGACCGTTGTGAAAGTGTGTGTGGTGGGTTGCCGGCTGTTTTGTTGCGTTCTGTTCATGTCTGTCTGTTTCGTCTCCCTATTTGTCCGGGCCCACTGTGTTCACCCCCTTGTTTCAGTTCCGTTCGTCTTCGTTGAATGTTCAAAGATGCAGAGTTTTGACATTTCACTAACACTTTTTGTTTCTTCCCAGTTTTCTCTTTTCTGTGTGTGCAGATTGAAGATGAAGGGCACAGAAGTAAGGTCGTCCAAGTGCAGCATTCATCTCCCACAGGTAAATGAGTAATGTTTCTCCTTGCAAAACGTCTCTGTTTTGATGCGCTTCCTTGCATTTGAATGGGCTTGCTGGATTTTAACGTGGAGGTAGACCTTGGGGTATATCTTTGGAGTTTGAGATGGCAAGTTGGACATACAGTACTTGTTGATAAAATGGAAATGTATTGGAGGTTTGATGACAGGACGTGATGTCAGAAAATTGGGATATTGAATTTACAATGTATACTTGCTCTTTTTTTCTGCCACAGGGAGCTTTTGAATGCTGCGAAGAGAGAAGACGCCGGTTTTCATCGAAGTTTTTGTTAAGTAACTGTAACCTTTTTTCCGTGTGACGTCTATCGGGGAGGGAAGGGGGGGGGGTAAGGGGGAGGTGAAACTTGTGTCACCGGCGGTGGAAGCTACCCCTGCCTGGGTCTTTGGTCTGAAATTGGGATCATATCTCCAGCTTGGGATGGAGATATGTCCTCTTTGCAGGTCTTAGCCCCAGGACGACCGTTGTGAAAGTGTGTGTGGTGGGTTGCCGGCTGTTTTGTTGCGTTCTGTTCATGTCTGTCTGTTTCGTCTCCCTATTTGTCCGGGCCCACTGTGTTCACCCCTTGTTTCAGTTCCGTTCGTCTTCGTTGAATGTTCAAAGATGCAGAGTTTTGACATTTCACTAACACTTTTTGTTTCTTCCCAGTTTTCTCTTTTCTGTGTGTGCAGATTGAAGATGAAGGGCACAGAAGTAAGGTCGTCCAAGTGCAGCATTCATCTCCCACAGGTAAATGAGTAATGTTTCTCCTTGCAAAACGTCTCTGTTTTGATGCGCTTCCTTGCATTTGAATGGGCTTGCTGGATTTTAACGTGGAGGTAGACCTTGGGGTATATCTTTGGAGTTTGAGATGGCAAGTTGGACATACAGTACTTGTTGATAAAATGGAAATGTATTGGAGGTTTGATGACAGGACGTGATGTCAGAAAATTGGGATATTGAATTTACAATGTATACTTGCTCTTTTTTTCTGCCACAGGGAGCTTTTGAATGCTGCGAAGAGAGAAGACGCCGGTTTTCATCGAAGTTTTTGTTAAGTAACTGTAACCTTTTTTCCGTGTGACGTCTATCGGGGAGGGAAGGGGGGGGGTAAGGGGGAGGTGAAACTTGTGTCACCGGCGGTGGAAGCTACCCCTGCCTGGGTCTTTGGTCTGAAATTGGGATCATATCTCCAGCTTGGGATGGAGATATGTCCTCTTTGCAGGTCTTAGCCCCAGGACGACCGTTGTGAAAGTGTGTGTGGTGGGTTGCCGGCTGTTTTGTTGCGTTCTGTTCATGTCTGTCTGTTTCGTCTCCCTATTTGTCCGGGCCCACTGTGTTCACCCCTTGTTTCAGTTCCGTTCGTCTTCGTTGAATGTTCAAAGATGCAGAGTTTTGACATTTCACTAACACTTTTTGTTTCTTCCCAGTTTTCTCTTTTCTGTGTGTGCAGATTGAAGATGAAGGGCACAGAAGTAAGGTCGTCCAAGTGCAGCATTCATCTCCCACAGGTAAATGAGTAATGTTTCTCCTTGCAAAACGTCTCTGTTTTGATGCGCTTCCTTGCATTTGAATGGGCTTGCTGGATTTTAACGTGGAGGTAGACCTTGGGGTATATCTTTGGAGTTTGAGATGGCAAGTTGGACATACAGTACTTGTTGATAAAATGGAAATGTATTGGAGGTTTGATGACAGGACGTGATGTCAGAAAATTGGGATATTGAATTTACAATGTATACTTGCTCTTTTTTTCTGCCACAGGGAGCTTTTGAATGCTGCGAAGAGAGAAGACGCCGGTTTTCATCGAAGTTTTTGTTAAGTAACTGTAACCTTTTTTCCGTGTGACGTCTATCGGGGGGGAAGGGGGGGTAAGGGGGAGGTGAAACTTGTGTCACCGGCGGTGGAAGCTACCCCTGCCTGGGTCTTTGGTCTGAAATTGGGATCATATCTCCAGCTTGGGATGGAGATATGTCCTCTTTGCAGGTCTTAGCCCCAGGACGACCGTTGTGAAAGTGTGTGTGGTGGGTTGCCGGCTGTTTTGTTGCGTTCTGTTCATGTCTGTCTGTTTCGTCTCCCTATTTGTCCGGGCCCACTGTGTTCACCCCTTGTTTCAGTTCCGTTCGTCTTCGTTGAATGTTCAAAGATGCAGAGTTTTGACATTTCACTAACACTTTTTGTTTCTTCCCAGTTTTCTCTTTTCTGTGTGTGCAGATTGAAGATGAAGGGCACAGAAGTAAGGTCGTCCAAGTGCAGCATTCATCTCCCACAGGTAAATGAGTAATGTTTCTCCTTGCAAAACGTCTCTGTTTTGATGCGCTTCCTTGCATTTGAATGGGCTTGCTGGATTTTAACGTGGAGGTAGACCTTGGGGTATATCTTTGGAGTTTGAGATGGCAAGTTGGACATACAGTACTTGTTGATAAAATGGAAATGTATTGGAGGTTTGATGACAGGACGTGATGTCAGAAAATTGGGATATTGAATTTACAATGTATACTTGCTCTTTTTTTCTGCCACAGGGAGCTTTTGAATGCTGCGAAGAGAGAAGACGCCGGTTTTCATCGAAGTTTTTGTTAAGTAACTGTAACCTTTTTTCCGTGTGACGTCTATCGGGGAAGGGGGGGGGGGTAAGGGGGAGGTGAAACTTGTGTCACCGGCGGTGGAAGCTACCCCTGCCTGGGTCTTTGGTCTGAAATTGGGATCATATCTCCAGCTTGGGATGGAGATATGTCCTCTTTGCAGGTCTTAGCCCCAGGACGACCGTTGTGAAAGTGTGTGTGGTGGGTTGCCGGCTGTTTTGTTGCGTTCTGTTCATGTCTGTCTGTTTCGTCTCCCTATTTGTCCGGGCCCACTGTGTTCACCCTTGTTTCAGTTCCGTTCGTCTTCGTTGAATGTTCAAAGATGCAGAGTTTTGACATTTCACTAACACTTTTTGTTTCTTCCCAGTTTTCTCTTTTCTGTGTGTGCAGATTGAAGATGAAGGGCACAGAAGTAAGGTCGTCCAAGTGCAGCATTCATCTCCCACAGGTAAATGAGTAATGTTTCTCCTTGCAAAACGTCTCTGTTTTGATGCGCTTCCTTGCATTTGAATGGGCTTGCTGGATTTAACGTGGAGGTAGACCTTGGGGTATATCTTTGGAGTTTGAGATGGCAAGTTGGACATAGTACTTGTTGATAAAATGGAAATGTATTGGAGGTTTGATGACAGGACGTGATGTCAGAAAATTTGGATATTGAATTTACAATGTATACTTGCTCTTTTTTTCTGCCACAGGGAGCTTTTGAATGCTGCGAAGAGAGAAGACGCCGGTTTTCATCGAAGTTTTTTGTTAAGTAACTGTAACCTTTTTTCCGTGTGACGTCTATCGGGGAGGGAAGGGGGGGGGGTAAGGGGGAGGTGAAACTTGTGTCACCGGCGGTGGAAGCTACCCCTGCCTGGGTCTTTGGTCTGAAATTGGGATCATATCTCCAGCTTGGGATGGAGATATGTCCTCTTTGCAGGTCTTAGCCCCAGACGACCGTTGTGAAAGTGTGTGTGGTGGGTTGCCGGCTGTTTTGTTGCGTTCTGTTCATGTCTGTCTGTTTCGTCTCCCTATTTGTCCGGGCCCACTGTGTTCACCCCTTGTTTCAGTTCCGTTCGTCTTCGTTGAATGTTCAAAGATGCAGAGTTTTGACATTTCACTAACACTTTTTGTTTCTTCCCAGTTTTCTCTTTTCTGTTTGTGCAGATTGAAGATGAAGGGCACAGAAGTAAGGTCGTCCAAGTGCAGCATTCATCTCCCACAGGTAAATGAGTAATGTTTCTCCTTGCAAAACGTCTCTGTTTTGATGCGCTTCCTTGCATTTGAATGGGCTTGCTGGATTTTAACGTGGAGGTAGACCTTGGGTATATCTTTGGAGTTTGAGATGGCAAGTTGGACATACAGTACTTGTTGATAAAATGGAAATGTATTGGAGGTTTGATGACAGGACGTGATGTCAGAAAATTGGATATTGAATTTACAATGTATACTTGCTCTTTTTTTCTGCCACAGGAGCTTTTGAATGCTGCGAAGAGAGAAGACGCCGGTTTTCATCGAAGTTTTTGTTAAGTAACTGTAACCTTTTTTCCGTGTGACGTCTATCGGGGAGGGAAGGGGGGGGGGGAAGGGGGAGGTGAAACTTGTGTCACCGGCGGTGGAAGCTACCCCTGCCTGGGTCTTTGGTCTGAAATTGGGATCATATCTCCAGCTTGGGATGGAGATATGTCCTCTTTGCAGATCTTAGCCCCAGGACGACCGTTGTGAAAGTGTGTGTGGTGGGTTGCCGGCTGTTTTGTTGCGTTTCTGTTCATGTCTGTCTGTTTCGTCTCCCTATTTGTCCGGGCCCACTGTGTTCACCCCTTGTTTCAGTTCCGTTCGTCTTCGTTGAATGTTCAAAGATGCAGAGTTTTGACATTTCACTAACACTTTTTGTTTCTTCCCAGTTTTCTCTTTTCTGTGTGTGCAGATTGAAGATGAAGGGCACAGAAGTAAGGTCGTCCAAGTGCAGCATTCATCTCCCACAGGTAAATGAGTAATGTTTCTCCTTGCAAAACGTCTCTGTTTTGATGCGCTTCCTTGCATTTGAATGGGCTTGCTGGATTTTAACGTGGAGGTAGACCTTGGGGTATATCTTTGGAGTTTGAGATGGCAAGTTGGACATACAGTACTTGTTGATAAAATGGAAATGTATTGGAGGTTTGTTGACAGGATGTGATGTCAGAAAATTGGGATATTGAATTTACAATGTATACTTGCTCTTTTTTTCTGCCACAGGGAGCTTTTGAATGCGGCGAAGAGAGAAGTCGCCGGTTTTCATCGAAGTTTTTGTTAAGTAACTGTAACCTTTTTTCCGTGTGACGTCTATCGGGAGGGAAGGGGTGGGGGGGGGGGTAAGGGGGAGGTGAAACTTGTGTCACCGGCGGTGGAAGCTGCCCCTGCCTGGGTCTTTGGTCTGAAATTGGGATCATATCTCCAGCTTGGGATGGAGATATGTCCTCTTTGCAGGTCTTAGCCCCAGGACGACCGTTGTGAAAGTGCGTGTGGTGGGTTGCCGGCCAAGGGCGGATCCAGGGGGCGCCAAAGGGGGCCATGCCCCCCCCCCCAAAACGAAACAATTTTTTTTTTTTTTTTAATGTGACATCGCAATAAGGCAGGCATTGAGTACACCACCATTTTTTCCTAAAAAATTGGTTAAAGTGGTCAGAAATTTCCTCAGATCGCACCACAGAGCATCTATAATCCAAAAATTTTTCGGGGCCCTCACGGGCCGAACCCCACGCCGTAATTTTGAGACCCACTTTTTTGGGGGGGACCAAATTTTTTTTGGCCCCCCCAAAAATTGTGTTCTGGATCCGCCCTTGTTGCCGGCTGTTTTGTTGCGTTCTGTTCATGTCTGTCTGTTTCGTCTCCCTATTTGTCCGGGCCCACTGTGTTCACCCCTTGTTTCAGTTCCGTTCGTCTTCGTTGAATGTTCAAGATGCAGAGTTTTGACATTTCACTAACACTTTTTGTTTCTTCCCAGTTTTCTCTTTTCTGTGTGTGCAGATTGAAGATGAAGGGCACAGAAGTAAGGTCGTCCAAGTGCAGCATTCATCTCCCACAGGTAAATGAGTAATGTTTCTCCTTGCAAAACGTCTCTGTTTTGATGCGCTTCCTTGCATTTGAATGGGCTTGCTGGATTTTAACGTGGAGGTAGACCTTGGGGTATATCTTTGGAGTTTGAGATGGCAAGTTGGACATACAGTACTTGTTGATAAAATGGAAATGTATTGGAGGTTTGATGACAGGACGTGATGTCAGAAAATTGGGATATTGAATTTACAATGTATACTTGCTCTTTTTTCTGCCACAGGGAGCTTTTGAATGCTGCGAAGAGAGAAGACGCCGGTTTTCATCGAAGTTTTTGTTAAGTAATTGTAACCTTTTTTCCGTGTGACTTCTATCGGGGAGGGAAGGGGTGGGGGGGGGGGGGAAGGGGGTAAGGGGAGGTGCAACTTGTGTCACCGGCGGTGGAAGCTACCCCTGCCTGGGTCTTTGGTCTGAAATTGGGATCATATCTCCAGCTTGGGATGGAGATACTTTATACCATCTTGCTCACAGCCATTTTGAATTCACGTTCGTGTTTGTAGAACATAATGAAATTAGATGGATTGCATTTTGAAAGTGTACTCTAAATGCAACGTGCAAGTGCTACATACATGTACGCAAGCAAGTTAAGCGCATTATGACGGTTAAAAAACGTCACGGCAAAAATCAGCTGCAGCAGATATGCGCACACATTTTCGCAGAGCAAATGAAACACTCAATTTACTGTGCATTTCAGTTTGAGTGTATCGGCTTTGATAGCACACCTGTATGGAATACAGACGCAGATACAAATAGCCGTACAAAAGTTTGAGTTTTCCATAGGTTTGTGCACAAACATGGATGCGCCCATCAGCCATCACTTTGTACATCGAGTCAGCACTCTAGTAATTCAGTGTAGCTCTATGGCAGTAATGTAGTTTCTTCCTAATTGCTTCTTGAAATACGTGTTTTTGTGTTTGTGCATTGGTCATGTATTTTTGTAATACAGAGGATTTCATGTGGAAAATGTTGTTGCATTTTACCTGAATGCTATTAAAATGCATGTACATGTACATTTCCAGGTTTTGTTTATGCACTTGGAAACATGCCCAATTGCCTGAGAATTGCAATATGAAATTTTGGAACAAAAAGTAATCTTTTTAACAATAATTTTCTTTGCATTTCTGCCTGTACACAGACCCTGGAAATCAACGCCACAATTAATGCCCCTCCCCAGAAAGAACCGCACCGGCAGCAACCCCGTCAGTTCAGTCTTCAGCACACGACGCAACAAAGTCACCCAACCTACCTTAGACCTTCAGCACCGCAGGCAATATCGACACCTCGGACTCATGATGTGGTCAATTCCACGCTGGTGTAACAAGCCATTAAGCCTCAGGCATGTGCACTGGCTCTTCATGAGCCCAGTCTCTTAAACATCTCACCCATAGATTGTGTCAGCTGATGGTATTGTACAAATTGCAACATGATCAGAGAAATAGTAGTGGCAAGTTACACTGAGTGAGAGGAGGTAGTGTGAAATCACTGGTGCCAAGGTGGGCTGATGTGGACTACCATACCTCCTAACGTGGACAAGTAATACACTACTTACCCGAAATGAACCATGTTGTATTTGTTCTGTTACACCCATACATAATTCGTTAGTTCCATTGGAAGAAATTCATTGGAATTCCATGGAACATCCCTCCCATGAAATGCGTATATACTGTCATTCTTGAAGGTTGCAGTGTGGTACCACTAGCAACCCGACTTGCATGTGCAATTGTTGCATAGCTCAGGGTTTCAGAGCTAATTATGGGGTACTTCTGTCCTGGTAGCACTGACTGGTTTACGTGCCTCATGCGTGTGCCGTGTGTGCAGGGTAGCTGCTTTTGCTTCCCAGACAAACCTATGCAAGTATGAATAATGCTTTAAGCTTCACTTGTTGTTACTGTACTACCGCCTATTGTCCAAAAGACTAGTCCATGACCCAAAGTGCTAAAAGCACAGCAACTAAAGAACTACATCACTGCAACTGGAGGTCTGTGTTGATGTGGGTGCTCTTGCAGACCATTTCTTGATAGCGCAACACCAGTGTGAACATTTTGTCAAGGGGAAGATTGCAGAAGTGCAATAACAAGTGAATTTCAGTACACACAAATTGAATAAATATTGTCTTGCATTAGGAGTATATAATCAGCTGTCCGGTGTATCTGTAGGTGAGGTGTTTATACAAAGTAAATATTGACTGTTCTAACGTGTGGTACAGTAAAAAGAGTTTCACTTAGTGATCCGTGGAGTGCTATATTTTCCCTCCACTCTTCCTTGAGAATATACTTACAATATGGTATGGATCACCTTGCAATGGTATCGTTTGATTGTACCACTCATTGCAGTCAATATTAGCATACATTGTACTTAAAAGGCAGTGGTGTAGTCAAGTACATTTCCATGAGTACGAAATGTACTGGAGTATGAGTATGAGTACTGCAACACTGCTAGAAGGCATATGAAGTGTGACTCATGAGAATGTGGAGGTGCACATTGATCTATGCAAGACAAAGCTTTGCTTACTGCATTTATTCTAGCTTTATATGAACATCTTCCATATGCCCAGTGACATCTGAAACATTTTTGTCATTGACCTGACCAATCACATTGCTTTATGACTATAACAATGAACAAGTAAGGGCGTTGTTTTCTTCTCTTGCTTTTGCAAAGTTTAAGGAAAACAAGACAAGTCCCTGCATGCTTGATTGATGCGGCATGATTGTCAACATCTGACATGGTTTCTGCACATCCACGTACTCTGGTTCATATTTAACTTATGTAACTTCTTGGAAGCTTCCATCCTATTGTTCATTTGTGTCTCGGTAAACAGTCAAAATGTGGTATTAAGCGCATTCAGTTTTGCTGTTGAACCACTGTTATTAACACATTGAACCCAACTTTTTCAACAACTCAGAATATAGTATAGGTAGATTTTTCTTTAGGACATTAATATCCATGATATATATACGTATATATTTTTAAGAAGGGGCTGAAGTCCAGCACTTTTTGAGTGAGAAAGCTAGAATTGTTTTGCTTGTATCCTATTGTGTATAGCTATCCCGAGATAAGTTGTGTCTAGTTTCTGTGCTGTTATAGTTTGGTTTTCGTATATGGCACATGATGTAGGGTTTGATATTTACTTTGCTAGCTTGTGATTTGCAACTTTGCCACAAACATTTAAGATAAATATAAAGATCATAAAATGATCACTTTTTTGTTATTAATTTCATTAATCAGAAATACAGGTGGAATGTAGGTTAGCTATACACATCAATCATATTGACAAATATGTTGGTTTGTATAAAAAAAAAGGCCTCCTGTTTAAACGATATACTTAAAGTCTTTATTAGTTTAATTGTGTTGGACAATATATTTCAAATGATGTTTATTATATAAAAAAGTGATCACATAGGGAAATGGTTTCAGTAAATTATGTTTAAAAGAAATCATTTCTGCTATGCAAAATGTAAAAAAAAGGTTTAAATATTGTATGGTTTTACTTGTTTATGTATATTCATTTACTTTTACAAAATTGTGCAATTTATGAATTAATAACTGAGCTTTCAGACATTTGAGATGGAAAAAGTCAACATTGATACTAAAGGACCTAAGACAAGAAATGGGAAAATGGGGGGGGGGGCGGAGCGTTTGTTGAATTCTTTATTTCAGTTATGCTGGTAGCTTTATTTATTTGACATGGTCCTACAGAAACTGCAATTGTTGCAATAAAGTAGTCCAAGTTATTCTTTTGCTAACTGCGAAAACTGTAAACTAATGAATGTACACATGTTTTTGTGAGAATAGATGTGGTTTATTGTAACAATGTATGGTTATATTTTGTACAAATTATCCTACTTCCCATGCATGGATGCTGTGATTATGTTCAGTAATTTAGTTGTTTTAAGTCTATTTTCTTCGGTCAAGATAGAGGTTCTGAGTACAAACAATGTGCTTTTTAAAAATGAACGAGTGATTGTTTGAATTATTGTCTGGTACAATTTATGTTGCACATTGTGACTTGCTTTTCACAGAGTGCATGTACATGTAATATATGAATTCTGTAACGTATGTACTACTAGTATGTTATGTCCAGTGGCCCTAAGAGTGAAATAACATTATGTGAGACTTGCACTTGTGCGTTTAATATCTCCATTATTTAAGTTGTCATTGAGACTCAACTAGAAAAGACTCGAGTTGAAATCGTAATCTTTTCAATGAGGGAATAAATGTGTGTGCTTGTTGGTCGATATTAAACACTGTTCAACACCGGCTTGGAGTCTGGATGATGATACTGACCGGAGCCAAAGGCAAGGGTCGTTATCAGCATCCAGACTCAACCGGTCTTAAACAAAGTGTAGAATACCGGCCAAGCACATATTTATTTCCATTCATAAATACCTCTTCGGTCAAAAAATCTAAACTTTTGGTCCAAAAGTCAAAGGTAGTTAAAACTTATAGATTTCTTACAATTTTGTTCAACAATTTTACTACACTTTTTTTTCTCGAAACGCCCATCTAGCTATTTCATGTTATGTCCCTTTACATGGGTCAACTGTCGTAGGTCAACCAGCCCTAGTGTCAACATATCTAAACTCAACTTTGATTGGCTGGCCCGTGGGGTCGCATACAATTTGCATGTTCGGATATATCAGACATTCGTAGTGAGGCTCTGTAAACATGATCGTTTGATCCTCGGACTACCCAGGAGGCTAGTTTTACCACTCAACTTGAAGCAGCTGATATTTGTATAATTAAGAGCTCAATGGTAGTTGCCCCAGTCTAGTCTTGGGAAGGTCTATGTACATTGTTTCAAGTTGAAGCTCATGAGATTGATCAGTTGACATTCATGACATTGAATTGTATAGATTAGGGATAGGCAATGTGGCAATATTTATGAGGTTGGTACCTAGACAGGCTTGTAGGGGCATCAAGGTCTGCATATGCAAACCGCCCCCCCCCCCCCCCACACACACACACACAAAGAAATAAAATCCACATTTTTGCTGAATATTTTTGTGAAGTAATTTGGCTCATCTATTACTTTCACCACTGCCTTTAAAAGATTACCTGCAACCATGATGCTTCAACTGAATAAAAATGACATAATAGTGCCATCCAGAGACTAATGTAATCAAGCCCCCCCCCCCTTCCTTGAGTTTGTCAAACTGCAAGTCTTACCCAATTATATGTTGGTCTGGTGTCTTTACCCCCCCCCCCCCGTGCATACATGCCTGGTATTGGCTCAACTGTGGCTTCTATTAGTGATTTCTTGATTGGTCAAAACATTCAACACGGTGGCACTGTGTGTAACAAACTAACAGACATGTATGTTGTACATATGTGCTTATCTTCAACCAAATTTGAATTCTTATACTGATAGGTTGATACATGAAACAGGCATGCAACTCAAAATTTACAAGAAAAGGAGGAAATTCCAAACCACACAAGCCTTTGTACAGTATTTTTCAAAAATTGTAATGGCATTCATGAGAAGAAAAGAAAGAAGGAAATCAGCAGATCCAAGGAAAAATTGCATGCCTGATGGCAACAACAGTGTTATTATCCCATAATGGGCCACACTGCACCACACAACGCAAGACGCTTGCTGCACGTACGTATGTGGTAGATGAAAGCTGAAACGTGACGACAGCGTGCACGTAACTGTGCATGAAGTGTGCTGGAAGATGAATTGTTAAACCCACTCACACTCATGGAACACACAAAATAAAGCGCTTGAATGCCAATCACAAATTTGTTCTGAAAGCTTGCATAGATCCTTTTAATATTCTACATTTAATTCCAAAATCCTTCACCATAAAAATAAAGTCCTTAAAATAGCCAACTTATTTTAAAAAGTATTTCACTGCAAAATTCCAAAAGATATTAACAGTTGCATAAAATAATCTCTCTGTTCAATCCTTACTGCCAAGCATATCAATAGGGCTCACTCAATGACGGTCATCTCTTGATTGCTTATTTTACGCAATCAAGCACGCATTGCGCAGTGTTAAAAATGTTCCAAACACACGCGCTTCTTGCTTGAAATGTGTTTGAAATACGACACAGCCGATGTGCGTTATTCAGTTGATGCTCAAAATGTTGATGCATGTGGCTGGTCTGTAGGAAATGACGTCATTTGAATGAGACCTATTGATATTGGACACCAATATAAGATTGTATGGTAGAATACATGTGACTTCATTGCATACACTACTTTGTACATCTCTCCTACATTAGAACAACATGCAGGACATGACCCCAATACATGTACTTTTTGTGCATAGTTAATTGGAATAACAAGCTTGACACAAATGTTTGGAACAACAAATGGGTATTGAAGGACAACTTGCAAACTAGATGGTGAGAAGAGGGCACTATTTACCATTCTGAAATGAACAGGACTGTTCATGTAGTCATCGAGGACAAAACGTGGACATCTGCGTTTCTGCTGTCAGAATAGCAGATTGAGTATTTTTTGAATGGTTCATTTTGTTCTGCTTTCCCGCCTTTGTGCTACCATAAATGCAGAATTTACTGTTTAATAAAATCCACTGTAGTGCTTTTATATGCTACCTGAAATGCAGATTTTGCTTTTCCTTCCTTGCTGGAGGGGAACAAACAGAAGGTTTACAAGAAGGGTTTACATTACAAAGCACTGACAATGATCCAGGGCTAGGGATGTAGTTGATTCCATTCACAAGTCCACCACAAGTCCAGACACAAGTAATTCGTGAGTCCATCACAAGTCCAGGCACAAGATACACTGGATGCCTTTGTCAAAGCTCATTTGAATAGCTTGTGAGTTAAATTGGTGTTGGAGGACTTGTGGTGGACTTGCAGGGACTAGTGATGGACTCGACTACATCCCTGCAATGATGTCCTTGCAATCTTGATTTCAGTGACAACATCATTATGGACTAAGATGACATAACATCTCACTAACAGAATCTGCTTCTTGATTTAGTCAAGAGCACGTTTCATGGAATGCACCATTTTACTTTATATAATCGACATACAGATCGTTGTCATTTGATTGGTGGAACTCACATCATGTGGCATTCGTTATTGCTCCCATTCACGCCGGGGCTCAAAAGTCCCATTCGCCTATGGGGAATGGGAAATACTATTGAACAGTTAGGATCATTCTTGTTCCATGACGCAGTTGTATGCAAATGCATGCTGGTGTGCGCGTTTAGCATTGCACGTAGCCAGCGTTGGGTTCAAACATTTTCGTGAAGGGGTGGTTTGGAAGAGAAAAATACATTTTCAACCAATTTTATATTGAAATAAAAGTTCAAATATCAAATGACAAGGATCTATGTGTCAGTTATATAAAACAAATATAAAAGTTCGACATGTTTTTGTACATGGTGGAAGTGTGGCCTTTATTTATGGAGGTAGTCCAGTAAAATGGCCACATATGGGGCTAAGCATGACCCAGCCTTTGGGGTACTTGTTCGCAGTGTCCGCACCACGATCTGCATGAACTGCACTATAGCTGACCAACATAGGAAAGTAGAAAACAGCAACGGACAAATGCAAACTAACAACATGACTGACATGAACAGACAATACTCCACCTTGTAGAGTTGCTTCTCAACATCCTTGAGTTGGTTTCTCAAGATTCGGGTATCATTCTTGAAACCTTCTATCTCCAGATTCCGTCGCTTCTCCATGGCCTCATACCGCTGGTTCATCAGGTGTAAACGCTTAGCAAGCTTTTCCGTCTTATCCTGTGGATAAATAACCACAAGAATGAATGGTACTAGAAACAGGTTTCGGCAATAGATCAGAAATGGCTTAAACTTTGCATGAGCAGTTGGTACTGTTTGAATATCAGAGTTTATTTTGTTCACTTTTCGATAGCAATCAGAACAATCCACTGAAGGGAATTTGAAGTCGGAATTCTATTTTTGATACATTTTGGTACCAACAAAATAGGATTACATAATAATCCTGTTTTAATCCTAAAAATGTGATAAATAGTGATATGACAGTATTCTACCAATACACACACACAAATATGTACTCATGCCATCAGTTTCTGTCATAAGTAAGTATAGGTCATGAAAAACTGACTGGACCTTTTTTTTTACGTTTTGCGTAATTTGTTTCGCTTCAGTGACTTCTAATATTTCAGCCTTCGAAAATGTCCTTCCGTTACCGAAAAAATACATATTTTTAATTTATTTTCAAAACTTGCAGTATGAATGCAATGAAAGTTATTGTGCAAAGCAAGTTTAGGTAGGCCTTCAATGTGACATTATAACTGACACTGCTGTACGTATCGTTTTTTAATTACAATTAATTAAATCCCGTCCTTCCGTTACCAAATTGGTAACGGAAGGACGGTAACGGAAGGACAAATGTTATTTTTATCAAATGTAACGACATTTGTGCTCATGTTTGAAAAATGAAAATCACTGCAACTACATGCATGTATAATGCGCATTGAAAGGACATTCATGTGACCCACCTTCACAAAGCTGGTATGAGCAGGGCAAGGTGTTCATTACAAAGGATGGCACAGGCATATGTATAACATGTACATGTACAATGTACATGTATGACAATGTACCGGTACTCATACATGTATGGAGTTGTTGCAGAAAATCAAATCATTAAGTTGCTGCTATCACCATTCATGGACAATAGAGAAAGATACAATTTCTGTGAAGCCATTCCAGAAGCAAATTAAGTAAAAAATGAGATGGCAGAAAGTACCAGTGCTATTGGGCACTTTCATACAATTTACATGTGTAAGACATGTGAGGTGCAATTTTTGACAAATTAAGTTAACAACTTCAGGCTGGATGTTTATAAGATAATTATTGTTAATACTCTAAATCATTAAAATTTGATTTCAAACACTGAATTTAGAGTTCAATTAAAAGCAACACCTAAAACATTTTTTAAAGCACAATGATTCTGAAGCCATCAGTTCTACCTGTAGATGTTTTTAATGTACATGTAAGCTGGTCGCCTGCCCCCCCCCCCCCCCCCCACCCTTTAGGTAAACCACTGAACCTACTGGTGTTATTATTAAAAGTTGTTGGTGAACATGTAACAAATATACTCAAGTGCTCAAATACTGTGTATTTAAAACTTTTAAGGATTAAGGTGATGGGTTTGAAGTCCATTTCTGTAGTTGTCTTGTGTTCGTGAATTATGTGTTTTTGGTTGTTTTCATTTTTCATTTGTTATCATTAATTAGCAGGCTTCTATCTTTATCTCAATAGTTTCTTGGGTATAATTATTTATGCCAGGTCTGCATATTGTTGATTTCACATTCAGTTACACATTTCAGCAATTTATTTCACTTGTATAATTAGTGTAAATTCACATTTTATTCATGCTATAATTGAGTAAACCTTTTGTCCTTCCGTTACCGTCCTTCCGCTACCAAATTATAATCCACTTAAGACATTGTAATTATATCACCGAAACACTTAAAGTCAAATGAAAGGTGGTATAGTATAGATAAAGCCGCAGGGATTCCATTTCCTACCTTTGAAATATAATTGCCCCATAAAATTCACAGAGTTTATGCAAAACGCGTGTAAGTTGGAAAACCCTCGTCCGTTTTACCGTCCTTCCGTTACCGACCTCATTAATATTCATAATTCATTAACGAGAGGTATGCATGCCCCCCAAAAGTGTGGAAATTGAAGGTAGCATTATAGCAATACCATTGTGACATTTGCTTGCTGTAACTAATAACAGTGGCTGTGATAGGCACATTTGAAATTTTGTTTAATGAGCGAAAACGTCCTTCCGTTACCGTGGAATTGCCCAAAAGCAGTAAAAAATTCTGAGCTCTCCATAGGTTTGTGCACAAAAATGGACGCACCCAGCAGTGTACATTCTGTACAGTAAGTTAAGTCTCTAGTCATTTTAAGCTACAGTCCATCATTTGCAGCTATCCAAAAAGTAACTGATGTATTTATCTTGAAAAACATACTTGGTTGGTTGACAGTACTAAATTCTCTCTGAAATTATTCTTTCTGACATGCTGTCGTTTTGAAGAAATCAACAAAAGAAGGTCTTCAGACGCATCGTTGGAAATTTCTGTTAGTAGTTCGCTTTTTTATTTGGCGAAGCACGCACAAGCGTTGACACGATGCAAACGTGCGCGCAGTTGCCTTAATTCATCGTATCAGTGCATGACACCGCGTAGCTGCAATCGGCTCAATGAGAATGTGTCTCAATTCAGGCCCAATTCAAAACATGATTCAGCAACATGATTCAGCAACTTTTATTTGAAATCGAGATCCGCAGGCCCGGTTCTGTGTTTTTTTTGTCCCGTTCTGTTCACAAACTCATCTATGTTTCAAGTCACAGACCATACAGGGATGAAACTGGCCTATGGGGAAAAAATCTGAAAATAGGCCGGCCAAAATTCTGTGTCCGAAATCTGGGCTGCGCCGCAAGTACACATACGTACTATATGTACAATAAACTTCGTGTTCAATTTCTGGACATCGCCTCCTTTTTTTCTTTTACATGTACATGTAGATCCAAATGAAATTTTACGATGTGAAAAATGTTCAGTGTTTCCATAAGATTAAAAAGCCCGAATTAGGGTTGGAGTTTCTGACTCGTAATTAAAGAAATTCACATCTTACTTGAGACACGGAGAAAGTCAAGGAAAAAGTCCAAGACAACAAGTCCACTAACGCATGGTAGGTGGAACTGGAAAAAGTTTGGCATTAGGCCTGCCGTCTTTTTCGTACAACAACTGCCGGTGAAATTTGTCTTCTATGCTCTCCTCGCCTTCCTCAAGATTTTGCATGGAAGAGATCGTCAGACTAAAACCACCACGTTGCAATCATTCAGTATCATTTGTACAACACTGAATAAAGTAGATCTGCCAAAGTCCAAAATGCTCCTTATGTGCGATTACCCCAATAGTTTGATTGCAGCTTTTGAGGGGGCCATTCAGTTGTGACTTTGTAACAAGATTCTTTTGTTTTGCTAACTTTTGAGAAAAAAAATGATTTCTGAATGGAAAAGTTAGTTCTTTTTTTAAAGCAATTCAAACGAATTTGCTTGAAAATGATCATTATTGTATTGTATTTAACTTGAAATGATTTCTTTGTGCAGGAAGCTTCTCTATAATGCCCACCTCAATTTCCAAGTTCTGTGTTTGTCTCTCTTCCAGTGCATGATCTGAGATGACTAAGACGTCATCTTTGGAGACATCTAGTTGTTCCTTACATCGATCCAGCTCCTGTAGTAGACGGTCCTTCTCTACCATCCAGACTCGCTCCTGAGATCGTCCTTCATACTTCAGCTCTAGATAGTCCTTAGTGCTGTCATACAACATCTGCTGTGTACGATGTAACCTATTAACAGAAGAATGTCCATGACAAGTGATGTATGATGGTTGAACAAGGTAGCTGAATAAAGGATACACATTCTACTTTTGTTTAAAGAACGGTAAGTGTCTTATTAGTCATTCATAAGATTTCATTTCATTTTGCGTCGGGGTGATGTAAATCAAATTAGGTTTTGCCCTTCACCGACATATAAACACTGTATACTCTCTGTGTTACCTCCCGAGTGAAAGTTGAAAAAAATCACTCCGGTCAAACCCATGACCCTCCTGCTTTCTAGTGCAGATGTCTTACCACTTGACCACCGAGCTAACGGGATCAGTTGGCTGGTTCGAATCTGATGTACATAGCAGCGGGTACTACATTAACTATTCATAAGATGGTAAGACATCTGCAATAGAAAGCAGGAGGTCGTGGGTTCGAGTCCCACCGGAGTGATTTTTTTCCAACTTTCACTCGGGAGGAAACACACTGAGAATACAGTGTTTATACATCGGTGATGGACAAAACCTAATTTGGTTTTATTAGTCAATTGACTCATGTAATTTCAGCAAGCACACACTGCATATGCCTCCATGTTATTTTGGCAAGATGTGTTGCCAACATACTAGTGTGGAAAGACTGTGGTTTCTAAAATAACTAAGATCAAAGTGCTTTACATTATTATTACCCCTGATCATTGGGCCAATGAAACATTGCAAATACAATCTCAGCTTCCTGTGGAATATGGATTTTTATTCACGAGAAAGTCATTTTAGTCATGTTCCCTGACAGTATTTTATAAACTATTGAATAGGATGGTGCCAGACTATTTTTGCATTCTAGCCTCACTTTCAATTTTTATTTTAAATGTGGCTTAAAAACATTAGGGTATGTTTAACAACAAATTTAAATTTTCATTAAAGCAGACTGGTATTAATTTGTAATTAATTTTATGTCACTGCTTTAATTTCTCTTTGCAAGTTCCAAATATGAAGATTTTACCTCGCTTTCAATTTAATATAGTCGACTCCTGAATAAAGCCCATACAGCTCGGTGTAGTCATTTCGACGCAAGGTAGCTAAAATCAATCACAATTGCGATCTCTGTTCTCACAGGTACCCATTTATTCCTGGGTGGGGCGAAGCAATGAGTGACAAAGTGTCTTGCCAAAGGGAACATGCACCATAACCCCAGGCTGGACTCGAACCCACAACCTGTAGAATGAGACCAGGGCACTCCACATATTTAGAAATGTTTTGCCAATTCATGCAACAACACAAACACCAGGTAATATAATCTATTTGAAACCCCTGCCCGTTGTCCAAACTGCACACATGTGCATTTATCTTTATTGGTACCTTCAAGGATGTAACTGGGGTCCAAGTTGCTGGAGGGCCCTAAAGGGACCTCAGTTTCTAGTAGGAGGCAGTCTTTGAGCAGAGGGGTCCATGCCCCTCATCCTCCTCCCCTATCATTAGCTATGCCACTGGGCACCTTTGTCAAGTTCATTTAAGATTATAAGGAATCAATGAAGGGAGTTCCTACTTTTCATTGAGGGAGTGAATCTTGGAGCGATCTCTCTCAATCACAGTCTGCATCTCTTCCATCCTGACCCTGCGATCCTCCAGCAAGGCTCCGTCTGCTCTCTAGATAGCTCAGCTTGTTCCTTCATCTGAGATTGTAGAGCTTCAATCTGTAGCAACAGACTCTCTGGCTCTGCCTGCTGCTGGTCTGAATCAGGATGGACAGCTTTGGGCTGGGCGCTGTTGGACTGAAATGAGGATTGGAAAATATTGATGGATGGTAACAGGATCAACCTGCTGGTACAGACTCGGACAAAAGAAACCACCATTTTGGAGATGATCTGATCAATTATCGTGATTGAAGCAACTTTACTGGGATAACGTATGTAACTAAACTCACTTCTCAGGGGAGTAACTACAGGTAATTTCATCAGCTGATCAAGGAATTATCAACACACCTACCAAAAGCTGCAACAGATATATATATTTACTATTAATACTATGAAAGTAAGTAAAGTCTGTCATTAGCCAATACATCTCTGGTTTCAAAGGCATGAAACGACCGAGGATATTTTTTTATCCCCCCTGGATAGGATGCCAGTCCATTGCAGGTTACTTCCCAGCTAATATCGGTACCCATTTATACTCCTGGGTGGAGAGAGGCAAGTGGGGGTGAAGTGGCTTGCCCAAGGACACACATATAACCGGCAACTAGATTCGGACCCCTGACCCTCTGATCATGAGTCACAAACCTTAACCATATTAATGCTTAAACAAAACTTAAAATCCCATAGACCTTATAAATAGTTAATGCGATGCCCACTGCCATGTACCAATACATCAGATTCGAGCCAGCCAACCGATCCCATTAGCTCAGTGGTCAAGTGGTAAAACATCTGCACTAGAAAGCAGGAGGTTGTGGGTTCGAGTCCCAACCGAGTGATTTTTTCCAACTTTTACTCAGGAGGTAACACACTGAGTATTCAGTGTTTATACATCAATGAAGGGCAAAACCTGATTTGACATACATTGTATTAATACTATGATCCACTAGTTTATCTGACCAACAAATACTAAAAATGGGCCTGATATGGTTGGTATGAGATCTGAGGAGTGTTGGCTTTGCAATGTTTTATCAACCACCCTTTGCCTCAACCATACCGGTATGTAATCTCTACCTACCTTTTGTGTTAGCAGTAACTCTGTGTTGTGCATTCCTCCGTGTTCTGTTGTTCTGTGGTCTGCTTGGCACTTCGGCTTTTAAACCCAATATTTCACCCTCTGGAGAAAAAAAAACCAGACAGGCAAGTAAGAAGAAAACATGAGACGTCTTGGAAATTACAGGTTACACCTTCATATACCTTTGAAATCTGATGGACAGTGTGTGCAGATATATAATTGTTTGCCAGAATAAAATGCAATGTTCAAAGTTGGGTCAAAAGTCTTCTAATGCCCGACTGTAATTCATTGTAATAAACCAGTTCTGTATTTCAATGACCTGAGGTCATTTGGGATAACATTGCTGACACGATGTTAGGCGATGTTACGCGCACGACCACTCTGGTGGTAATTTACACACAAGCGTCGCGCACCCGCATTCATGCACCTTTGATCGTTCTACTATCCCGAATGACCGGTGACCCATATCGTTGTGCACATAAGCAGTTGAAATACCGAACTGGCTTATCCATGGCATTCCTTGAGTTGTTTGCTTGTTTGGAAAAGGATGAGACATTTAGGACAACTTGAAGAACTGTTGACACTTAAAATACCCAATACAAGGGAACTTGACTAGGTTTACTCTTAATAATGTTCAAATGGGGGCAGTTCCGCAGTGTCAGACGTACATTTTGGGCAATTCAACAGTGTATGTAATTGTAGTTATAATCACGGGGTAGATTTTAATTCTGATAAAACATATCAGTTAGTCACTAGTTACTTTGATGAGTCAAAGAAGAAATTATTCATCCAACTTTGTTGCTGTAGTAGAAATTGGCTCAAAACACCGGACGTACTCAGACAAATCAATTTTTTGTATTGTCATCAATTGATTTTCCATTTACAAGTAACAGCCAAACTGTTGAACTTGTTAGGGAATGTACAACATTTGCTTTTGCTGCAATGTTCAAAATAAGTGCATCTGGGGGATTAGTGTGCTATAAAAAATATTGTTAAAGGGCATGTACAACATTTGCTTTTGCTGCAATAATCAGAAATAAATGGATTTGGAGGATTAGTATGTTTTAGCAAATATTGTTAAAATGACTTGTTTCACGTTTTGGGCTTGTAGATGTTGGAAAAACCAAGAAAACCATTCATGTTCTTGTAGTCTGGTTCACAGACCCCATTTAAGATGAAACGGAGAATTTATAGACTTTGGGGGATTGTAAGATCAGAGAGGCAGTCTAGTAGGCTTGTACCCCTTCAAAGGTGTGTAATCAATTGCACAGAAAACACAGAATAACTAATTATGAAAAATTAGGAGTAGTTTTAAAAAAAAAAACAGTTTTCTCCATTGCTGGTCGGCCGACCAGCGTTGGAAAAATACCATTTTTTTTTTTAAATGTCAGCACACCAGGAGCCACGATTTTACAGGATGCTTTAGGCTGTCATTCCCTAAAGTTGAAAAAAATCACTCCGGTCGAACCCATGACCTCCTGCTTTCTAGTGCAGATGTCTTACCACTTGACCACCGAGCTAACGGGATCAGTTGGCTGGTTCGAATCTGATGTACATAGCAGCGGGTACTACATTAACTATTCATAAGATGGTAAGACATCTGCAATAGAAAGCAGGAGGTCGTGGGTTCGAGTCCCACCGGAGTGATTTTTTTCCAACTTTCACTCGGGAGGAAACACACTGAGAATACAGTGTTTATACATCGGTGATGGACAAAACCTAATTTGGTTTTATTAGTCAATTGACTCATGTAATTTCAGCAAGCACACACTGCATATGCCTCCATGTTATTTTGGCAAGATGTGTTGCCAATATACTAGTGTGGAAAGACTGTGGTTTCTAAAATAACTAAGATCAAAGTGCTTTACATTATTATTACCCCTGATCATTGGGCCAATGAAACATTGCAAATACAATCTCAGCTTCCTGTGGAATATGGATTTTTATTCACGAGGAAGTCATTTTAGTCATGTTCCCTGACAGTATTTTATAAACTATTGAATAGGATGGTGCCAGACTATTTTTGCATTCTAGCCTCACTTTCAATTTTTATTTTAAATGTGGCTTAAAAACATTAGGGTATGTTTAACAACAAATTTAAATTTTCATTAAAGCAGACTGGTATTAATTTGTAATTAATTTTATGTCACTGCTTTAATTTCTCTTTGCAAGTTCCAAATATGAAGATTTTACCTCGCTTTCAATTTAATATAGTCGACTCCTGAATAAAGCCCATACAGCTCGGTGTAGTCATTTCGACGCAAGGTAGCTAAAATCAATCACAATTGCGATCTCTGTTCTCACAGGTACCCATTTACTCCTGGGTGGGGCGAAGCAATGAGTGACAAAGTGTCTTGCCAAAGGGAACATGCACCATAACCCCAGGCTGGACTCGAACCCACAACCTGTAGAATTACCCGCAGACAACGAGTTCAATGCTCCAGACCATGAGGCCAGGGCACTCCACATATTTAGAAATGTTTTGCCAATTCATGCAACAACACAAACACCAGGTAATATAATCTATTTGAAACCCCTGCCCGTTGTCCAAACTGCACACATGTGCATTTATCTTTATTGGTACCTTCAAGGATGTAACTGGGGTCCAAGTTGCTGGAGGGCCCTAAAGGGACCTCAGTTTCTAGTAGGAGGCAGTCTTTGAGCAGAGGGGTCCATGCCCCTCATCCTCCTCCCCTATCATTAGCTATGCCACTGGGCACCTTTGTCAAGTTCATTTAAGATTATAAGGAATCAATGAAGGGAGTTCCTACTTTTCATTGAGGGAGTGAATCTTGGAGCGATCTCTCTCAATCACAGTCTGCATCTCTTCCATCCTGACCCTACGATCCTCCAGCAAGGCTTCCGTCTGCTCTCTAGATAGCTCAGCTTGTTCCTTCATCTGAGATTGTAGAGCTTCAACCTGTAGCAACAGACTCTCTGGCTCTGCCTGCTGCTGGTCTGAATCAGGATGGACAGCTTTGGGCTGGGCGCTGTTGGACTGAAATGAGGATTGGAAAATATTGATGGATGGTAACAGGATCAACCTGCTGGCACAGACTCGGACAAAAGAAACCACCCTTTTGGAGATGATCTGATCAATTATCGTGATTGAAGCAACTTTACTGGGATAACGTATGTAACTAAACTCACTTCTCAGGGGAGTAACTACAGGTAATTTCATCAGCTGATCAAGGAATTATCAACACACCTACCAAAAGCTGCAACAGATATATATATTTACTATTAATACTATGAAAGTAAGTAAAGTCTGTCATTAGCCAATACATCTCTGGTTTCAAAGGCATGAAACGACCGAGGATATTTTTTTATCCCCCCTGGATAGGATGCCAGTCCATTGCAGGTTACTTCCCAGCTAATATCGGTACCCATTTATACTCCTGGGTGGAGAGAGGCAAGTGGGGGTGAAGTGGCTTGCCCAAGGACACACATATAACCGGCAACTAGATTCGGACCCCTGACCCTCTGATCATGAGTCACAAACCTTAACCATATTAATGCTTAAACAAAACTTAAAATCCCATAGACCTTATAAATAGTTAATGCGATGCCCACTGCCATGTACCAATACATCAGATTCGAGCCAGCCAACCGATCCCATTAGCTCAGTGGTCAAGTGGTAAAACATCTGCACTAGAAAGCAGGAGGTTGTGGGTTCGAGTCCCAACCGAGTGATTTTTTCCAACTTTTACTCAGGAGGTAACACACTGAGTATTCAGTGTTTATACATCAATGAAGGGCAAAACCTGATTTGACATACATTGTATTAATACTATGATCCACTAGTTTATCTGACCAACAAATACTAAAAATGGGCCTGATATGGTTGGTATGAGATCTGAGGAGTGTTGGCTTTGCAATGTTTTATCAACCACCCTTTGCCTCAACCATACCGGTATGTAATCTCTACCTACCTTTTGTGTTAGCAGTAACTCTGTGTTGTGCATTCCTCCGTGTTCTGTTGTTCTGTGGTCTGCTTGGCACTTCGGCTTTTAAACCCAATATTTCACCCTCTGGAGAAAAAAAAACCAGACAGGCAAGTAAGAAGAAAACATGAGACGTCTTGGAAATTACAGGTTACACCTTCATATACCTTTGAAATCTGATGGACAGTGTGTGCAGATATATAATTGTTTGCCAGAATAAAATGCAATGTTCAAAGTTGGGTCAAAAGTCTTCTAATGCCCGACTGTAATTCATTGTAATAAACCAGTTCTGTATTTCAATGACCTGAGGTCATTTGGGATAACATTGCTGACACGATGTTAGGCGATGTTACGCGCACGACCACTCTGGTGGTAATTTACACACAAGCGTCGCGCACCCGCATTCATGCACCTTTGATCGTTCTACTATCCCGAATGACCGGTGACCCATATCGTTGTGCACATAAGCAGTTGAAATACCGAACTGGCTTATCCATGGCATTCCTTGAGTTGTTTGCTTGTTTGGAAAAGGATGAGACATTTAGGACAACTTGAAGAACTGTTGACACTTAAAATACCCAATACAAGGGAACTTGACTAGGTTTACTCTTAATAATGTTCAAATGGGGGCAGTTCCGCAGTGTCAGACGTACATTTTGGGCAATTCAACAGTGTATGTAATTGTAGTTATAATCACGGGGTAGATTTTAATTCTGATAAAACATATCAGTTAGTCACTAGTTACTTTGATGAGTCAAAGAAGAAATTATTCATCCAACTTTGTTGCTGTAGTAGAAATTGGCTCAAAACACCGGACGTACTCAGACAAATCAATTTTTTGTATTGTCATCAATTGATTTTCCATTTACAAGTAACAGCCAAACTGTTGAACTTGTTAGGGAATGTACAACATTTGCTTTTGCTGTAATGTTCAAAATAAGTGCATCTGGGGGATTAGTGTGCTATAAAAAATATTGTTAAAGGGCATGTACAACATTTGCTTTTGCTGCAATAATCAGAAATAAATGGATTTGGAGGATTAGTATGTTTTAGCAAATATTGTTAAAATGACTTGTTTCACGTTTTGGGCTTGTAGATGTTGGAAAAACCAAGAAAACCATTCATGTTCTTGTAGTCTGGTTCACAGACCCCATTTAAGATGAAACGGAGAATTTATAGACTTTGGGGGATTGTAAGATCAGAGAGGCAGTCTAGTAGGCTTGTACCCCTTCAAAGGTGTGTAATCAATTGCACAGAAAAGACAGAATAACTAATTATGAAAAATTAGGAGTAGTTTTAAAAAAAAAACAGTTTTCTCCATTGCTGGTCGGCCGACCAGCGTTGGAAAAATACCATTTTTTTTTTTTAAATGTCAGCACACCAGGAGCCACGATTTTACAGGATGCTTTAGGCTGTCATTCCCTAAAGTTGAAAAAAATCACTCCGGTCGAACCCATGACCTCCTGCTTTCTAGTGCAGATGTCTTACCACTTGACCACCGAGCTAACGGGATCAGTTGGCTGGTTCGAATCTGATGTACATAGCAGCGGGTACTACATTAACTATTCATAAGATGGTAAGACATCTGCAATAGAAAGCAGGAGGTCGTGGGTTCGAGTCCCACCGGAGTGATTTTTTTCCAACTTTCACTCGGGAGGAAACACACTGAGAATACAGTGTTTATACATCGGTGATGGACAAAACCTAATTTGGTTTTATTAGTCAATTGACTCATGTAATTTCAGCAAGCACACACTGCATATGCCTCCATGTTATTTTGGCAAGATGTGTTGCCAATATACCAGTGTGGAAAGACTGTGGTTTCTAAAATAACTAAGATCAAAGTGCTTTACATTATTATTACCCCTGATCATTGGGCCAATGAAACATTGCAAATACAATCTCAGCTTCCTGTGGAATATGGATTTTTATTCACGAGGAAGTCATTTTAGTCATGTTCCCTGACAGTATTTTATAAACTATTGAATAGGATGGTGCCAGACTATTTTTGCATTCTAGCCTCACTTTCAATTTTTATTTTAAATGTGGCTTAAAAACATTAGGGTATGTTTAACAACAAATTTAAATTTTCATTAAAGCAGACTGGTATTAATTTGTAATTAATTTTATGTCACTGCTTTAATTTCTCTTTGCAAGTTCCAAATATGAAGATTTTACCTCGCTTTCAATTTAATATAGTCGACTCCTGAATAAAGCCCATACAGCTCGGTGTAGTCATTTCGACGCAAGGTAGCTAAAATCAATCACAATTGCGATCTCTGTTCTCACAGGTACCCATTTACTCCTGGGTGGGGCGAAGCAATGAGTGACAAAGTGTCTTGCCAAAGGGAACATGCACCATAACCCCAGGCTGGACTCGAACCCACAACCTGTAGAATTACCCGCAGACAACGAGTTCAATGCTCCAGACCATGAGACCAGGGCACTCCACATATTTAGAAATGTTTTGCCAATTCATGCAACAACACAAACACCAGGTAATATAATCTATTTGAAACCCCTGCCCGTTGTCCAAACTGCACACATGTGCATTTATCTTTATTGGTACCTTCAAGGATGTAACTGGGGTCCAAGTTGCTGGAGGGCCCTAAAGGGACCTCAGTTTCTAGTAGGAGGCAGTCTTTGAGCAGAGGGGTCCATGCCCCTCATCCTCCTCCCCTATCATTAGCTATGCCACTGGGCACCTTTGTCAAGTTCATTTAAGATTATAAGGAATCAATGAAGGGAGTTCCTACTTTTCATTGAGGGAGTGAATCTTGGAGCGATCTCTCTCAATCACAGTCTGCATCTCTTCCATCCTGACCCTACGATCCTCCAGCAAGGCTTCCGTCTGCTCTCTAGATAGCTCAGCTTGTTCCTTCATCTGAGATTGTAGAGCTTCAATCTGTAGCAACAGACTCTCTGGCTCTGCCTGCTGCTGGTCTGAATCAGGATGGACAGCTTTGGGCTGGGCGCTGTTGGACTGAAATGAGGATTGGAAAATATTGATGGATGGTAACAGGATCAACCTGCTGGTACAGACTCGGACAAAAGAAACCACCCTTTTGGAGATGATCTGATCAATTATCGTGATTGAAGCAACTTTACTGGGATAACGTATGTAACTAAACTCACTTCTCAGGGGAGTAACTACAGGTAATTTCATCAGCTGATCAAGGAATTATCAACACACCTACCAAAAGCTGCAACAGATATATATATTTACTATTAATACTATGAAAGTAAGTAAAGTCTGTCATTAGCCAATACATCTCCGGTTTCAAAGGCATGAAACGACCGAGGATATTTTTTTATCCCCCCTGGATAGGATGCCAGTCCATTGCAGGTTACTTCCCAGCTAATATCGGTACCTATTTATACTCCTGGGTGGAGAGAGGCAAGTGGGGGTGAAGTGGCTTGCCCAAGGACACACATATAACCGGCAACTAGATTCGGACCCCTGACCCTCTGATCATGAGTCACAAACCTTAACCATATTAATGCTTAAAAAAAAATTAAAATCCCATAGACCTTATAAATAGTTAATGCGATGCCCGCTGCCATGTACCAATACATCAGATTCGAGCCAGCCAACCGATCCCATTAGCTCAGTGGTCAAGTGGTAAAACATCTGCACTAGAAAGCAGGAGGTTGTGGGTTCGAGTCCCAACCGAGTGATTTTTTCCAACTTTTACTCAGGAGGTAACACACTGAGTATTCAGTGTTTATACATCAATGAAGGGCAAAACCTGATTTGACATACATTGTATTAATACTATGATCCACTAGTTTATCTGACCAACAAATACTAAAAATGGGCCTGATATGGTTGGTATGAGATCTGAGGAGTGTTGGCTTTGCAATGTTTTATCAACCACCCTTTGCCTCAACCATACCGGTATGTAATCTCTACCTACCTTTTGTGTTAGCAGTAACTCTGTGTTGTGCATTCCTCCGTGTTCTGTTGTTCTGTGGTCTGCTTGGCACTTCGGCTTTTAAACCCAATATTTCACCCTCTGGAAAAAAAAAACCAGACATTGCTGGTCGGCCGACCAGCGTTGGAAAAATACCATTTTTTTTAAAAAATGTCAGCACACCAGGAGCCACGATTTTACAGGATGCTTTAGGCTGTCATTCCCTAAAGTTGAAAAAAATCACTCCGGTCGAACCCATGACCTCCTGCTTTCTAGTGCAGATGTCTTACCACTTGACCACCGAGCTAACGGGATCAGTTGGCTGGTTCGAATCTGATGTACATAGCAGCGGGTACTACATTAACTATTCATAAGATGGCAAGACATCTGCAATAGAAAGCAGGAGGTCGTGGGTTCGAGTCCCACCGGAGTGATTTTTTTCCAACTTTCACTCGGGAGGAAACACACTGAGAATACAGTGTTTATACATCGGTGATGGACAAAACCTAATTTGGTTTTATTAGTCAATTGACTCATGTAATTTCAGCAAGCACACACTGCATATGCCTCCATGTTATTTTGGCAAGATGTGTTGCCAATATACTAGTGTGGAAAGACTGTGGTTTCTAAAATAACTAAGATCAAAGTGCTTTACATTATTATTACCCCTGATCATTGGGCCAATGAAACATTGCAAATACAATCTCAGCTTCCTGTGGAATATGGATTTTTATTCACGAGGAAGTCATTTTAGTCATGTTCCCTGACAGTATTTTATAAACTATTGAATAGGATGGTGCCAGACTATTTTTGCATTCTAGCCTCACTTTCAATTTTTATTTTAAATGTGGCTTAAAAACATTAGGGTATGTTTAACAACAAATTTAAATTTTCATTAAAGCAGACTGGTATTAATTTGTAATTAATTTTATGTCACTGCTTTAATTTCTCTTTGCAAGTTCCAAATATGAAGATTTTACCTCGCTTTCAATTTAATATAGTCGACTCCTGAATAAAGCCCATACAGCTCGGTGTAGTCATTTCGACGCAAGGTAGCTAAAATCAATCACAATTGCGATCTCTGTTCTCACAGGTACCCATTTACTCCTGGGTGGGGCGAAGCAATGAGTGACAAAGTGTCTTGCCAAAGGGAACATGCACCATAACCCCAGGCTGGACTCGAACCCACAACCTGTAGAATTACCCGCAGACAACGAGTTCAATGCTCCAGACCATGAGGCCAGGGCACTCCACATATTTAGAAATGTTTTGCCAATTCATGCAACAACACAAACACCAGGTAATATAATCTATTTGAAACCCCTGCCCGTTGTCCAAACTGCACACATGTGCATTTATCTTTATTGGTACCTTCAAGGATGTAACTGGGGTCCAAGTTGCTGGAGGGCCCTAAAGGGACCTCAGTTTCTAGTAGGAGGCAGTCTTTGAGCAGAGGGGTCCATGCCCCTCATCCTCCTCCCCTATCATTAGCTATGCCACTGGGCACCTTTGTCAAGTTCATTTAAGATTATAAGGAATCAATGAAGGGAGTTCCTACTTTTCATTGAGGGAGTGAATCTTGGAGCGATCTCTCTCAATCACAGTCTGCATCTCTTCCATCCTGACCCTACGATCCTCCAGCAAGGCTTCCGTCTGCTCTCTAGATAGCTCAGCTTGTTCCTTCATCTGAGATTGTAGAGCTTCAATCTGTAGCAACAGACTCTCTGGCTCTGCCTGCTGCTGGTCTGAATCAGGATGGACAGCTTTGGGCTGGGCGCTGTTGGACTGAAATGAGGATTGGAAAATATTGATGGATGGTAACAGGATCAACCTGCTGGTACAGACTCGGACAAAAGAAACCACCCTTTTGGAGATGATCTGATCAATTATCGTGATTGAAGCAACTTTACTGGGATAACGTATGTAACTAAACTCACTTCTCAGGGGAGTAACTACAGGTAATTTCATCAGCTGATCAAGGAATTATCAACACACCTACCAAAAGCTGCAACAGATATATATATTTACTATTAATACTATGAAAGTAAGTAAAGTCTGTCATTAGCCAATACATCTCCGGTTTCAAAGGCATGAAACGACCGAGGATATTTTTTTATCCCCCCTGGATAGGATGCCAGTCCATTGCAGGTTACTTCCCAGCTAATATCGGTACCTATTTATACTCCTGGGTGGAGAGAGGCAAGTGGGGGTGAAGTGGCTTGCCCAAGGACACACATATAACCGGCAACTAGATTCGGACCCCTGACCCTCTGATCATGAGTCACAAACCTTAACCATATTAATGCTTAAAAAAAAATTAAAATCCCATAGACCTTATAAATAGTTAATGCGATGCCCGCTGCCATGTACCAATACATCAGATTCGAGCCAGCCAACCGATCCCATTAGCTCAGTGGTCAAGTGGTAAAACATCTGCACTAGAAAGCAGGAGGTTGTGGGTTCGAGTCCCAACCGAGTGATTTTTTCCAACTTTTACTCAGGAGGTAACACACTGAGTATTCAGTGTTTATACATCAATGAAGGGCAAAACCTGATTTGACATACATTGTATTAATACTATGATCCACTAGTTTATCTGACCAACAAATACTAAAAATGGGCCTGATATGGTTGGTATGAGATCTGAGGAGTGTTGGCTTTGCAATGTTTTATCAACCACCCTTTGCCTCAACCATACCGGTATGTAATCTCTACCTACCTTTTGTGTTAGCAGTAACTCTGTGTTGTGCATTCCTCCGTGTTCTGTTGTTCTGTGGTCTGCTTGGCACTTCGGCTTTTAAACCCAATATTTCACCCTCTGGAAAAAAAAAACCAGACATTGCTGGTCGGCCGACCAGCGTTGGAAAAATACCATTTTTTTTAAAAATGTCAGCACACCAGGAGCCACGATTTTACAGGATGCTTTAGGCTGTCATTCCCTAAAGTTGAAAAAAATCACTCCGGTCGAACCCATGACCTCCTGCTTTCTAGTGCAGATGTCTTACCACTTGACCACCGAGCTAACGGGATCAGTTGGCTGGTTCGAATCTGATGTACATAGCAGCGGGTACTACATTAACTATTCATAAGATGGCAAGACATCTGCAATAGAAAGCAGGAGGTCGTGGGTTCGAGTCCCACCGGAGTGATTTTTTTCCAACTTTCACTCGGGAGGAAACACACTGAGAATACAGTGTTTATACATCGGTGATGGACAAAACCTAATTTGGTTTTATTAGTCAATTGACTCATGTAATTTCAGCAAGCACACACTGCATATGCCTCCATGTTATTTTGGCAAGATGTGTTGCCAATATACTAGTGTGGAAAGACTGTGGTTTCTAAAATAACTAAGATCAAAGTGCTTTACATTATTATTACCCCTGATCATTGGGCCAATGAAACATTGCAAATACAATCTCAGCTTCCTGTGGAATATGGATTTTTATTCACGAGGAAGTCATTTTAGTCATGTTCCCTGACAGTATTTTATAAACTATTGAATAGGATGGTGCCAGACTATTTTTGCATTCTAGCCTCACTTTCAATTTTTATTTTAAATGTGGCTTAAAAACATTAGGGTATGTTTAACAACAAATTTAAATTTTCATTAAAGCAGACTGGTATTAATTTGTAATTAATTTTATGTCACTGCTTTAATTTCTCTTTGCAAGTTCCAAATATGAAGATTTTACCTCGCTTTCAATTTAATATAGTCGACTCCTGAATAAAGCCCATACAGCTCGGTGTAGTCATTTCGACGCAAGGTAGCTAAAATCAATCACAATTGCGATCTCTGTTCTCACAGGTACCCATTTACTCCTGGGTGGGGCGAAGCAATGAGTGACAAAGTGTCTTGCCAAAGGGAACATGCACCATAACCCCAGGCTGGACTCGAACCCACAACCTGTAGAATTACCCACAGACAACGAGTTCAATGCTCCAGACCATGAGGCCAGGGCACTCCACATATTTAGAAATGTTTTGCCAATTCATGCAACAACACAAACACCAGGTAATATAATCTATTTGAAACCCCTGCCCGTTGTCCAAACTGCACACATGTGCATTTATCTTTATTGGTACCTTCAAGGATGTAACTGGGGTCCAAGTTGCTGGAGGGCCCTAAAGGGACCTCAGTTTCTAGTAGGAGGCAGTCTTTGAGCAGAGGGGTCCATGCCCCTCATCCTCCTCCCCTATCATTAGCTATGCCACTGGGCACCTTTGTCAAGTTCATTTAAGATTATAAGGAATCAATGAAGGGAGTTCCTACTTTTCATTGAGGGAGTGAATCTTGGAGCGATCTCTCTCAATCACAGTCTGCATCTCTTCCATCCTGACCCTACGATCCTCCAGCAAGGCTTCCGTCCGCTCTCTAGATAGCTCAGCTTGTTCCTTCATCTGAGATTGTAGAGCTTCAATCTGTAGCAACAGACTCTCTGGCTCTGCCTGCTGCTGGTCTGAATCAGGATAGACAGCTTTGGGCTGGGCGCTGTTGGACTGAAATGAGGATTGGAAAATATTGATGGATGGTAACAGGATCAACCTGCTGGTACAGACTCGGACAAAAGAAACCACCATTTTGGAGATGATCTGATCAATTATCGTGATTGAAGCAACTTTACTGGGATAACGTATGTAACTAATCTTGGAAAGTTCATGGTATGATGAGGCGGCTTTTTTGCCAAACTCACTTCTCAGGGGAGTAACTACAGGTAATTTCATCAGCTGATCAAGGAATTATCAACACACCTACCAAAAGCTGCAACAGATATATATATTTACTATTAATACTATGAAAGTAAGTAAAGTCTGTCATTAGCCAATACATCTCCGGTTTCAAAGGCATGAAACGACCGAGGATATTTTTTTATCCCCCCTGGATAGGATGCCAGTCCATTGCAGGTTACTTCCCAGCTAATATCGGTACCTATTTATACTCCTGGGTGGAGAGAGGCAAGTGGGGGTGAAGTGGCTTGCCCAAGGACACACATATAACCGGCAACTAGATTCGGACCCCTGACCCTCTGATCATGAGTCACAAACCTTAACCATATTAATGCTTAAAAAAAATTAAAATCCCATAGACCTTATAAATAGTTAATGCGATGCCCGCTGCCATGTACCAATACATCAGATTCGAGCCAGCCAACCGATCCCATTAGCTCAGTGGTCAAGTGGTAAAACATCTGCACTAGAAAGCAGGAGGTTGTGGGTTCGAGTCCCAACAGAGTGATTTTTTCCAACTTTTACTCAGGAGGTAACACACTGAGTATTCAGTGTTTATACATCAATGAAGGGCAAAACCTGATTTGACATACATTGTATTAATACTATGATCCACTAGTTTATCTGACCCACAAATACTAAAAATGGGCCTGATATGGTTGGTATGAGATCTGAGGAGTGTTGGCTTTGCAATGTTTTATCAACCACCCTTTGCCTCAACCATACCGGTATGTAATCTCTACCTACCTTTTGTGTTAGCAGTAACTCTGTGTTGTGCATTCCTCCGTGTTCTGTTGTTCTGTGGTCTGCTTGGCACTCTGGCTTTTAAACCCCAATATTTCACCCTCTGGAAAAAAAAAACCAGACAGGCAAGTAAGAAGAAAACATGAGACGTCTTGGAAATTACAGGTTACACCTTCATATACCTTTGAAATCTGATGGACAGTGTGTGCAGATATATAATTGTTTGCCAGAATAAAATGCAATGTTCAAAGTTGGGTCAAAAGTCTTCTAATGCCCGACTGTAATTCATTGTAATAAACCAGTTCTGTATTTCAATGACCTGAGGTCATTTGGGATAACATTGCTGACACGATGTTAGGCGATGTTACGCGCACGACCACTCTGGTGGTAATTTACACACAAGCGTCGCGCACCCGCATTCATGCGCCTTTGATCGTTCTACTATCCCGAATGACCGGTGACCCATATCGTTGTGCACATAAGCAGTTGAAATACCGAACTGGCTTATCCATGGCATTCCTTGAGTTGTTTGCTTGTTTGGAAAAGGATGAGACATTTAGGACAACTTGAAGAACTGTTGACACTTAAAATACCCAATACAAGGGAACTTGACTAGGTTTACTCTTAATAATGTTTAAATGGGGGCAGTTCCGCAGTGTCAGACGTACATTTTGGGCAATTCAACAGTGTATGTAATTGTAGTTATAATCACGGGGTAGATTTTAATTCTGATAAAACATATCAGTTAGTCACTAGTTACTTTGATGAGTCAAAGAAGAAATTATTCATCCAACTTTGTTGCTGTAGTAGAAATTGGCTCAAAACACCGGACGTACTCAGACAAATCAATTTTTTGTATTGTCATCAATTGATTTTCCATTGACAAGTAACAGCCAAACTGTTGAACTTGTTAGGGAATGTACAACATTTGCTTTTGCTGCAATGTTCAAAATAAGTGCATCTGGGGGATTAGTGTGCTATAAAAAATATTGTTAAAGGGCATGTACAACATTTGCTTTTGCTGCAATAATCAGAAATAAATGGATTTGGAGGATTAGTATGTTTTAGCAAATATTGTTAAAATGACTTGTTTCACGTTTTGGGCTTGTAGATGTTGGAAAAACCAAGAAAACCATTCATGTTCTTGTAGTCTGGTTCACAGACCCCATTTAAGATGAAACGGAGAATTTATAGACTTTGGGGGATTGTAAGATCAGAGAGGCAGTCTAGTAGGCTTGTACCCCTTCAAAGGTGTGTAATCAATTGCACAGAAAACACAGAATAACTAATTATGAAAAATTAGGAGTAGTTTTAAAAAAAAAAAACAGTTTTCTCCATTGCTGGTCGGCCGACCAGCGTTGGAAAAATACCATTTTTTTTAAAAAATGTCAGCACACCAGGAGCCACGATTTTACAGGATGCTTTAGGCTGTCATTCCCTAACAATCCACTAAGGTATTTAGTGATACTTTGTTCATATCGTTTTGTAATATTTGCCAATGTTGTATCTTCCCTTTAAACTGACCTATTTCACGTTTTGGGTTCGGAAATGCCAGAAAATCTAAGAAATCCAACCATGTTCTTGTGGTCTGGTGACATGAGACGTAAGATGAGACGTAGCACTTTGTACACTTTGAGGAAGTTAGGTCAGAGAATCAGTCTAGCAGGCTTGTACCCCTACACAGATGCGTAATTGATTGCAAAGAAAATGCGGAATGACTAAATATGAAAAGTTAGGAGCAGTTTTTGAAAAAAGCCAGTTTTCTTCAACGATGTTCGGCCGACCAGTGTATGAATAATACAAGGTTTCTTGAAAATGTCAGCACACCAGGAGCCACGATTTTACAGGATGCTTTAGACTGTCATTCACTGACAGTCCAGTAATATATTTCGTCATAATTTGATCATTTCGTTTTTTGATGTTTGCAATGATGTTGTATCTTCCCTTTTAAATAAACTACATGTCAATAAAATACAGATAATATGCTTCAAATTGATATGTATATTTCTTTTGTGGCATTTTGGCCATTAAGAATTGTTGGCATTCAGGTTTATAATTCTGTAGAATTGCCCATGGATGGGCGAGGGAATTGATTAACAAATTTTGGCCAAGGACATTGACAAATATGAGTCTGCAGCCCCGTTGGTAGAGTTGCCAGTGCGGTGTTACACACTGACCTGCATGTGGATGTCTCTTTTGTGGGTGTTTCTGTGTGACAATTGCCCGCGTTGATGGTTCTTTGTGGAAGTATGTCACTTCAGGACCTGATGGGCTTGATAATGATAACAGATGCTGGATTCTGTCAAGTACAAATCAAATCATTGGAAAAGTTCAAGTTAGTACACCTTTGGTAAATCCAAACTAACAGGGTTTGTTTACTTCCATATCACATTATACGTGTAACTGATTGTACATGTGGGGTATTAAAGCAGCACCAACATTCATACATGTTCATGAATGCATCATCTCTAAACATACTTTTGCACTAGTGTGGAACAAATTGCAATTGCTTAGTCTAGACAAGGGTTGTGCAAAATATACCGAATATCCAAATATTTGATCATCCACCGAATATCCGAATAGCATTTTATCAAATTGAATTGTTTTTTTAATGTGAGCAATGACAAAAAAACGTCCATGATGTGATTTTATGAGTTTAAGTTGAGAGATTTGATTTGTTTAGTCAAACGCCACACTTTACGCAGATGGTTTGAGAGTTTTCATGAGGAATGTAAGCCCTAATGTGGATCTTCAATATCTGCCAAATGCCAGGTTGTCAGCTAGCTCAAAATCTATATCGATACATTCCAAATTATTTCAATGTCATTGGATGATTTTTTTGTTCAAATTCAAGTTCCAATATTCAAAGACTAAATTATTGGAAAAATGCACAACATTAATAGAGACCTGTTTTGTGAAGCACACCTAGAGAGAACTTGAAGCTCTACCCAGCCCTGCAAACAATGACCTGTACTCTGCCCGCAAGGTTGTCAGTCCGTCATTGCCAATCAAAGAATCCTCCCCAACAGTCACCATCCATCTGCACAACATACAGATTACAGGTACAATGTATATATACATGTACATGGATTCAATTCAGCCTCAGGACAGGCAGTAGCACTGCTATTGTGACAAGGTTTTTGCAGTCGCTTTGCCAACCAACCTCTTTGTCGACAACCACTTCAACGATTTGCTACTTCACCGAATAACCACTTCGCCTACTTGCCACTCCGTCGAATTACCACTTCGCTGCACGCAAACGCACGTACTAACAAGTTTGTTATGGTGTAAATCAAGGATTTTCTAATGTTTCTCTTCCCTTTCCTTTGTTTATACTCTGAACATTTTTGCATCTGCTCTCATTGGTTTAGTACACGTTTTCTAATCGAACTCGTCTTCCATTTACAATTCATTGATGACGTTGCATGTGTGTGTCCTTGATTTACACCATAAAGAAATGCCTACAGACACGTACATGTATGTATGGAGCCATAAAAATGAGTTACATGAAAAACTTGGGGTTGTTTTACCCCTTCCTATCCAAACCCATATGAGATTCAACTTTTTTCATTCTATAGTCAACTTGAAACAGTACTGAAGGGGATGAAGATTTAAAAAGAAAAAAAAAAAAGTTTCTGAGAATTAACTGTGTGCGACCAAAAACATGGTCACCGTGTACGGACAGTCAATGATTAATATATTTTATAAATTCCACTTCTTCACTTTCAAAGTGAATTGAGAGGACAATGTCACATAAACCTAGTAAAAGAAGACACAACAAGTATGAAAACCACTTAATATTAAGTACCAGTCAGCTGTTATAATTACCATGAGTTTGTGCATGCGAGCATAATGTGTTAGCAAATACTTTCGGCGAAGTGGTAATTGGGCAAAGCAGTAATTTGGCTAAGTGGTAATTTGGCTGGTTTCGATCCAACTCGGACCCAAACCAAGTCGGACCCAAGCCAACTCGGACCCAGGCCAACTCGGACCCACTACCAACTCGGACCCACGCCAACTCAATCGGACCCACTACCAACTCGGATCCACAACCAACTCGGACCCACTACCAACTCGGACCCATGCATGACCAACTCGGACTCATCTTTTACAATCATTTGACAGCGTTTACAATTATTTGACAATTTCATAAAGTTTGTCCACTTATCATCTGTTAATACAGTGATGTTTTTAAGTATAAACAGTCACCATCCATCTGCACAACATACAGATTACAGGTACATGTACATGGATTCAATTCAGCCTCAGGACAGGCAGTAGCACTGCTATTGTGACAAGGTTTTTGCAGTCGCTTTGCCAACCAACCTCTTTGTCGACAACCACTTCAACGATTTGCTACTTCACCGAATAACCACTTCGCCTACTTGCCACTCCGTCGAATTACCACTTCGCTGAATGACCACTTCGCCGAATTGCACGCAAACGCACGTACTAACAAGTTTGTTATGGTGTAAATCAAGGATTTTCTAATGTTTCTCTTCCCTTTCCTTTGTTTATACTCTGAACATTTTTGCATCTGCTCTCATTGGTTTAGTACACGTTTTCTAATCAAACTCGTCTTCCATTTACAATTCACTGATGATGTTGCATGTGTGTGTCCTTGATTTACACCATAAAGAAATGCCTACAGACACGTACATGTATGTATGGAGCCATAAAAACGAGCTACATGAAAAACTTGGGGTTGTTTTACCCCTTCCTATCCAAACCCATATGAGATTCAACTTTTTTCATTCTATAGTCAACTTGAAACAGTACTGAAGGGGATGAAGATTTAAAAAGAAAAAAAAAAAGTTTCAGAATTAACTGTGTGCGACCAAAAACATGGTCACCGTGTACGGACAGTCAATGATTAATATATTTTATAAATTCCACTTCTGCACTTTCAAAGTGAATTGAGAGGACAATGTCACATAAACCTAGTAATAGAAGACACAACAAGTATGAAAACCACTTAATATTAAGTACCAGTCAGCTGTTATAATTACCATGAGTTTGTGCATGCGAGCATAATGTGTTAGCAAATACTTTCGGCGAAGTGGTAATTGGGCAAAGCAGTAATTTGGCTAAGTGGTAATTTGGCTGGTTTCGATCCAACTCGGACCCAAACCAAGTCGGACCCAAGCCAACTCGGACCCAGGCCAACTCGGACCCACTACCAACTCGGACCCACGCCAACTCAATCGGACCCACTACCAACTCGGATCCACAACCAACTCGGACCCACTACCAACTCAGACCCATGCATGACCAACTCGGACTTTTACAATTATTTGACAATTTCATAAAGTTTGTCCACTTATCATCTGTTAATACAGTGATGCTTTTAAGTATAAATTTTCATTGTAGTTGTCAGGTAAAATATCTGTATTGCAGCAGTTTGTCGTCGTAAAGCGCATTGAAATGCTTTTTTGAAATGGGCTTTAAAAGTGTAATTAATTATTTATTTTTATTATTTGTTTCCATTGAAACATATTGCGCTTTAACCAAAAGTAAAATTTAAAATTAAAGTTTAACCAATTATTCATTTTCATATTTGACATCGTTCACGCCATCTTGCTCAATTTAACAGCAATTCATTTCATTTTTAATTCAAACCACATAAATTCAAAACAGATCTTCATAGAAAAATAAAATTGGAAAGTATGACATTGAAACATAAACACTTTCAAACATGACACGATTAATTCAATAAATATAAGTAAACATTATAAGTCATTCAATAAAATAAATAAAGTATAAAACAAAGTCTATTCTAATTTCCTCATGTACATTTGTATATGTATTTAACAAAAAAACCCACATAAACACCATTGCATACACTGCAAGAAAAACGAAGGTTCCATATTGAACAAAAAAGGTTAATCAAAAAAGTAAGTTACACAGATTCGTTAAAAAACCCACAAAACTCAAAGCCAGCATGTGAACTAAAAAAAGATCAACTTATTAAATACCCTACAATTATGAAATGTCAATCATCAAAAAGGAGTATTGGAGCTCTGGGAAGATTATCCTTCAAGGCCTTACAGGTACATTAGCTGTCTGTATGTTCGACTATGATGTTCCATGGGGGAAAAAAGTTAATCAAAAAAGTATAAAAAGTTAAACAGATTCGTAAAAAAAAAAAAAAATTAAACAAACTAACAATTACATGAAATGAAAGGTCTACATGTATTTCAAATTAATAACTTCCTCACTGAACAACATTTTTGTGACATATTGAAATCCTTCATTGAGTGTGATTTAATTTGGTTTATATTATTTGCAGGGTTGTAGTTGAGACCGCATAGTCCGAGACCGAGACCGAGACCAGCCCCTTCAAGGCGGAGACCAATATGGTCCGAGACCGAGACCGAGACCAAGACCGCTGATAATAAATAACAATAGTCGAAATAAAAAAACAAGACACGTTATTATAGTTGAAACTTGTAACCTTTCTATTCACAAAGATTACAGACCAAAATTTTGACCAGTGGCAGTGTTGACAAATTGATACATGACACGTTACTTGAGCAAAAAGTAGTTATACTTAAGAAATATAATGGGCTGCACCCAATCTTGACAAAAGTAAAAGTTAAAGGTAGATGTTTCATCTGTTATAGGAACTCGGATCCTAAACTCCACAGTCACCCCTTGGTTTCAGCTATGACTTCTAACGGATATTTAAAGATGCAATTTTAACTTTACATTGTGCCTCTTTTTTTCCTTAAATAAATATAGGACTTAACTTCTAACAAGACTTGTGTACATGTACATGTTTGTAGTTTTTTTTTTTGCTTTAAAGCATACTCACCCTCTTTACAGGCTAATCAGAAAGTGCTGCCTTTTTCAGATGTCTAATTTTTGTGAAATTTCATTTTGAAATTTTGATACACAAACGTGTAAAAATGAATCTGAAATTTCACGAAAATATACATCTGAAAAAGGCAGCACTTTCTGATTAGCCTATAAAGAAGGTGAGTATACTTCTAAAGCAAAAAAACCCTACAAACTAAGCCTAAATGTGAAAATCAAAATTTGGCTCCGTCGACACGATTTTTGTACATGTGGATGTGTGGCCTATGTTTACGGAGGCAGTCCAGTAAATAGGCCACATTTATGGGGCTAAAGGGGACCAAGACCGAGACCAAGACCGAGACCACAGCTTCCGAGACCGAGACCAAGACCAGCAAAAAGTGGTCTCGAGACCGGTCTCGAGACCTACAACACTGATTATTTGGCACACACCCACAAAAAGCAGAAAAAGGAAAACATTGCACATATCCATTTCTTCATGTGAATGAGTAATAAGAGTGCAAAATCAATGTAGTATAATCAAACAACAAAACTAAAAGCCCCATTCTGACCAATATAATTACCGAATATCTTCACTATATAAGCACTATTAAGATGACCTACATGTATAAATATAATCTCTGAAACTAATGATTAAGTCATTGTTGGGTCTGAGTTGGTCGTGCTTGGTCCGAGTTGGTAGTGGGTCCGAGTTGGTCTTGGGTCCGAGTTGGTAGTGGGTCCGAGTTGGTAGTGGGTCCGAGTTGGCGTGGGTCCAACTTGGCATGGGTCCGACTTGGTTTGGGTCCGAGTTGACCTGATGCCATTTGGCTAAGTGGTTATTCGGCGAAGTGGTAATTCAGCAAAGTGACCAACACCCGTGACAAGCTCAACACACTAATCCAGATCAGCTAATCACTATGATCCATGCAGTGCAGAACATTAGCTGAGAGCCTTAGTCAAGACTTAAAACATCTTCATCAGACAATCCCACGCACCTTTTTCTATCTTCCAGTTCTTGTATCTTCAGGCGGTCATTTTCAGCAAAGAGCCTTAAGACATGATCTCTCTCCTGGAAGAGATAAACCTGCATGTCACTCAGGGCCTTCTGGAGCTCAGCGATTTCTTCCTCACGTTGGCGTAACTCCCATTCAAAATGCTAAACAACAAAGAAAGGGACAAGTATTGTTGTGCTACATGTGACTATGATTTGCAAGTTTATGAGTTGTTCCCATTGGAGTAGTGGTAATTTGTACATGTACACACACTGACATAATAATAACCAGAGAAATTTGAAAAAAAAAACAGTATTGTGATTGAAAACATTGGACTATTATTCAAAGTGTTTATTTGAAATCTTATATTTCCCTTTACTTCCTTAATCCAATAACACTTTTACAAAAAGTAACAAATGATGTCACTGTAAAACCTGGTCTTGAAATTGGTTTTAAAAAAACCCATTTTCTAACATCTAAGGGGAAAAGATACTATAAAGACCAGGGACAACATTACCCATGCAACTACATGTACGGGTCTTGACTGATTGATAGATTGCTGTCGTCTTGGATATGTGTCAGAGCAAAACGGGGAATTTTGTGGGTCATTTTTGGCAGAGTTGGGACAAACTTGACCTATTTAGTTTGTGTACATGTAGGTTACTCAGTATGTAAAGAATGTAAAGAAGCGGAGGCTGATTCCAGAAGTAATGTCATAGATAGAGGGCAGGCTTTTGATTTTTTAGGGAAATTTGGGGGTAAAATGATGATGACAGAACGGCGACAACAAGCTTCCCAAAAATAAAGATGGCAATCACCACGCAATGTACCGTGCGATCATGTACCATGAGTCTGAGCATGCATGGCGCGCTGAATCGCAAGGCCCAAACAGCACAGTAAATTTTAGTCCAAAATTTGGGACTCTCAATACTGTGTACATGTATGAGAGTCCCAAAACTTAAGGTATCCATATCGTGCAAAAGTTTGTGCTGCATAATAAAACCAGTGTGAATCAAATTTGCAAGCTTCTTACTCACTACAGTTTCTTCAATAATCCCCCAAACTTCTGCCTCGCAAAGTTGCTGTTGTGAGCATTGCATCACCAAAAATTCAGCTTTTAATTCTAATTTTGCAGAGAGTTATCGAAACCTAGCCCGACTGCGTCTGGCCGTACAGTACTATCGCAAGCTCTGTAGTACGGCCAGACGCCCAATGCTTCCACAGAGACTGAATTTTTTTGGCCGCTGATGTAGCGATTTTGCTACAGATTTCGATCAAGATTATCTTTTCATCCAGGACACAAATTCCAAAGTTAAGGTTCTTAGTCGTAGAGCAACTCCTACCTTTTCGAAAAAACGTTCTTTTGTCTCAATATTTTCATCCATCTGGCCAAGCCGACTTTTCAGTCATCATCTTCCACAACATCGTCCCGAAAATGCTCCCCCATGCGATTT
>NW_024037052.1:1216752-1253923 GCF_015706575.1 Patiria miniata
TGTAACCTTTTTTCCGTGTGACGTGTATCGGGGAGGGAAGGCGGGGGGGGGGGTAAGGTGGAGTTGAAACTTGTGTCACCGGCGTGGAAGCTACCCCTGCCTGGGTCTTTGGTCTGAATTGGGATCATATCTCCAGCTTGGATGGAGATATGTCCCTCTTTGCAGGTCTTAGCCCCAGGACGACCGTTGTGAAAGTGTGTGTGGTGGGTTGCCGGCTGTTTTGTTGCGTTCTGTTCATGTCTGTCTGTTTCGTCTCCCTATTTGTCCGGGCCCACTGTGTTCACCCCTTGTTTCAGTTTCCGTCGTCTTCGTTGAATGTTCAAAGATGCAGAGTTTTGACATTTCACTAACACTTTTTGTTTCTTCCCAGTTTTCTCTTTTCTGTGTGTGCAGATTGAAGATGAAGGGCACAGAAGTAAGGTCGTCCAAGTGCAGCATTCATCTCCCACAGGTAAATGAGTAATGTTTCTCCTTGCAAAACGTCTCTGTTTTGATGCGCTTCCTTGCATTTGAATGGGCTTGCTGGATTTTAACGTGGAGGTAGACCTTGGGGTATATCTTTGGAGTTTGAGATGGCAAGTTGACATACAGTACTTGTTGATAAAATGGAAATGTATTGGAGGTTTGATGACAGGACGTGATGTCAGAAAATTTGGATATTGAATTTACAATGTATACTTGCTCTTTTTTTCTGCCACAGGGAGCTTTTGAATGCTGCGAAGAGAGAAGACCCGGTTTTCATCGAAGTTTTTGTTAAGTAACTGTAACCTTTTTCCCGTGTGACGGTATCGGGGAGGGAAAGGGGGGGGGGGGTAAGGGGGAGGTGAAACTTGTGTCACCGGCGGTGGAAGCTACCCCTGCCTGGGTCTTTGGTCTGAAATTGGGATCATATCTCCAGCTTGGGATGGAGATATGTCCTCTTTGCAGGTCTTAGCCCCAGGACGACCGTTGTGAAGGTGTGTGTGGTGGGTTGCCGGCTGTTTTGTTGCGTTCTGTTCATGTCTGTCTGTTTCGTCTCCCTATTTGTCCGGGCCCACTGTGTTCACCCCTTGTTTCAGTTCCGTTCGTCTTCGTTGAATGTTCAAAGATGCAGAGTTTTGACATTTCACTAACACTTTTTGTTTCTTCCCAGTTTTCTCTTTTCTGTGTGTGCAGATTGAAGATGAAGGGCACAGAAGTAAGGTCGTCCAAGTGCAGCATTCATCTCCCACAGGTAAATGAGTAATGTTTCTCCTTGCAAAACGTCTCTGTTTTGATGCGCTTCCTTGCATTTGAATGGGCTTGCTGGATTTTAACGTGGAGGTAGACCTTGGGGTATATCTTTGGAGTTTGAGATGGCAAGTTGGACATACAGTACTTGTTGATAAAATGGAAATGTATTGGAGGTTTGATGACAGGACGTGATGTCAGAAAATTTGGATATTGAATTTACAATGTATACTTGCTCTTTTTTTCTGCCACAGGGAGCTTTTGAATGCTGCGAAGAGAGAAGACGCCGGTTTTCATCGAAGTTTTTGTTAAGTAACTGTAACCTTTTTTTCCGTGTGACGTCTATCGGGGAGGGAAGGGGGGGGGGGTAAGGGGGAGGTGAAACTTGTGTCACCGGCGGTGGAAGCTACCCCTGCCTGGGTCTTTGGTCTGAAATTGGGATCATATCTCCAGCTTGGGATGGAGATATGTCCTCTTTGCAGGTCTTAGCCCAGGACGACCGTTGTGAAAGTGTGTGTGGTGGGTTGCCGGCTGTTTTGTTGCGTTCTGTTCATGTCTGTCTGTTTCGTCTCCCTATTTGTCCGGGCCCACTGTGTTCACCCCTTGTTTCAGTTCCGTTCGTCTTCGTTGAATGTTCAAAGATGCAGAGTTTTGACATTTCACTAACACTTTTTGTTTCTTCCCAGTTTTCTCTTTTCTGTGTGTGCAGATTGAAGATGAAGGGCACAGAAGTAAGGTCGTCCAAGTGCAGCATTCATCTCCCACAGGTAAATGAGTAATGTTTCTCCTTGCAAAACGTCTCTGTTTTGATGCGCTTCCTTGCATTTGAATGGGCTTGCTGGATTTTAACGTGGAGGTAGACCTTGGGGTATATCTTTGGAGTTTGAGATGGCAAGTTGGACATACAGTACTTGTTGATAAAATGGAAATGTATTGGAGTTTGATGACAGGACGTGATGTCAGAAAATTGGGATATTGAATTTACAATGTATACTTGCTCTTTTTTTCTGCCACAGGGAGCTTTTGAATGCTGCGAAGAGAGAAGACGCCGGTTTTCATCGAATTTTTGTTAAGTAACTGTAACCTTTTTTCCGTGTGACGTCTATCGGGGAGGGAAGGGGGGGGGGTAAGGGGGAGGTGAAACTTGTGTCACCGGCGGTGGAAGCTACCCCTGCCTGGGTCTTTGGTCTGAAATTGGGATCATATCTCCAGCTTGGGATGGAGATATGTCCTCTTTGCAGGTCTTAGCCCCAGGACGACCGTTGTGAAAGTGTGTGTGGTGGGTTGCCGGCTGTTTTGTTGCGTTCTGTTCATGTCTGTCTGTTTCGTCTCCCTATTTGTCCGGGCCCACTGTGTTCACCCCTTGTTTCAGTTCCGTTCGTCTTCGTTGAATGTTCAAAGATGCAGAGTTTTGACATTTCACTAACACTTTTTGTTTCTTCCCAGTTTTCTCTTTTCTGTGTGTGCAGATTGAAGATGAAGGGCACAGAAGTAAGGTCGTCCAAGTGCAGCATTCATCTCCCACAGGTAAATGAGTAATGTTTCTCCTTGCAAAACGTCTCTGTTTTGATGCGCTTCCTTGCATTTGAATGGGCTTGCTGGATTTTAACGTGGAGGTAGACCTTGGGGTATATCTTTGGAGTTTGAGATGGCAAGTTGGACATACAGTACTTGTTGATAAAATGGAAATGTATTGGAGGTTTGATGACAGGACGTGATGTCAGAAATTTGGATATTGAATTTACAATGTATACTTGCTCTTTTTTTCTGCCACAGGGAGCTTTTGAATGCTGCGAAGAGAGAGAGACGCCGGTTTTCATCGAAGTTTTTTGTAAGTAACTGTAACCTTTTTTCCGTGTGACGTCTATCGGGGAGGGAAGGGGGGGGGGGGTAAGGGGGAGGTGAAACTTGTGTCACCGGCGGTGGAAGCTACCCCTGCCTGGGTCTTTGGTCTGAAATTGGGATCATATCTCCAGCTTGGGATGGAGATATGTCCTCTTTGCAGGTCTTAGCCCCAGGACGACCGTTGTGAAAGTGTGTGTGGTGGGTTGCCGGCTGTTTTGTTGCGTTCTGTTCATGTCTGTCTGTTTCGTCTCCCTATTTGTCCGGGCCCACTGTGTTCACCCCTTGTTTCAGTTCCGTTCGTCTTCGTTGAATGTTCAAAGATGCAGAGTTTTGACATTTCACTAACACTTTTTGTTTCTTCCCAGTTTTCTCTTTTCTGTGTGTGCAGATTGAAGATGAAGGGCACAGAAGTAAGGTCGTCCAAGTGCAGCATTCATCTCCCACAGGTAAATGAGTAATGTTTCTCCTTGCAAAACGTCTCTGTTTTGATGCGCTTCCTTGCATTTGAATGGGCTTGCTGGATTTTAACGTGGAGGTAGACCTTGGGGTATATCTTTGGAGTTTGAGATGGCAAGTTGGACATACAGTACTTGTTGATAAAATGGAAATGTATTGGAGGTTTGATGACAGGACGTGATGTCAGAAAATTGGGATATTGAATTTACAATGTATACTTGCTCTTTTTTTCTGCCACAGGGAGCTTTTGAATGCTGCGAAGAGAGAAGACGCCGGTTTTCATCGAAGTTTTTGTTAAGTAACTGTAACCTTTTTTCCGTGTGACGTCTATCGGGGAGGGAAGGGGGGGGGGGTAAGGGGGAGGTGAAACTTGTGTCACCGGCGGTGGAAGCTACCCCTGCCTGGGTCTTTGGTCTGAAATTGGGATCATATCTCCAGCTTGGGATGGAGATATGTCCTCTTTGCAGGTCTTAGCCCCAGGACGACCGTTGTGAAAGTGTGTGTGGTGGGTTGCCGGCTGTTTTGTTGCGTTCTGTTCATGTCTGTCTGTTTCGTCTCCCTATTTGTCCGGGCCCACTGTGTTCACCCCTTGTTTCAGTTCCGTTCGTCTTCGTTGAATGTTCAAAGATGCAGAGTTTTGACATTTCACTAACACTTTTTGTTTCTTCCCAGTTTTCTCTTTTCTGTGTGTGCAGATTGAAGATGAAGGGCACAGAAGTAAGGTCGTCCAAGTGCAGCATTCATCTCCCACAGGTAAATGAGTAATGTTTCTCCTTGCAAAACGTCTCTGTTTTGATGCGCTTCCTTGCATTTGAATGGGCTTGCTGGATTTTAACGTGGAGGTAGACCTTGGGTATATCTTTGGAGTTTGAGATGGCAAGTTGGACATACAGTACTTGTTGATAAAATGGAAATGTATTGGAGGTTTGATGACAGGACGTGATGTCAGAAAATTGGATATTGAATTTACAATGTATACTTGCTCTTTTTTTCTGCCACAGGGAGCTTTTGAATGCTGCGAAGAGAGAAGACGCCGGTTTTTCATCGAAGTTTTTGTTAAGTAACTGTAACCTTTTTCCGTGTGACGTCTATCGGGGAGGGAAGGGGGGGGGGTAAGGGGGAGGTGAAACTTGTGTCACCGGCGGTGGAAGCTACCCCTGCCTGGGTCTTTGGTCTGAAATTGGGATCATATCTCCAGCTTGGGATGGAGATATGTCCTCTTTGCAGGTCTTAGCCCCAGGACGACCGTTGTGAAAGTGTGTGTGGTGGGTTGCCGGCTGTTTTGTTGCGTTCTGTTCATGTCTGTCTGTTTCGTCTCCCTATTTGTCCGGGCCCACTGTGTTCACCCCTTGTTTCAGTTCCGTTCGTCTTCGTTGAATGTTCAAAGATGCAGAGTTTTGACATTTCACTAACACTTTTTGTTTCTTCCCAGTTTTCTCTTTTCTGTGTGTGCAGATTGAAGATGAAGGGCACAGAAGTAAGGTCGTCCAAGTGCAGCATTCATCTCCCACAGGTAAATGAGTAATGTTTCTCCTTGCAAAACGTCTCTGTTTTGATGCGCTTCCTTGCATTTGAATGGGCTTGCTGGATTTTAACGTGGAGGTAGACCTTGGGGTATATCTTTGGAGTTTGAGATGGCAAGTTGGACATACAGTACTTGTTGATAAAATGGAAATGTATTGGAGGTTTGATGACAGGACGTGATGTCAGAAAATTGGGATATTGAATTTACAATGTATACTTGCTCTTTTTTTCTGCCACAGGGAGCTTTTGAATGCTGCGAAGAGAGAAGACGCCGGTTTTCATCGAAGTTTTTGTTAAGTAACTGTAACCTTTTTCCGTGTGACGTCTATCGGGGAGGGAAGGGGGGGGTAAGGGGGAGGTGAAACTTGTGTCACCGGCGGTGGAAGCTACCCCTGCCTGGGTCTTTGGTCTGAAATTGGGATCATATCTCCAGCTTGGGATGGAGATATGTCCTCTTTGCAGGTCTTAGCCCCAGGACGACCGTTGTGAAAGTGTGTGTGGTGGGTTTGCCGGCTGTTTTGTTGCGTTCTGTTCATGTCTGTCTGTTTCGTCTCCCTATTTGTCCGGGCCCACTGTGTTCACCCCTTGTTTCAGTTCCGTTCGTCTTCGTTGAATGTTCAAAGATGCAGAGTTTTGACATTTCACTAACACTTTTTGTTTCTTCCCAGTTTTCTCTTTTCTGTGTGTGCAGATTGAAGATGAAGGGCACAGAAGTAAGGTCGTCCAAGTGCAGCATTCATCTCCCACAGGTAAATGAGTAATGTTTCTCCTTGCAAAACGTCTCTGTTTTGATGCGCTTCCTTGCATTTGAATGGGCTTGCTGGATTTTAACGTGGAGGTAGACCTTGGGGTATATCTTTGGAGTTTGAGATGGCAAGTTGGACATACAGTACTTGTTGATAAAATGGAAATGTATTGGAGGTTTGATGACAGGACGTGATGTCAGAAAATTTGGATATTGAATTTACAATGTATACTTGCTCTTTTTTTCTGCCACAGGGAGCTTTTGAATGCTGCGAAGAGAGAAGACGCCGGTTTTCATCGAAGTTTTTGTTAAGTAACTGTAACCTTTTTTCCGTGTGACGTCTATCGGGGAGGGAAGGGGGGGGTAAGGGGGAGGTGAAACTTGTGTCACCGGCGGTGGAAGCTACCCCTGCCTGGGTCTTTGGTCTGAAATTGGGATCATATCTCCAGCTTGGGATGGAGATATGTCCTCTTTGCAGGTCTTAGCCCCAGGACGACCGTTGTGAAAGTGTGTGTGGTGGGTTGCCGGCTGTTTTGTTGCGTTCTGTTCATGTCTGTCTGTTTCGTCTCCCTATTTGTCGGGGCCCACTGTGTTCACCCCTTGTTTCAGTTCCGTTCGTCTTCGTTGAATGTTCAAAGATGCAGAGTTTTGACATTTCACTAACACTTTTTGTTTCTTCCCAGTTTTCTCTTTTCTGTGTGTGCAGATTGAAGATGAAGGGCACAGAAGTAAGGTCGTCCAAGTGCAGCATTCATCTCCCACAGGTAAATGAGTAATGTTTCTCCTTGCAAAACGTCTCTGTTTTGATGCGCTTCCTTGCATTTGAATGGGCTTGCTGGATTTTAACGTGGAGGTAGACCTTGGGGTATATCTTTGGAGTTTGAGATGGCAAGTTGGACATACAGTACTTGTTGATAAAATGGAAATGTATTGGAGGTTTGATGACAGGACGTGATGTCAGAAAATTGGGATATTGAATTTACAATGTATACTTGCTCTTTTTTTCTGCCACAGGGAGCTTTTGAATGCTGCGAAGAGAGAAGACGCCGGTTTTCATCGAAGTTTTTGTTAAGTAACTGTAACCTTTTTTCCGTGTGACGTCTATCGGGGAGGGAAGGGGGGGGGTAAGGGGGAGGTGAAACTTGTGTCACCGGCGGTGGAAGCTACCCCTGCCTGGGTCTTTGGTCTGAAATTGGGATCATATCTCCAGCTTGGGATGGAGATATGTCCTCTTTGCAGGTCTTAGCCCCAGGACGACCGTTGTGAAAGTGTGTGTGGTGGGTTGCCGGCTGTTTTGTTGCGTTCTGTTCATGTCTGTCTGTTTCGTCTCCCTATTTGTCCGGGCCCACTGTGTTCACCCCTTGTTTCAGTTCCGTTCGTCTTCGTTGAATGTTCAAAGATGCAGAGTTTTGACATTTCACTAACACTTTTTGTTTCTTCCCAGTTTTCTCTTTTCTGTGTGTGCAGATTGAAGATGAAGGGCACAGAAGTAAGGTCGTCCAAGTGCAGCATTCATCTCCCACAGGTAAATGAGTAATGTTTCTCCTTGCAAAACGTCTCTGTTTTGATGCGCTTCCTTGCATTTGAATGGGCTTGCTGGATTTTAACGTGGAGGTAGACCTTGGGTATATCTTTGGAGTTTGAGATGGCAAGTTGGACATACAGTACTTGTTGATAAAATGGAAATGTATTGGAGGTTTGATGACAGGACGTGATGTCAGAAAATTTGGATATTGAATTTACAATGTATACTTGCTCTTTTTTTCTGCCACAGGGAGCTTTTGAATGCTGCGAAGAGAGAAGACGCCGGTTTTCATCGAAGTTTTTGTTAAGTAACTGTAACCTTTTTTCCGTGTGACGTCTATCGGGGAGGAGGGGGGGGGGGGTAAGGGGGAGGTGAAACTTGTGTCACCGGCGGTGGAAGCTACCCCTGCCTGGGTCTTTGGTCTGAAATTGGGATCATATCTCCAGCTTGGGATGGAGATATGTCCTCTTTGCAGGTCTTAGCCCCAGGACGACCGTTGTGAAAGTGTGTGTGGTGGGTTGCCGGCTGTTTTGTTGCGTTCTGTTCATGTCTGTCTGTTTCGTCTCCCTATTTGTCGGGCCCACTGTGTTCACCCCTTGTTTCAGTTCCGTTCGTCTTCGTTGAATGTTCAAAGATGCAGAGTTTTGACATTTCACTAACACTTTTTGTTTCTTCCCAGTTTTCTCTTTTCTGTGTGTGCAGATTGAAGATGAAGGGCACAGAAGTAAGGTCGTCCAAGTGCAGCATTCATCTCCCACAGGTAAATGAGTAATGTTTCTCCTTGCAAAACGTCTCTGTTTTGATGCGCTTCCTTGCATTTGAATGGGCTTGCTGGATTTTAACGTGGAGGTAGACCTTGGGGTATATCTTTGGAGTTTGAGATGGCAAGTTGGACATACAGTACTTGTTGATAAAATGGAAATGTATTGGAGGTTTGATGACAGGACGTGATGTCAGAAAATTTGGATATTGAATTTACAATGTATACTTGCTCTTTTTTCTGCCACAGGGAGCTTTTGAATGCTGCGAAGAGAGAAGACGCCGGTTTTCATCGAAGTTTTTGTTAAGTAACTGTAACCTTTTTTCCGTGTGACGTCTATCGGGGAGGGAAGGGGGGGGGGGGTAAGGGGGAGGTGAAACTTGTGTCACCGGCGGTGGAAGCTACCCCTGCCTGGGTCTTTGGTCTGAAATTGGGATCATATCTCCAGCTTGGGATGGAGATATGTCCTCTTTGCAGGTCTTAGCCCCAGGACGACCGTTGTGAAAGTGTGTGTGGTGGGTTGCCGGCTGTTTTGTTGCGTTCTGTTCATGTCTGTCTGTTTCGTCTCCCTATTTGTCCGGGCCCACTGTGTTCACCCCTTGTTTCAGTTCCGTTCGTCTTCGTTGAATGTTCAAAGATGCAGAGTTTTGACATTTCACTAACACTTTTTGTTTCTTCCCAGTTTTCTCTTTTCTGTGTGTGCAGATTGAAGATGAAGGGCACAGAAGTAAGGTCGTCCAAGTGCAGCATTCATCTCCCACAGGTAAATGAGTAATGTTTCTCCTTGCAAAACGTCTCTGTTTTGATGCGCTTCCTTGCATTTGAATGGGCTTGCTGGATTTTAACGTGGAGGTAGACCTTGGGTATATCTTTGGAGTTTGAGATGGCAAGTTGGACATACAGTACTTGTTGATAAAATGGAAATGTATTGGAGGTTTGATGACAGGACGTGATGTCAGAAAATTTGGATATTGAATTTACAATGTATACTTGCTCTTTTTTTCTGCCACAGGGAGCTTTTGAATGCTGCGAAGAGAGAAGACGCCGGTTTTCATCGAAGTTTTTGTTAAGTAACTGTAACCTTTTTTCCGTGTGACGTCTATCGGGGAGGGAAGGGGGGGGGGGGTAAGGGGGAGGTGAAACTTGTGTCACCGGCGGTGGAAGCTACCCCTGCCTGGGTCTTTGGTCTGAAATTGGGATCATATCTCCAGCTTGGGATGGAGATATGTCCTCTTTGCAGGTTTTAGCCCCAGGACGACCGTTGTGAAAGTGTGTGTGGTGGGTTGCCGGCTGTTTTGTTGCGTTCTGTTCATGTCTGTCTGTTTCGTCTCCCTATTTGTTGGGCCCACTGTGTTCACCCCTTGTTTCAGTTCCGTTCGTCTTCGTTGAATGTTCAAAGATGCAGAGTTTTGACATTTCACTAACACTTTTTGTTTCTTCCCAGTTTTCTCTTTTCTGTGTGTGCAGATTGAAGATGAAGGGCACAGAAGTAAGGTCGTCCAAGTGCAGCATTCATCTCCCACAGGTAAATGAGTAATGTTTCTCCTTGCAAAACGTCTCTGTTTTGATGCGCTTCCTTGCATTTGAATGGGCTTGCTGGATTTTAACGTGGAGGTAGACCTTGGGGTATATCTTTGGAGTTTGAGATGGCAAGTTGGACATACAGTACTTGTTGATAAAATGGAAATGTATTGGAGGTTTGATGACAGGACGTGATGTCAGAAAATTGGATATTGAATTTACAATGTATACTTGCTCTTTTTTTCTGCCACAGGGAGCTTTTGAATGCTGCGAAGAGAGAAGACGCCGGTTTTCATCGAAGTTTTTGTTAAGTAACTGTAACCTTTTTTCCGTGTGACGTCTATCGGGGAGGGAAGGGGGGGGGGTAAGGGGGAGGTGAAACTTGTGTCACCGGCGGTGGAAGCTACCCCTGCCTGGGTCTTTGGTCTGAAATTGGGATCATATCTCCAGCTGGGGATGGAGATATGTCCTCTTTGCAGGTCTTAGCCCCAGGACGACCGTTGTGAAAGTGTGTGTGGTAGGTTGCCGGCTGTTTTGTTGCGTTCTGTTCATGTCTGTCTGTTTCGTCTCCCTATTTGTCCGGGCCCACTGTGTTCACCCCTTGTTTCAGTTCCGTTCGTCTTCGTTGAATGTTCAAAGATGCAGAGTTTTGACATTTCACTAACACTTTTTGTTTCTTCCCAGTTTTCTCTTTTCTGTGTGTGCAGATTGAAGATGAAGGGCACAGAAGTAAGGTCGTCCAAGTGCAGCATTCATCTCCCACAGGTAAATGAGTAATGTTTCTCCTTGCAAAACGTCTCTGTTTTGATGCGCTTCCTTGCATTTGAATGGGCTTGCTGGATTTTAACGTGGAGGTAGACCTTGGGGTATATCTTTGGAGTTTGAGATGGCAAGTTGGACATACAGTACTTGTTGATAAAATGGAAATGTATTGGAGGTTTGATGACAGGACGTGATGTCAGAAAATTTGGATATTGAATTTACAATGTATACTTGCTCTTTTTTTCTGCCACAGGGAGCTTTTGAATGCTGCGAAGAGAGAAGACGCCGGTTTTCATCGAAGTTTTTGTTAAGTAACTGTAACCTTTTTTCCGTGTGACGTCTATCGGGGAGGGAAGGGGTGGGGGGGGGGGGGTAAGGGGGAGGTGCAACTTGTGTCACCGGCGGTGGAAGCTACCCCTGCCTGGGTCTTTGGTCTGAAATTGGGATCATATCTCCAGCTTGGGATGAAGATACTTTATACCATCTTGCTCACAGCCATTTTGAATTCACGTTCGTGTTTGTAGAACATAATGAAATTAGATGGATTGCATTTTGAAAGTGTACTCTAAATGCAATGTGCAAGTGCTACATACATGTACGCAAGCAAGTTAAGCACATTATGACGGTTAAAAAACGTCACGGCAAAAATCAGCTGCAGCAGATATGCGCACACATTTTCGCAGAGCAAATGAAACACTCAATTTACTGTGCATTTCAGTTTGAGTGTATCGGCTTTGATAGCACACCTGTATGGAATACAAACGCAGATACAAATAGCCGTACAAAAGTTTGAGTTTTCCATAGGTTTGTGCACAAACATGGATGCGCCCATCAGCCATCACTTTGTACATCGAGTCAGCACTCTAGTAATTCAGTGTAGCTCTATGGCAGTAATGTAGTTTCTTCCTAATTGCTTCTTGAAATACGTGTTTTTGTGTTTGTGCATTGGTCATGTATTTTTGTAATACAGAGGATTTCATGTGGAAAATGTTGTTGCATTTTACCTGAATGCTATTAAAATGCATGTACATGTACATTTCCAGGTTTTGTTTATGCACTTGGAAACATGCCCAATTGCCTGAGAATTGCAATATGAAATTTTGGAACAAAAAGTAATCTTTTTAACAATAATTTTCTTTGCATTTCTGCCTGTACACAGACCCTGGAAATCAACGCCACAATTAATGCCCCTCCCCAGAAAGAACCGCACCGGCAGCAACCCCGTCAGTTCAGTCTTCAGCACACGACGCAACAAAGTCACCCAACCTACCGTAGACCTTCAGCACCGCAGGCAATATCGACACCTCGAACTCATGATGTGGTCAATTCCACGCTGGTGTAACAAGCCATTAAGCCTCAGGCATGTGCACTGGCTCTTCATGAGCCCAGTCTCTTAAACATCTCACCCATAGATTGTGTCAGCTGATGGTATTGTACAAATTGCAACATGATCAGAGAAATAGTAGTGGCAAGTTACACTGAGTGAGAGGAGGTAGTGTGAAATCACTGGTGCCAAGGTGGGCTGATGTGGACTACCATACCTCCTAACGTGGACAAGTAATACACTACTTACCCGAAATGAACCATGTTGTATTTGTTCTGTTACACCCATACATAATTCATTAGTTCCATTGGAAGAAATTCATTGGAATTCCATGGAACATCCCTCCCATGAAATGCGTATATACTGTCATTCTTGAAGGTTGCAGTGTGGTACCACTAGCAACCCGACTTGCATGTGCAATTGTTGCATAGCTCAGGGTTTCAGAGCTAATTATGGGGTACTTCTGTCCTGGTAGCACTGACTGGTTTACGTGCCTCATGCGTGTGCCGTGTGTGCAGGGTAGCTGCTTTTGCTTCCCAGACAAACCTATGCAAGTATGAATAATGCTTTAAGCTTCACTTGTTGTTACTGTACTACCGCCTATTGTCCAAAAGACTAGTCCATGACCCAAAGTGCTAAAAGCACAGCAACTAAAGAACTACATCACTGCAACTGGAGGTCTGTGTTGATGTGGGTGCTCTTGCAGACCATTTCTTGATAGCGCAACACCAGTGTGAACATTTTGTCAAGGGGAAGATTGCAGAAGTGCAATAACAAGTGAATTTCAGTACACACAAATTGAATAAATATTGTCTTGCATTAGGAGTATATAATCAGCTGTCCGGTGTATCTGTAGGTGAGGTGTTTATACAAAGTAAATATTGACTGTTCTAACGTGTGGTACAGTAAAAAGAGTTTCACTTAGTGATCCGTGGAGTGCTATATTTTCCCTCCACTCTTCCTTGAGAATATACTTACAATATGGTATGGATCACCTTGCAATGGTATCGTTTGATTGTACCACTCATTGCAGTCAATATTAGCATACATTGTACTTAAAAGGCAGTGGTGTAGTCAAGTACATTTCCATGAGTACGAAATGTACTGGAGTATGAGTATGAGTACTGCAACACTGCTAGAAGGCATATGAAGTGTGACTCATGAGAATGTGGAGGTGCACATTGATCTATGCAAGACAAAGCTTTGCTTACTGCATTTATTCTAGCTTTATATGAACATCTTCCATATGCCCAGTGACATCTGAAACATTTTTGTCATTGACCTGACCAATCACATTGCTTTATGACTATAACAATGAACAAGTAAGGGCGTTGTTTTCTTCTCTTGCTTTTGCAAAGTTTAAGGAAAACAAGACAAGTCCCTGCATGCTTGATTGATGCGGCATGATTGTCAACATCTGGCATGGTTTCTGCACATCCACGTACTCTGGTTCATATTTAACTTATATAACTTCTTGGAAGCTTCCATCCTATTGTTCATTTGTGTCTCGGTAAACAGTCAAAATGTGGTATTAAGCGCATTCAGTTTTGCTGTTGAACCACTGTTATTAACACATTGAACCCAACTTTTTCAACAACTCAGAATATAGTATAGGTAGATTTTCTTAAGGACATTAATATCCATGATATATATACGTATATATTTTTAAGAAGGGGCTAAAGTCCAGCACTTTTTGAGTGAGAAAGCTAGATTTGTTTTGCTTGTATCCTATTGTGTATAGCTATCCAGAGATAAGTTGTGTCTAGTTTCTGTGCTGTTATAGTTTGGTTTTCGTATATGGCACATGATGTAGGGTTTGATATTTACTTTGCTAGCTTGTGATTTGCAACTTTGCCACAAACATTTAAGATAAATATAAAGATCATAAAATGATCACTTTTTTGTTATTAATTTCATTAATCAGAAATACAGGTGGAATGTAGGTTAGCTATACACATCAATCATATTGACAAATATGTTGGTTTGTATAAAAAAAAAAGGCCTCCTGTTTAAACGATATACTTAAAGTCTTTATTAGTTTAATTGTGTTGGACAATATATTTCAAATGATGTTTATTATATAAAAAGTGATCACATAGGGAAATGGTTTCAGTAAATTATGTTTAAAAGAAATCATTTCTGCTATGCAAAATGTAAAAAAAAGGTTTAAATATTGTATGGTTTTACTTGTTTATGTATATTCATTTACTTTTACAAAATTGTGCAATTTATGAATTAATAACTGAGCTTTCAGACATTTGAGATGGAAAAAGTCAACATTGATACTAAAGGACCTAAGACAAGAAATGGGAAAATGGGGGGGGGGGGGGGGGGCGGAGCGTTTGTTGAATTCTTTATTTCAGTTATGCTGGTAGCTTTATTTATTTGACATGGTCCTACAGAAACTGCAATTATCATTTCAACACCATTCTACACAATAAACAATCAAATCATCCTGATTTTGGTATTTGTGCTTGCAGCAGCAACCGGGTACGACGACCCAATGTTTTAATTACATCTTTCAATAATTCGAACCTTTAAAGACTTGATAGTATTTACAGAACTATCATCTATTATCTAGGCGTAAGAGCCTTTCATTATAGACACATTTAAGTGATCAATTAATTATACAGAATTATACCTGAGACAACACTCTTTTTGCAATTGTTATGATTAATTCTAATTATTCGTACCCCATTTGATATTATATTTAATCTCATCGCTGTGATGACTACCAGGTACGACAGTGTTTTAATAACGGTCATTCAATAATTTGAACCTTAAAGACGTCTTGATGGAGACAATATTTACAGAACTAGGGTCTATCATTTAGGCGTAAGAGCCTTTCATTTATCATATTTGCGTAATCAATACTAGAATTAACCTTGAGATTCCCTCCTCTTTACAATTGTCATGGTTATTTCTGAATAATCGTTCCACATTTGATATTATATTAAGGCAAGCTTTTCAGAATTATCTCTTTTGGTTTTGTACAATACCAGATATCTTCCGCTGAGGATAAATCACGCATACTATGGTGCATGTCTATTCAGACTTGTTTGCGTTCTGAACGCATTAGATCGCTAGAACAATTCTAGCATCTCATCTAGTAGATCTGACCTTTATGAATCTTACTGCCAACCTGTAAATCTCGTTTTATACCTCCGTCAGAAACTACTCCGACCATACCTTGATTGCCACTTGTGGATTTCATTTGAACCTTTAAGTTTCACAGAACTTTCCTTTAGGCTTCAGAGCCTTTAGCTAAACTTAATTGAATAATCGCAAGATACCACTCATCTATTACATTATGGCTGTTTCTGGAATTGTACCCCATCTAACATTGCTGTGTTGACTGCCAGATACGAAAAACCAAAACCATATTTGGAAAAATGGAAACGTACACCTGAACTATGCAAGACAACTCCTTCAGGCAAGGGTAGCAATGTTCGTCTCTTATAAATACTGTTTGAGACATTGAACAACTATGAAATTACAACCAGACTTAACAACTGTGTTAAAAATTGTGTGTTGTCGTTGCTGCTCGCAAGCGTGAAGTGATCTACCTTCAATCCAACCACGCACACATTCCTGTGCCACTCCCTATTCAAATTACGCGCCCTTAACCACTCTACCGTGTCTCATTTACATATCAATGATAAAGCAGATTTATTCTAATTCGTTCCGGTACTCAACCGAATAAATCAATATTTATCATTTCAACACCATTCTACACAATAAACAATCAAATCATCCTGATTTTGGTATTTGTGCTTGCAGCAGCAACCGGTATGAACTATAAAGAACGGGTCTGTAATGCTGAATCCCAAAAGGATTTAGATATTTAACATCATATTGCAATCACTCTCTTGGATATATTAAAGTATCCTTCTCTGTCTCTGATATGGCGTCCATGACGCTTGAACAGCCTGTTGGATATCTGCTTTGATAGCCGCTAAGACTCAAACAGCAGCATGGGGCTGCTCTGTGAAAACTCTAACCTTCCCTCTCAAACTCTCGAGTACTTCATCGGTTTATACCTCTATGAAATCACTTTATACTCTTCTTTAACATTTGTTTAAGTTTATGAACACAAAAGAAGGTCTTTATCTGAAGGGAAAACTTTGACTCACTTGACATACAATTCCAACATTGCAACTGTACATGTTGATAATAATTACCTCGCAATAATAACTGAATTCACATGGCCGAGTGCATGAGATAACACGTAAATACTTCAATTAAAGTGCGGCTAACTCACTGAGCCGATAAGACCCGGTATATGAAATAAGGGCCTTGACCAGGATTCTTATATGAAATAAGATGTGTACTGAACGGTCTTTACCCTATTTTGGCACTATCTCAGAAAGAATATCTGGTGTAATTGGATCTTTCTTTGGCTTAACCAGTGTTCTTGTCAGACCTATAGCGCGGTGTATGACACCAGAGGGTCTTTGGTTGTATCATGGTCCTCAACTAGCCATGAGATGAACCCATGACATGACAGCTAAAGAGTTTGTGACTGTAGGTGCATGGTGATGTTGCAGAGTTCCAATATGGATCAGGTATAAGGCTACCATGTAAGGATCTGCGGGTAGGGATGATATTCCGTGCAACTCTGCCCATTGTCGCCATCTCGTGAAGGATGATATGTACTGCGAGACTGTTGATGGGGCTTGTGACTCGAGTAGCATGGAAAGCAGTTGACTGGCGAGACTATATCCAGCTCTTGACTTTTGGCTGATTGAGGACTCCGCTGCCTCCAATTATCGCTGTTGAAGATGAGCTTCCAAAAAGGAAAATAACAAAGATTGTTACTTTAACGAGATTAAAATCATGCATCAACTTACTAAACACTTTCTTTATTAAGTGCATTTAATTAAAAGCGCATTTCCCACTGCTTATTGCTACAATTATACTCTGAATACAAAAGAACAGCTTATTTGCCAAATCTGAATCATCATCCGCTGGGGATATCAATTGTAACGTTTACAATACCAAACATCCGCTGAGGATGTCACCATATTTTGGTGTAAGTCTGCTGAGACTGTCTTGTTTGCGTTCTGAACGCATCTCGTTATATACTTCTGTCAGAAACGACTCTGACCCTAACTTTTTTGCCACGTAAACCACTAAACTTTAGTATGGTGATACTCGTGGCTTTCATATTAAACCAATGGAGTTATCTTGGCCAAGATTAGGCCAAATAATAAACTAGGCTGACCATGCATGTTTCCATAGAAGGGTTAACTTAAGGCCAATTTCACTGCCTTCGATTCTCTCCGAGTCGAGCTTCGAGTCTTCTCGCTATCTGACCGATGCCCAAATATTCTATTGAATCCCTTTTGTACTGCCAGTGCGTCCAGCGTCGGTGGAACAGTTTTGAAACTGGAGGATTTTTTTTTTTTTTTTTTTTTTTTTCTCCGAACAAGACTAGTGAACTTTGATGAGAAACAGATGTAAATACATCAGTAAAACGGGATTCTAAATACCTTTGGACTTTATACGAATCTCAAGTCAAGCCTACTAGAACTAAATCTTCTCTCTGGTTTTGAAGGAACTGGCAAACTCAATCATCGTCTTAAAGACATCTTGTATTTCTACACTTCTCCGTCTTCGCACTAGACAAAACCACTTTGCTAATCCAAATACATTCTCCGCTTAAGTTAAGCATGTGCTCTCTGACTTTCTGAAAGCAATTGTTATAAAATGGAATAAGCTGGCAAATCTCTAAACCATCGTTAAGCAAGTCATCTGTACATGACATGTATGCATAATTCTGCATTTCTCACCTTCTGAACCAACTTCTTCACCACTTCAACCCCGTTTTGAGCATTTTAGAACCAACCACTTTTGGTTTGAGCACTGTGCTCTCTATTCTATGGCTTTCTGAAGGAAACTGGAGTGTCCCAAACTGTCTTCTAAGACAACTCTCCTTGTTCTTGCAATTGCCCCTTTTTCCAGCGATTGTACTATTTTGGTACAATTTAAAGACACATATGATGGTAGGAATTGGAACAAATCGGAAAAACAAAATTTCTGTGAAACCCAGGAAAACCTGATTGGTCAAACGCTCACAAGGTGATATTTAAGAATTTCAGATCAAACTTCAACGTGAATCAATACGTTGTCAAGGAACAAAGAAATATGGGCGTATCACCAAATTTGACTGATTGATGCCAGGGCTATCTACTCCCTTTTCGGACGACATTCACCTGTTGTCACTGAATTGAAACTTACAGAGGATTAATGATAAACGGCTTTATTATGGGTTTCCAACAAATTGTATATGGCAGAACATCGATTCAATCTAGGGCCTATATTTCGTCTCAACAAGTAGAGTGTGGGTTTTCTGAAATTGACCATTTTCTGAGACTGGTTACATCTTATAACAAAGAACTAGTGTAAAAGTCCCCACAATTCACGATGGGAAAGTAAATCTCCAGAACACTCTTCGTTCGGAACCAGAAATCTCTCCGTTCTCAAAAAAATCATCTGTGAATTTCAACATCTGCAATTACATTTTTGCAAATTAAAAAGACTGTAATTTAACTTAGCTTCGTAAACTGGCTTTCTGCTTTCTGCTTTCCGATCTTCGGTCCATCTGCTATTGACAACTGTCTTGTCTTGATTGATACCGATGTAGGGGCGAGCTCTGTTGTCAGTAGCCTTGAATGTAATGTAGCTTCTTAAAATGAGATGTCGAATTGACTTTAGGAGAGCAAAACTGCCATCTCTCCCATTTGCTGATATAACGCAATGGAAGTACAGCGCCACAAAAATTGTGTGTTGTCGTTGCTGCTCGCAAGCGTGAAGTGATCTACCTTCAATCCAACCACGCACACATTCCTGTGCCACTCCCTATTCAAATTACGCGCCCTTAACCACTCTACCGTGTCTCATTTACATATCAATGATAAAGCAGATTTATTCTAATTCGTTCCGGTACTCAACCGAATAAATCAATATTTGTTGCAATAAAGTAGTCCAAGTTATTCTTTTGCTAACTGCGAAAACTGTAAACTAATGAATGTACACATGTTTTTGTGAGAATAGATTTGGTTTATTGTAACAATGTATGGTTATATTTTGTACAAATTATCCTACTTCCCATGCATGGATGCTGTGATTATGTTCAGTAATTTAGTTGTTTTAAGTCTATTTTCTTCGGTCAAGATAGAGGTTCTGAGTACAAACAATGTGCTTTTTAAAAATGAACGAGTGATTGTTTGAATTATTGTCTGGTACAGTTTATGTTGCACATTGTGACTTGCTTTTCACAGAGTGCATGTACATGTAATATATGAATTCTGTAACGTATGTACTACTAGTATGTTATGTCCAGTGGCCCTAAGAGTGAAATAACATTATGTGAGACTTGCACTTGTGCGTTTAATATCTCCATTATTTAAGTTGTCATTGAGACTCAACTAGAAAAGACTCGAGTTGAAATCGTAATCTTTTCAATGAGGGAATAAATGTGTGTGCTTGTTGGTCGATATTAAACACTGTTCAACACCGGCTTGGAGTCTGGATGATGATACTGACCGGAGCCAAAGGCAAGGGTCGTTATCAGCATCCAGACTCAACCGGTCTTAAACAAAGTGTAGAATACCGGCCAAGCACATATTTATTTCCATTCATAAATACCTCTTCGGTCAAAAAATCTAAACTTTTGGTCCAAAAGTCAAAGGAAGTTAAAACTTATAGATTTCTTACAATTTTGTTCAACAATTTTACTACACTTTTTTTCTCGAAACGCCCATCTAGCTATTTCATGTTATGTCCCTTTACATGGGTCAACTGTCGTAGGTCAACCAGCCCTAGTGTCAACATATCTAAACTCAACTTTGATTGGCTGGCCCGTGGGGTCGCATACAATTTGCATGTTCGGATATATCAGACATTCGTAGTGAGGCTCTGTAAACATGATCGTTTGATCCTCGGACTACCCAGGAGGCTAGTTTTACCACTCAACTTGAAGCAGCTGATATTTGTATAATTACGAGCTCAATGGTAGTTGCCCCAGTCTAGTCTTGGGAAGGTCTATGTACATTGTTTCAAGTTGAAGCTCATGAGATTGATCAGTTGACATTCATGACATTGAATTGTATAGATTAGGGATAGGCAATGTGGCAATATTTATGAGGTTGGTACCTAGACAGGCTTGTAGGGGCATCAAGGTCTGCATATGCAAACCGCCCCCCCCCCCCACACACACACAAAGAAATAAAATCCACATTTTTGCTGAATATTTTTGTGAAGTAATTTGGCTCATCTATTACTTTCACCACTGCCTTTAAAAGATTACCTGCAACCATGATGCTTCAACTGAATAAAAATGACATAATAGTGCCATCCAGAGACTAATGTAATCAAGCCCCCCCCCCCTTCCTTGAGTTTGTCAAACTGCAAGTCTTACCCAATTATATGTTGGTCTGGTGTCTTTACCCCCCCCCCCCCTCGTGCATACATGCCTGGTATTGGCTCAACTGTGGCTTCTATTAGTGATTTCTTGATTGGTCAAAACATTCAACACGGTGGCACTGTGTGTAACAAACTAACAGACATGTATGTTGTACATATGTGCTTATCTTCAACCAAATTTGAATTCTTATACTGATAGGTTGATACATGAAACAGGCATGCAACTCAAAATTTACAAGAAAAGGAGGAAATTCCAAACAACACAAGCCTTTGTACAGTATTTTTCAAAAATTGTAATGGCATTCATGAGAAGAAAAGAAAGAAGGAAATCAGCAGATCCAAGGAAAAATTGCATGCCTGATGGCAACAACAGTGTTATTATCCCATAATGGGCCACACTGCACCACACAACGCAAGACGCTTGCTGCACGTACGTATGTGGTAGATGAAAGCTGAAACGTGACGACAGCGTGCACGTAACTGTGCATGAAGTGTGCTGGAAGATGAATTGTTAAACCCACTCACACTCATGGAACACACAAAATAAAGCGCTTGAATGCCAATCACAAATTTGTTCTGAAAGCTTGCATAGATCCTTTTAATATTCTACATTTAATTCCAAAATCCTTCACCATAAAAATAAAGTCCTTAAAATAGCCAACTTATTTTAAAAAGTATTTCACTGCAAAAATTCCAAAAGATATTAACAGTTGCATAAAATAATCTCTCTGTTCAATCCTTACTGCCAAGCATATCAATAGGGCTCACTCAATGACGGTCATCTCTTGATTGCTTATTTTACGCAATCAAGCACGCATTGCGCAGTGTTAAAAATGTTCCAAACACACGCGCTTCTTGCTTGAAATGTGTTTGAAATACGACACAGCCGATGTGCGTTATTCAGTTGATGCTCAAAATGTTGATGCATGTGGCTGGTCTGTAGGAAATGACGTCATTTGAATGAGACCTATTGATATTGGACACCAATATAAGATTGTATGGTAGAATACATGTGACTTCATTGCATACACTACTTTGTACATCTCTCCTACATTAGAACAACATGCAGGACATGACCCCAATACATGTACTTTTTGTGCATAGTTAATTGGAATAACAAGCTTGACACAAATGTTTGGAACAACAAATGGGTATTGAAGGACAACTTGCAAACTAGATGGTGAGAAGAGGGCACTATTTACCATTCTGAAATGAACAGGACTGTTCATGTAGTCATCGAGGACAAAACGTGGACATCTGCGTTTCTGCTGTCAGAATAGCAGATTGAGTATTTTTTGAATGGTTCATTTTGTTCTGCTTTCCCGCCTTTGTGCTACCATAAATGCAGAATTTACTGTTTAATAAAATCCACTGTAGTGCTTTTATGCTACCTGAAATGCAGATTTTGCTTTTCCTCCCTTGCTGGAGGGAGAAAAAGTGGACATCTGCTTTTCTCTTGTTCAAAAATCAGATCAAACCGTTTCTGACGTTTCCATTTCCTGCTTTTGTGCTACCCAAAATGTATATTTTTGTTTTTTGCTTTTCTCATTTCTTAGAACCAGAAAAGCAAAACGAACCTTTGGTAACTACCATTTGTATTCTGCTTTTGGTTAAAAGGAAAATGAAACGGTGCTTCTGAGAAAAATAAGCACCGTTTCATTTTTCTTTGAGTGTAGGTTAACAGGGTTTTTTAGGCGTTCCCCCTTAAAGAGCTTCCACATCACAAAGTTACAAAATGAAAAATGTATTGTCGGAAAATGGCCATACTTCTGTTATCTGCTCTTCTGACAGCAGAAAAGCGATGTCCACTTTGTGTCCTCCTTGGGCCTTACCATAGTGTACCCAAAGTATCGCATTTGAGAAGTCTTTGCTGTGCGCAGTAAACCCATATGTGAGCTGCACAAGCATTACTTCAATAACATCTGAACATACTGGCATGCAATTTCAGTAGTTATTGCCTCCATTTTAAACAGATTCAATTTCAAAACATTGACTATTTTGGCAGTATACATTGCCCCCACAATATAATGGAGCCTTTTCATGTCAAGGTTCCTGTGAGATAACAAATACAACAAACTCTCTCCAGTTTTAAGTAACCAAAGTAACTGTACATGTGGGCATTGTTATGTTAGTACTGTTACTATTCTACGCAGAACAACCGGCCATTCGTACTAAAGTGACAAAGTGACATCAGTTCTCACGTAGCACATGAACAAAAAGGAGCCTTTTTCTCTAAATGTTTGAAATCGTTCACAAGAACAGCGAATACAGCAGCTGAACTATCAGCATGCTAGCATCGGTGGATTTATAGGATCTCCTCCAACTGTTTCTAATCTTAAGTTGTCAGACAAGTCAATTATTAATAACATCAGACATACATGCACTGTTCTTGTGAATATCAGATTTTTGACCCAGGGTGGCAAAAAGGTTCACTTTTTCTATTCACTTGGCACAATAAAATGTTTATGCATAGGCCTTAGTGGGAAAGACAATAGCAACGAAGTCCTATGTCCAATTTGATTGAAAGTTTGATAAGGTTTCCCTGTATTCTCAAGATGTACAGTATCCACTCAGCTATAACTTCAACAGGTAAGTTGTTATGGATATAACTTAAGATTTGGAGCAATTTTGTTTTTGCTTCAAAAAAAAAAACCCAAAAGGCACAAATATCACAAGATCCTATGCATCTTCAAACAGAGAATGAGGCTTCCCAAAGTTATAAGTCATTTGATCAAATGTGGAGACACAGTGAGGGGTGATTATGTGTATTACTAGAGATTCCTGAGGTCTGTTTCCACGCCATAGATCAGAGCCTTGAGTTGATGTAGCTCACTCTGCATCTTCTTTGATCTCTTAGCTGTCTGATGAATATTATGCAGCATGAACATATCACCATCTTCCCCAACACCCACTGTCACCTGTTCAGCATGGCAACAAAACAAGAAGGGTTTACATTACAAAGCACTGACAATGATCCAGGGCTAGGGATGTAGTTGATTCCATTCACAAGTCCACCACAAGTCCAGACACAAGTAATTCGTGAGTCCATCACAAGTCCAGGCACAAGATACACTGGATGCCTTTGTCAAAGCTCATTTGAATAGCTTGTGAGTTAAATTGGTGTTGGAGGACTTGTGGTGGACTTGCAGGGACTAGTGATGGACTCGACTACATCCCTGCAATGATGTCCTTGCAATCTTGATTTCAGTGACAACATCATTATGGACTAAGATGACATAACATCTCACTAACAGAATCTGCTTCTTGATTTAGTCAAGAGCACGTTTCATGGAATGCACCATTTTACTTTATATAATCGACATACAGATCGTTGTCATTTGATTGGTGGAACTCACATCATGTGGCATTCGTTATTGCTCCCATTCACGCCGGGGCTCAAAAAGTCCCATTCGCCTATGGGGAATGGGAAATACTATTGAACAGTTAGGATCATTCTTGTTCCATGACGCAGTTGTATGCAAATGCATGCTGGTGTGCGCGTTTAGCATTGCACGTAGCCAGCGTTGGGTTCAAACATTTTCGTGAAGGGGTGGTTTGGAAGAGAAAAATACATTTTCAACCAATTTTATATTGAAATAAAAGTTCAAATATCAAATGACAAGGATCTATGTGTCAGTTATATAAAACAAATATAAAAGTTCGACATGTTTTTGTACATGGTGGAAGTGTGGCCTTTATTTATGGAGGTAGTCCAGTAAAATGGCCACATATGGGGCTAAGCATGACCCAGCCTTTGGGGTACTTGTTCGCAGTGTCCGCACCACGATCTGCATGAACTGCACTATAGCTGACCAACATAGGAAAGTAGAAAACAGCAACGGACAAATGCAAACTAACAACATGACTGACATGAACAGACAATACTCCACCTTGTAGAGTTGCTTCTCAACATCCTTGAGTTGGTTTCTCAAGATTTGGGTATCATTCTTGAAACCTTCTATCTCCAGATTCCGTCGCTTCTCCATGGCCTCATACCGCTGGTTCATCAGGTGTAAACGCTTAGCAAGCTTTTCCGTCTTATCCTGTGGATAAATAACCACAAGAATGAATGGTACTAGAAACAGGTTTCGGCAATAGATCAGAAATGGCTTAAACTTTGCATGAGCAGTTGGTACTGTTTGAATATCAGAGTTTATTTTGTTCACTTTTCGATAGCAATCAGAACAATCCACTGAAGGGAATTTGAAGTCGGAATTCTATTTTTGATACATTTTGGTACCAACAAAATAGGATTACATAATAATCCTGTTTTAATCCTAAAATGTGATAAATAGTGATATGAAAGTATTCTACCAATACACACACACAAATATGTACTCATGCATTCAGTTTCTGTCATGAGAAAGTATAGGTCATGAAAAACTGACTGGACCTTTTTTTTTACGTTTTGCGTAATTTGTTTCGCTTCAGTGACTTCTAATATTTCAGCCTTCGAAAATGTCCTTCCGTTACCGAAAAAATACATATTTTTAATTTATTTTCAAAACTTGCAGTATGAATGCAATGAAAGTTATTGTGCAAAGCAAGTTTAGGTAGGCCTTCAATATGACATTATAACTGACACTGCTGTACGTATCGTTTTTTAATTACAATTAATTAAATCCCGTCCTTCCGTTACCAAATTGGTAACGGAAGGACGGTAACGGAAGGACAAATGTTATTTTTATCAAATGTAACGACATTTGTGCTCATGTTTGAAAAATGAAAATCACTGCAACTACATGCATGTATAATGCGCATTGAAAGGACATTCATGTGACCCACCTTCACAAAGCTGGTATGAGCAGGGCAAGGTGTTCATTACAAAGGATGGCACAGGCATATGTATAACATGTACATGTACAATGTACATGTATGACAATGTACCGGTACTCATACATGTATGGAGTTGTTGCAGAAAATCAAATCATTAAGTTGCTGCTATCACCATTCATGGACAATAGAGAAAGATACAATTTCTGTGAAGCCATTCCAGAAGCAAATTAAGTAAAAAATGAGATGGCAGAAAGTACCAGTGCTATTGGGCACTTTCATACAATTTACATGTGTAAGACATGTGAGGTGCAATTTTTGACAAATTAAGTTAACAACTTCAGGCTGGATGTTTATAAGATAATTATTGTTAATACTCTAAATCATTAAAATTTGATTTCAAACACTGAATTTAGAGTTCAATTAAAAGCAACACCTAAAACATTTTTTAAAGCACAATGATTCTGAAGCCATCAGTTCTACCTGTAGATGTTTTTAATGTACATGTAAGCTGGTCGCCCCTGCCCCCCCCCACCCTTTAGGTAAACCACTGAACCTACTGGTGTTATTATTAAAAGTTGTTGGTGAACATGTAACCAATATACTCAAGTGCTCAAATACTGTGTATTTAAAACTTTTAAGGATTAAGGTGATGGGTTTGAAGTCCATTTCTGTAGTTGTCTTGTGTTCGTGAATTATGTGTTTTTGGTTGTTTTAATTTTTCATTTGTTATCATTAATTAGCAGGCTTCTATCTTTATCTCAATAGTTTCTTGGGTATAATTATTTATGCCAGGTCTGCATATTGTTGATTTCACATTCAGTTACACATTTCAGCAATTTATTTCACTTGTATAATTAGTGTAAATTCACATTTTATTCATGCTATAATTGAGTAAACCTTTTGTCCTTCCGTTACCGTCCTTCCGCTACCAAATTATAATCCACTTAAGACATTGTAATTATATCACCGAAACACTTAAAGTCAAATGAAAGGTGGTATAGTATAGATAAAGCCGCAGGGATTCCATTTCCTACCTTTGAAATATAATTGCCCCATAAAATTCACAGAGTTTATGCAAAACGCGTGTAAGTTGGAAAACCCTCGTCCGTTTTACCGTCCTTCCGTTACCGACCTCATTAATATTCATAATTCATTAACGAGAGGTATGCATGCCCCCCAAAAGTGTGGAAATTGAAGGTAGCATTATAGCAATACCATTGTGACATTTGCTTGCTGTAACTAATAACAGTGGCTGTGATAGGCACATTTGAAATTTTGTTTAATGAGCGAAAACGTCCTTCCGTTACCGTGGAATTGCCCAAAAGCAGTAAAAAATTCTGAGCTCTCCATAGGTTTGTGCACAAAAATGGACGCACCCAGCAGTGTACATTCTGTACAGTAAGTTAAGTCTCTAGTCATTTTAAGCTACAGTCCATCATTTGCAGCTATCCAAAAAGTAACTGATGTAATTATCGTTGAAAAACATACTTGGTTGGTTGACAGTACTAAATTCTCTCTGAAATTATTCTTTCTGACATGCTGTCATTTTGAAGAAATCAACAAAAGAAGGTCTTCAGACGCATCGTTGGAAATTTCTGTTAGTAGTTCGCTTTTTTATTTGGCGAAGCACGCACAAGCGTTGACACGATGCAAACGTGCGCGCAGTTGCCTTAATTCATCGTATCAGTGCATGACACCGCGTAGCTGCAATCGGCTCAATGAGAATGTGTCTCAATTCAGGCCCAATTCAAAACATGATTCAGCAACATGTTTCAGCAACTTTTGATTTGAAATCGAGATCCGCAGGCCCGGTTCTGTGTTTTTTTTTGTCCCGTTCTGTTCACAAACTCATCTATGTTTAAAGTCACAGACCATACAGGGATGAAACTGGCCTATGGGGAAAAAATCTGAAAATAGGCCGGCCAAAATTCTGTGTCCGAAATCTGGGCTGCGCCGCAAGTACACATACGTACTATATGTACAATAAACTTCGTGTTCAATTTCTAGACATCGCCTCCTTTTTTCTTTTACATGTACATGTAGATCCAAATGAAATTTTACGATGTGAAAAATGTTCAGTGTTTCCATAAGATTAAAAAGCCCGAATTAGGGTTGGAGTTTCTGACTCGTAATTAAAGAAATTCACATCTTACTTGAGACACGGAGAAAGTCAAGGAAAAAGTCCAAGACAACAAGTCCACTAACGCATGGTAGGTGGAACTGGAAAAAGTTTGGCATTAGGCCTGCCGTCTTTTTCGTACAACAACTGCCGGTGAAATTTGTCTTCTATGCTCTCCTCGCCTTCCTCAAGATTTTGCATGGAAGAGATCGTCAGACTAAAACCACCACGTTGCAATCATTCAGTATCATTTGTACAACACTGAATAAAGTAGATCTGCCAAAGTCCAAAATGCTCCTTATGTGCGATTACCCCAATAGTTTGATTGCAGCTTTTGAGGGGGCCATTCAGTTGTGACTTTGTAACAAGATTCTTTTGTTTTGCTAACTTTTGAAAAAAAAATGATTTCTGAATGGAAAAGTTAGTTCTTTTTTTAAAGCAATTCAAACGAATTTGCTTGAAAATGATCATTATTGTATTGTATTTAACTTGAAATGATTTCTTTGTGCAGGAAGCTTCTCTATAATGCCCACCTCAATTTCCAAGTTCTGTGTTTGTCTCTCTTCCAGTGCATGATCTGAGATGACTAAGACGTCATCTTTGGAGACATCTAGTTGTTCCTTACATCGATCCAGCTCCTGTAGTAGACGGTCCTTCTCTGCCATCCAGACTCGCTCCTGAGATCGTCCTTCATACTTCAGCTCTAGATAGTCCTTAGTGCTGTCATACAACATCTGCTGTGTACGATGTAACCTATTAACAGAAGAATGTCCATGACAAGTGATGTATGATGGTTGAACAAGGTAGCTGAATAAAGGATACACATTCTACTTTTGTTTAAAGAACGGTAAGTGTCTTATTAGTCATTCATAAGATTTCATTTCATTTTGCGTCGGGGTGATGTAAATCAAATAAGGTTTTGCCCTTCACCGACATATAAACACTGTATACTCTCTGTGTTACCTCCCGAGTGAAAGTTGAAAAAAATCACTCCGGTCAAACCCATGACCCTCCTGCTTTCTAGTGCAGATGTCTTACCACTTGACCACCGAGCTAACGGGATCAGTTGGCTGGTTCGAATCTGATGTACATAGCAGCGGGTACTACATTAACTATTCATAAGATGGTAAGACATCTGCAATAGAAAGCAGGAGGTCGTGGGTTCGAGTCCCACCGGAGTGATTTTTTTCCAACTTTCACTCGGGAGGAAACACACTGAGAATACAGTGTTTATACATCGGTGATGGACAAAACCTAATTTGGTTTTATTAGTCAATTGACTCATGTAATTTCAGCAAGCACACACTGCATATGCCTCCATGTTATTTTGGCAAGATGTGTTGCCAATATACTAGTGTGGAAAGACTGTGGTTTCTAAAATAACTAAGATCAAAGTGCTTTACATTATTATTACCCCTGATCATTGGGCCAATGAAACATTGCAAATACAATCTCAGCTTCCTGTGGAATATGGATTTTTATTCACGAGAAAGTCATTTTAGTCATGTTCCCTGACAGTATTTTATAAACTATTGAATAGGATGGTGCCAGACTATTTTTGCATTCTAGCCTCACTTTCAATTTTTATTTTAAATGTGGCTTAAAAACATTAGGGTATGTTTAACAACAAATTTAAATTTTCATTAAAGCAGACTGGTATTAATTTGTAATTAATTTTATGTCACTGCTTTAATTTCTCTTTGCAAGTTCCAAATATGAAGATTTTACCTCGCTTTCAATTTAATATAGTCGACTCCTGAATAAAGCCCATACAGCTCGGTGTAGTCATTTCGACGCAAGGTAGCTAAAATCAATCACAATTGCGATCTCTGTTCTCACAGGTACCCATTTACTCCTGGGTGGGGCGAAGCAATGAGTGACAAAGTGTCTTGCCAAAGGGAACATGCACCATAACCCCAGGCTGGACTCGAACCCACAACCTGTAGAATTACCCGCAGACAACGAGTTCAATGCTCCAGACCATGAGGCCAGGGCACTCCACATATTTAGAAATGTTTTGCCAATTCATGCAACAACACAAACACCAGGTAATATAATCTATTTGAAACCCCTGCCCGTTGTCCAAACTGCACACATGTGCATTTATCTTTATTGGTACCTTCAAGGATGTAACTGGGGTCCAAGTTGCTGGAGGGCCCTAAAGGGACCTCAGTTTCTAGTAGGAGGCAGTCTTTGAGCAGAGGGGTCCATGCCCCTCATCCTCCTCCCCTATCATTAGCTATGCCACTGGGCACCTTTGTCAAGTTCATTTAAGATTATAAGGAATCAATGAAGGGAGTTCCTACTTTTCATTGAGGGAGTGAATCTTGGAGCGATCTCTCTCAATCACAGTCTGCATCTCTTCCATCCTGACCCTACGATCCTCCAGCAAGGCTTCCGTCTGCTCTCTAGATAGCTCAGCTTGTTCCTTCATCTGAGATTGTAGAGCTTCAATCTGTAGCAACAGACTCTCTGGCTCTGCCTGCTGCTGGTCTGAATCAGGATGGACAGCTTTGGGCTGGGCGCTGTTGGACTGAAATGAGGATTGGAAAATATTGATGGATGGTAACAGGATCAACCTGCTGGTACAGACTCGGACAAAAGAAACCACCATTTTGGAGATGATCTGATCAATTATCGTGATTGAAGCAACTTTACTGGGATAACGTATGTAACTAAACTCACTTCTCAGGGGAGTAACTACAGGTAATTTCATCAGCTGATCAAGGAATTATCAACACACCTACCAAAAGCTGCAACAGATATATATATTTACTATTAATACTATGAAAGTAAGTAAAGTCTGTCATTAGCCAATACATCTCCGGTTTCAAAGGCATGAAACGACCGAGGATATTTTTTTATCCCCCCTGGATAGGATGCCAGTCCATTGCAGGTTACTTCCCAGCTAATATCGGTACCTATTTATACTCCTGGGTGGAGAGAGGCAAGTGGGGGTGAAGTGGCTTGCCCAAGGACACACATATAACCGGCAACTAGATTCGGACCCCTGACCCTCTGATCATGAGTCACAAACCTTAACCATATTAATGCTTAAAAAAAATTTAAATCCCATAGACCTTATAAATAGTTAATGCGATGCCCGCTGCCATGTACCAATACATCAGATTCGAGCCAGCCAACCGATCCCATTAGCTCAGTGGTCAAGTGGTAAAACATCTGCACTAGAAAGCAGGAGGTTGTGGGTTCGAGTCCCAACCGAGTGATTTTTTCCAACTTTTACTCAGGAGGTAACACACTGAGTATTCAGTGTTTATACATCAATGAAGGGCAAAACCTGATTTGACATACATTGTATTAATACTATGATCCACTAGTTTATCTGACCACAAATACTAAAAATGGGCCTGATATGGTTGGTATGAGATCTGAGGAGTGTGGCTTTGCAATGTTTTATCAACCACCCTTTGCCTCAACCATACCGGTATGTAATCTCTACCTACCTTTTGTGTTAGCAGTAACTCTGTGTTGTGCATTCCTCCGTGTTCTGTTGTTCTGTGGTCTGCTTGGCACTTCGGCTTTTAAACCCAATATTTCACCCTCTGGAAAAAAAAAAAAACAGACATTGCTGGTCGGCCGACCAGCGTTGGAAAAATACCATTTTTTTTATTAAAATGTCAGCACACCAGGAGCCACGATTTTACAGGATGCTTTAGGCTGTCATTCCCTAAAGTTGAAAAAAATCACTCCGGTCGAACCCATGACCTCCTGCTTTCTAGTGCAGATGTCTTACCACTTGACCACCGAGCTAACGGGATCAGTTGGCTGGTTCGAATCTGATGTACATAGCAGCGGGTACTACATTAACTATTCATAAGATGGTAAGACATCTGCAATAGAAAGCAGGAGGTCGTGGGTTCGAGTCCCACCGGAGTGATTTTTTTCCAACTTTCACTCGGGAGGAAACACACTGAGAATACAGTGTTTATACATCGGTGATGGACAAAACCTAATTTGGTTTTATTAGTCAATTGACTCATGTAATTTCAGCAAGCACACTGCATATGCCTCCATGTTATTTTGGCAAGATGTGTTGCCAATATACTAGTGTGGAAAGACTGTGGTTTCTAAAATAACTAAGATCAAAGTGCTTTACATTATTATTACCCCTGATCATTGGCCAATGAAACATTGCAAATACAATCTCAGCTTCCTGTGGAATATGGATTTTTATTCACGAGGAAGTCATTTTAGTCATGTTCCCTGACAGTATTTTATAAACTATTGAATAGGATGGTGCCAGATGCCAGACTTTTTTGCATTCTAGCCTCACTTTCAATTTTTATTTTAAATGTGGCTTAAAAACATTAGGGTATGTTTAACAACAAATTTAAATTTTCATTAAAGCAGACTGGTATTAATTTGTAATTAATTTTATGTCACTGCTTTAATTTCTCTTTGCAAGTTCCAAATATGAAGATTTTACCTCGCTTTCAATTTAATATAGTCGACTCCTGAATAAAGCCCATACAGCTCGGTGTAGTCATTTCGACGCAAGGTAGCTAAAATCAATCACAATTGCGATCTCTGTTCTCACAGGTACCCATTTACTCCTGGGTGGGGCGAAGCAATGAGTGACAAAGTGTCTTGCCAAAGGGAACATGCACCATAACCCCAGGCTGGACTCGAACCCACAACCTGTAGAATTACCCGCAGACAACGAGTTCAATGCTCCAGACCATGAGGCCAGGGCACTCCACATATTTAGAAATGTTTTGCCAATTCATGCAACAACACAAACACCAGGTAATATAATCTATTTGAAACCCCTGCCCGTTGTCCAAACTGCACACATGTGCATTTATCTTTATTGGTACCTTCAAGGATGTAACTGGGGTCCAAGTTGCTGGAGGGCCCTAAAGGGACCTCAGTTTCTAGTAGGAGGCAGTCTTTGAGCAGAGGGGTCCATGCCCCTCATCCTCCTCCCCTATCATTAGCTATGCCACTGGGCACCTTTGTCAAGTTCATTTAAGATTATAAGGAATCAATGAAGGGAGTTCCTACTTTTCATTGAGGGAGTGAATCTTGGAGCGATCTCTCTCAATCACAGTCTGCATCTCTTCCATCCTGACCCTACGATCCTCCAGCAAGGCTTCCGTCCGCTCTCTAGATAGCTCAGCTTGTTCCTTCATCTGAGATTGTAGAGCTTCAATCTGTAGCAACAGACTCTCTGGCTCTGCCTGCTGCTGGTCTGAATCAGGATGGACAGCTTTGGGCTGGGCGCTGTTGGACTGAAATGAGGATTGGAAAATATTGATGGATGGTAACAGGATCAACCTGCTGGTACAGACTCGGACAAAAGAAACCACCATTTTGGAGATGATCTGATCAATTATCGTGATTGAAGCAACTTTACTGGGATAACGTATGTAACTAATCTTGGAAAGTCATGGTATGATGACTGCCAAACTCACTTCTCAGGGGAGTAACTACAGGTAATTTCATCAGCTGATCAAGGAATTATCAACACACCTACCAAAAGCTGCAACAGATATATATATTTACTATTAATACTATGAAAGTAAGTAAAGTCTGTCATTAGCCAATACATCTCCGGTTTCAAAGGCATGAAACGACCGAGGATATTTTTTATCCCCCCTGGATAGGATGCCAGTCCATTGCAGGTTACTTCCCAGCTAATATCGGTACCTATTTATACTCCTGGGTGGAGAGAGGCAAGTGGGGGTGAAGTGGCTTGCCCAAGGACACACATATAACCGGCAACTAGATTCGGACCCCTGACCCTCTGATCATGAGTCACAAACCTTAACCATATTAATGCTTAAAAAAAACTTAAAATCCCATAGACCTTATAAATAGTTAATGCGATGCCCGCTGCCATGTACCAATACATCAGATTCGAGCCAGCCAACCGATCCCATTAGCTCAGTGGTCAAGTGGTAAAACATCTGCACTAGAAAGCAGGAGGTTGTGGGTTCGAGTCCCAACCGAGTGATTTTTTCCAACTTTTACTCAGGAGGTAACACACTGAGTATTCAGTGTTTATACATCAATGAAGGGCAAAACCTGATTTGACATACATTGTATTAATACTATGATCCACTAGTTTATCTGACCAACAAATACTAAAAATGGGCCTGATATGGTTGGTATGAGATCTGAGGAGTGTTGGCTTTGCAATGTTTTATCAACCACCCTTTGCCTCAACCATACCGGTATGTAATCTCTACCTACCTTTTGTGTTAGCAGTAACTCTGTGTTGTGCATTCCTCCGTGTTCTGTTGTTCTGTGGTCTGCTTGGCACTTCGGCTTTTAAACCCAATATTTCACCCTCTGGAAAAAAAAAACCAGACATTGCTGGTCGGCCGACCAGCGTTGGAAAAATACCATTTTTTTAAAAAATGCGACACACCAGGAGCCACGATTTTACAGGATGCTTTAGGCTGTCATTCCCTAAAGTTGAAAAAAATCACTCCGGTCGAACCCATGACCTCCTGCTTTCTAGTGCAGATGTCTTACCACTTGACCACCGAGCTAACGGGATCAGTTGGCTGGTTCGAATCTGATGTACATAGCAGCGGGTACTACATTAACTATTCATAAGATGGTAAGACATCTGCAATAGAAAGCAGGAGGTCGTGGGTTCGAGTCCCACCGGAGTGATTTTTTTCCAACTTTCACTCGGGAGGAAACACACTGAGAATACAGTGTTTATACATCGGTGATGGACAAAACCTAATTTGGTTTTATTAGTCAATTGACTCATGTAATTTCAGCAAGCACACACTGCATATGCCTCCATGTTATTTTGGCAAGATGTGTTGCCAATATACTAGTGTGGAAAGACTGTGGTTTCTAAAATAACTAAGATCAAAGTGCTTTACATTATTATTACCCCTGATCATTGGGCCAATGAAACATTGCAAATACAATCTCAGCTTCTGTGGAATATGGATTTTATTCACGAGGAAGTCATTTTAGTCATGTTCCCTGACAGTATTTTATAAACTATTGAATAGGATGGTGCCAGACTATTTTTGCATTCTAGCCTCACTTTCAATTTTATTTTAAATGTGGCTTAAAAACATTAGGGTATGTTTAACAACAAATTTAAATTTTCATTAAAGCAGACTGGTATTAATTTGTAATTAATTTTATGTCACTGCTTTAATTTCTCTTGCAAGTTCCAAATATGAAGATTTTACCTCGCTTTCAATTTAATATAGTCGACTCCTGAATAAAGCCCATACAGCTCGGTGTAGTCATTTCGACGCAAGGTAGCTAAAATCAATCACAATTGCGATCTCTGTTCTCACAGGTACCCATTTACTCCTGGGTGGGGCGAAGCAATGAGTGACAAAGTGTCTTGCCAAAGGGAACATGCACCATAACCCCAGGCTGGACTCGAACCCACAACCTGTAGAATTACCGCAGACAACGAGTTCAATGCTCCAGACCATGAGGCCAGGGCACTCCACATATTTAGAAATGTTTTGCCAATTCATGCAACAACACAAACACCAGGTAATATAATCTATTTGAAACCCCTGCCCGTTGTCCAAACTGCACACATGTGCATTTATCTTTATTGGTACCTTCAAGGATGTAACTGGGGTCCAAGTTGCTGGAGGGCCCTAAAGGGACCTCAGTTTCTAGTAGGAGGCAGTCTTTGAGCAGAGGGGTCCATGCCCCTCATCCTCCTCCCCTATCATTAGCTATGCCACTGGGCACCTTTGTCAAGTTCATTTAAGATTATAAGGAATCAATGAAGGGAGTTCCTACTTTTCATTGAGGGAGTGAATCTTGGAGCGATCTCTCTCAATCACAGTCTGCATCTCTTCCATCCTGACCCTACGATCCTCCAGCAAGGCTTCCGTCCGCTCTCTAGATAGCTCAGCTTGTTCCTTCATCTGAGATTGTAGAGCTTCAATCTGTAGCAACAGACTCTCTGGCTCTGCCTGCTGCTGGTCTGAATCAGGATGGACAGCTTTGGGCTGGGCGCTGTTGGACTGAAATGAGGATTGGAAAATATTGATGGATGGTAACAGGATCAACCTGCTGGTACAGACTCGGACAAAAGAAACCACCATTTTGGAGATGATCTGATCAATTATCGTGATTGAAGCAACTTTACTGGGATAACGTATGTAACTAATCTTGGAAAGTTCATGGTATGATGAGGCGGCTTTTTTGCCAAACTCACTTCTCAGGGGAGTAACTACAGGTAATTTCATCAGCTGATCAAGGAATTATCAACACACCTACCAAAAGCTGCAACAGATATATATATTTACTATTAATACTATGAAAGTAAGTAAAGTCTGTCATTAGCCAATACATCTCCGGTTTCAAAGGCATGAAACGACCGAGGATATTTTTTTATCCCCCTGGATAGGATGCCAGTCCATTGCAGGTTACTTCCCAGCTAATATCGGTACCTATTTATACTCCTGGGTGGAGAGAGGCAAGTGGGGGTGAAGTGTGCTTGCCCAAGGACACACATATAACCGGCAACTAGATTCGGACCCCTGACCCTCTGATCATGAGTCACAAACCTTAACCATATTAATGCTTAAAAAAAAATTAAAATCCCATAGACCTTATAAATAGTTAATGCGATGCCCGCTGCCATTGTACCAATACATCAGATTCGAGCCAGCCAACCGATCCCATTAGCTCAGTGGTCAAGTGGTAAAACATCTGCACTAGAAAGCAGGAGGTTGTGGGTTCGAGTCCCAACGAGTGATTTTTTCCAACTTTTACTCAGGAGGTAACACACTGAGTATTCAGTGTTTATACATCAATGAAGGGCAAAACCTGATTTGACATACATTGTATAATACTATGATCCACTAGTTTATCTGACCCACAAATACTAAAAATGGGCCTGATAGGGTTGGTATGAGATCTGAGGAGTGTGGCTTTGCAATGTTTTATCAACCACCCTTGCCTCAACCATACCGGTATGTAATCTCTACCTACCTTTTGTGTTAGCAGTAACTCTGTGTTGTGCATTCCTCCGTGTTCTGTTGTTCTGTGGTCTGCTTGGCACTCTGGCTTTTAAACCCCAATATTTCACCCTCTGGAAAAAAAAACCAGACAGGCAAGTAAGAAGAAAACATGAGACGTCTTGGAAATTACAGGTTACACCTTCATATACCTTTGAAATCTGATGGACAGTGTGTGCAGATATATAATTGTTTGCCAGAATAAAATGCAATGTTCAAAGTTGGGTCAAAAGTCTCTAATGCCCGACTGTAATTCATTGTAATAAACCAGTTCTGTATTTCAATGACCTGAGTCATTTGGGGGATAACATTGCTGACACGATGTTAGGCGATGTTACGCGCACGACCACTCTGGTGGTAATTTACACACAAGCGTCGCGCACCCGCATTCATGCGCCTTTGATCGTTTCTACTATCCCGAATGACCGGTGACCCATATCGTTGTGCACATAAGCAGTTGAAATACCGAACTGGCTTATCCATGGCATTCCTTGAGTTGTTTGCTTGTTTGGAAAAGGATGAGACATTTAGGACAACTTGAAGAACTGTTGACACTTAAAATACCCAATACAAGGAACTTGACTAGGTTTACTCTTAATAATGTTTAAATGGGGGGCAGTTCCGCAGTGTCAGACGTACATTTTGGGCAATTCAACAGTGTATGTAATTGTAGTGTATAATCACGGGGTAGATTTTATTCTGATAAAACATATCAGTTAGTCACTAGTTACTTTGATGAGTCAAAGAAGAAATTATTCATCCAACTTTGTTTGCTGTAGTAGAAATTGGCTCAAAAACACCGGACGTACTCAGACAGATCAAATTTTTTGTATTGTCATCAATTGATTTTCCATTTACAATAACAGCCAAACCTGTGAACTTGTTAGGTGAATGTACAACATTTGCTTTTGCTGCAATGTTCAAAATAAGTGCATCTGGGGGATTAGTGGCTATAAAAACTATTGTTAAAGGGCATGTACAACATTTGCTTTTGCCGCAATAATCAGAAATAAATTGGATTTGGAGGATTAGTATGTTTTAGCAAATATTGTTAAATGACGTTTCCACGTTTTGGGCTTGTAGGATGTTGGAAAAACCAAGAAACAGAAAACCATTCATGTTCTTTGAAGTCTGGTTCACAGACCCCATTTAAGATGAAACAGAGAATTATAGACTTTGGGGGATTGT